>NC_056738.1:500196185-500273685 GCF_019279795.1 Protopterus annectens
CAAAGACAGAGTCCCAGACACACACACAGACAGACACAGCCACACAGGCAGAGCTTTGCTAAGATGTGTTACAGCATCTGAAAGGTATAAAACCATTTAAAACGTCCACCCTTCCAGGGTAGCAATTAGTTCACCTCCCCCCCCCCAGGGCAATACAGCAGGATTTATAGTCCAGATTTTCACAGACATTTGGTCTCTGGCTGCAATCAGAACTGTAAGATACAAACTTTATGGCCTAAACCAGGCAATTTAATTTCAGACTATTTTTCAAAGTTAGCTGGACTGGTATTAACCTCTTCTCTGCCAGTATCCTCTGTTACAATATATTCACTTCAACATTTACAATACAGTCTGACATACAAGTGCATTTCTTTTCTGTCCAGCAGGACCCACTGTTGGTACATTTTTTTTTATTTTAATACAAGCAACTTTACAAATACATTTTCAACACAAGCACATGTACAAATCAGTTTGATATACAAATGGCATAAAATTCTTAACAAAACCCCAGCTAGCTATACTGGCATATGTTACACATCTACTGCCCTACGTCTCCTGACATAGCTGGCACCACCTCACACTGTCACAGTAGTGCTGAAGCGTGCCTTTTAGTGCTGAATACATAGCTCATTCTGTAATGTACTACTTTGCTAGCAGTAGCTGACTATACTGGAAGTGATGTGGAAGTGAAGTCCAACTTAATTGCTTAAAGGCAGAACCATGAGGAGTCCTAAAGGATCAATTTGCAGTGAAGAAAGTTGTTTTATTGTAGCATTGTGACAAGTCAGTAAAGAGTGGGGAGGCATACAGTAGCACAGGTAGGAGTTAGGATTTAGCTATGGTTTCTCTAGTTCTGTCTGCTAAGTAGGGTTTTGTTCTATAAAGAGGCCAACATTTTAGTGTTTTTTTTTTTTAAGTTTGGAAGTTTAGGTCAAATTTCAAGTTGTTGTCGTCAATGGTGACTCCTAAGAGTTTGGCGTTAGGAACCAGTTCCATGAGAGTGTTATTTAAGGAGGCGATTTTGACAAGAGTTGTGCTTTGGGAGAATGTTTTAGGGGTGAAAAATAGCTTCTTTTTGGGGGGATTAAGTATGAGCTTTAAGTTGTCTAGCCAGGATTTTATGGACAAAGGATTTTTGATTAATTTGCTGACATTTTTGCAAGTTAGAGGACGTGAAGTTGAGTGTAGAGTCATCTGCATATTGTATATGAGTGGCATGCTTGGAAGCAGTGTGTATATCATTTATAAACAGGAGGGGTTCAAGCACAGAACCTTGTGGCACTTTTACAGTAATGGGTAAACAGGAGTATTCTTGCTGCCATTTGACTGCCCGGAATCTGTTAGGCAGCTGTTAAACCAGGAGAAGGAAGAGACTTTGTAATAGTTTTTGGTTAGAGACTGCACTGAATGCTTTGGACAGATTTAGGAATAAGGAAAATACATGGTGACCGGTATTTTGTTTTTATTAAATGACATCAGCAAAATGTAGTAGGGCAGTAGTGGTACTACTGTTGGGATGAAAACTATGTTGTACAGGGGAGAGAAGATTCTTTATGGTCAGGTATTGCATAAACTGGGAATGTACACACTTGTTTTAGACAATAGTGACAGAATGGCATTTGCTATGAAGTTGGAGTAGTCAGAAGAGGGTTATCCTTTATTAAGAGGAAATATGTATGCCTTCTTCCAAATGGCTGGACATGAGACTCTAGAATAGTATCTATACTAATAAGCAGATCCAGATATGACTGAGCTTCAGCTGCAAGTTTTAGACATTCAGAAGGAGGGTTGTCTGAAGCAGAACAAAGTTTTTAGTTTTAGGAGATATTTTCTTATGGTGGAGGCAGGGACAGGTCTATGTGCAAAGGTGGCTTCCATGGGGTTTTGTACATGGAGGTGGGCTTGTCCGATGGTGGGGATGTCTGATTACAGAGGCTTACAGCTTGAAGTATCTGTTAAAGTTATTAAAGATTGTTGATTAAGTGTCTTCAGGGAAGGAAATGGGTTGTTGACTTTGGTCTGGGTTTAGTACACTTTTGGAAAAATTACCAGAATTTTTTTAGAATTATTTTGGTGCGTCTGCTGTGGGGCAGTTTTTTGTCATGCCTTAAATTGTATCCGATTTTATTTCTTATCGGTCTGTAATTTTCTTGTAAGTTTTTCCTGGCATTTGTTGGTCTGCTTGCTTTCCAGGCCTTGCCTCTACATACCATACTTGCCTACTGGTGGGTTAAGTGCAACTCTGATGGGAGCATATTCATTCAGTACACTGGGAAAGGTTTTATTAAATTTGAGGGTGTCTTCGTCTACAGGATTTTTTTTTAAACATAATCCAAATGTTTCTGCTTGTGTGGAGAAGAAATTGTCTATATTAAAACTGGCTAGATTATGCATGCTCTTATATGAGTGATGTTTTACTGAATTGCATACACTTCTCTGTAAAACTGAGCAGATCGTCACTTAGGCTGTCAAGACAGTGTGCCATAGTTATACACTGGAAATAAAAAGGGTACACACCCTTGCTGTCAGGTTGTTGTGATATAAAAAAATGAGACCACAATAAATCATTTCAAAACGTTTCCCACCTTTAATGTGACCTATAACCTGTACAATTCAATTGAAAAACAAATCTGTTAGGGGAAAAATATAAAAAATGCACAATAAACTAGTGTGCACACCCTTAAACGAATACTTTGTTGAAGCACCTTTTGATTTAAAGTACAGGATTCAGTCTTCTTGGGTACACAGCTGAAATCCAGCTATAGAAGTTCTTTTGCAGGAAGGAGATGGTCTTACTTTTGCATCAGGAATCTTCAGAGATACTATGTGTTCAGTACACCTACTGTAGAGTGAAGAAAATGAAAGACTTCTTGCCCTTTTTGATTTACTATTATTACAGCTGGATATCAGATGAGAATTTTAAATTTGTAGTCTTGCCAAATAAAATTACGCTTTCTTATCGGATTTCAGAACTTAACTAAGTCCTGAGCAATTTAACTGTTCAAAAGAAATATATCAAATAATAAAAAGTTAGGAAACTTTTTACAAGTTATTTGCTTTTCTGGCAAGTCTCTAAGCAGTTTATTATTAAGATTATTTACTGCTTCCAAGGCATTTACTTTTTCCTGCAGAGAAGAAACTCTCCTTAGAGAGCAGGTCTATTTTATTTCTACTGGAAGAGATTGTCTTTACAAAACGAAATCCCTCACTCCGATCCCTCAGGTCTCTAACAGCAGTACAGACATTTTCTCTACAGGTAATTCAATGGCTTGAGTGCCTCTTTCAGTTCAGTTCTTTTTCCCTGCAAATTTGTACTTTTTTTGGTCTTTCTTTTCCTTGAGCTTTAAAAGCTGAGAATTTTGTTTCTGCAATTTTGCAATACCACATCAACCCCTCCTCTGATGGGCATGCTGCAGGCAAATCATTTGCAAAAGTTCTGTAGCTTATACAAATGTTGAAAGAAAATAAATGAAGACATTTCCAGAAATGGTGACAAAAAAAAGCCAAAGCAGCTGCAAAATGAAAACGGCCAATAGACCCAGTTGAATTCAAGCCACAAAGGCCATTTAATTAAGTTAAATTCAGAAACCAGTAAGAGACTCAGTAGCAAAAACATCTCTTCTATGCTCGGCATCCACCTTGGAATGCAAGCAAATTAACTTTAAACTGCATCATTCATGAAAGGACAATCTGCAAAACCTATGTAGTCTCCTCCTGTTTTATTTTCTTCTATCCCAAGCAACTTCCATTCTTTCTCCTGCTTGCTCATCAGGTTAACAAATTTTAACATTCATAAAGCAGAGAGCCTGTGCTTTACATGCAAAACAGTCATGTGTTGCAGAAATTAGCAGTACACAGGGGACTGGCAGTGTACACTTCCACACTTGTATTGCAATACTTGGGGGGGGGGGGGGCAGGATTAACCTACTTCTACTAAGTCAATGGGGAAATTGGTTGACCAATGTGCCACATCTTAAAGGGATCTCAAACACAAATGACCACTGGTGCTCTATGAGGTAAAGAGCACTCTGGCAAGTTAGTAGAATGTAGAACATACACTGCTGTTAAAATATAATTAATATAGCATACAAAATATGCATGACAACTATAAGAATCAAATCACAGGAGGTTAAGAAAGGATTGGGAAGAGTTTGGATAAGCAATTCACAAAGAAACAATGTATGTCTCCTAAATATGCAACAAAAGTCTAGAAGACTTAGGATCTTTGCATGAAGTGTTTACATAGGTACTTTTATACCTACATACTTGCACAGGTATTGTTATACCCAAAGTAGACTTCAAAAGAATTTTTCACAGGTAGACAGTAAATGGTGTGATGGGGGCAGAAACAAGCAATTGGAAACTATTTTCTGGGAGTGTAATGAGTTGACAGACTTGAATACCCAGTATATTTGACAGAGCAGTCCGTAGGGGATATGTAAATTGGTGTAACTAAGGAAATAACTTTTTTGAGCTACGATTCCAAATCGGAATTCCCTAGACATAACAAGGCCTTGCTGAGTCTAAATTATGGTGGTGCCAAAAAAGCAGTTACAAGAAAATTAAAATCAAAGTCTAAACCAACTTTACTAGAAGCAGTGAATATAGTGACAGAGATAAAACAACTGAAACTGGGATCTTTAGAAAAGGGTATGAAAAAAATTACCCAAAAAAAAATGAGAATTGTTAGAACAATACAGAGGAGGAATGAGGTTTAAAAGAAGGCAGAATTTGAATGAGCTGTGTAATGTGAGACTGGAAATGACTGGATAGACAAGTGATGCACATTACTAAATTATCACTTATGACATACGCAAAGATGTTTCTTGTTTAAAAAGAAAGGAAAACTCAGGCAAGAGCCACAATATCCAATACAAGAAGAAAGGAAGGCAGTGTGGCTTATACAGTTACTCTCCTCATCTATAATTCTGCTGCTTTAAGTCCGAGGTGTGCGAGTTTGAAACCCCTGCAAGTGCAAGCAGACTCTACAGCAGTTAAGGGTGTGTGTACTCCAGTGACTGCAACAGCTAAAAATTAAACTCAAAGTCATATGACAGGCAGCAATTTACTTTTCATTTTTACCACAAAAACAATGTTATTTGTTTTAATCTGAGTTCCACAGCAACTTCTACTTTTACGCAGTATTTTGCCTGTAATATAAACTATTCCACTACGCAACACTTACAGTTGAAGTCAATTTCTTCTTTCGGCTTTTTCCCAGTTAGGGGTCGCCACAGCGGATCACCTGTCCACTCATGATTGGCAGTGGAGTTTTTTTACGGTGTTGAGTTGCCAGCCCGGCGCCCAACCTTCCACAGAAGGCACACACACACACACACACATGCACACACTCACACCTAGGGCCAATTCAGAGTGTCCAATCCACCTACAGCATGTCTTTGAGATGTGGGAGGAAACCCATGCCACCACAGGGAGGACATGCAGACTCCGCACAGAAGGCACCCCAGCCAAGGATCAAACCGGAGAACCTCTTGCTGCGAGGCGGCAATGCTAACCTCTGCACCACGGTGGCCGCCCAGTTGAAGTCAATTTAATTAAATATCAATTTGATATTTTCCTACACAGTTCGTTACTTTAACATTAAAATAGCTCTAAACTTCTGTAAAGGAACATATCATGTGCGCCCTGTAATTTCCACTGATTGGAACAATCATTATACTTACTCTCTTTGCATCGGCTATTACCATATAATTTCATTAACATATTTCTGTAATTAAAAACAGTCAGTGTCTGTAACATACACTTGTATGTGTTTAGTCAGTCACTGCACAAAGACACACTGCATTAGACCCTAATTAAGTCATTGCTGTGTAATGTTTACAAACATAGCTACAGGTACCCCGATTAGGCTACTGAGCAATTTAGCACTCAAGAAGATCAGGTAGCTATGTGAACTAAAGAAAAAAATGTTGGGTTCAATTAGCAGCCTGGCCACTGAAGGAGTGGTAAGGGGAAGCACAGTGGTGCTTTTGGGGGGGGGGGGGGAGGGGGGCATGTGGACCTGAAGTGAACTCTCCATGCTTGAATACCCAATGAAGACCAGAGATTTCACACAGGTGCTTGCTTGAAAGGGTCTGGGGTTGCATCACTCCTAGGACAACTGCACGTCAACCCCCCCCCCAGCTACAACAGGCCTGCAAAATTACAAAATTAGAGCTTAACAGGTATCACCACTTTTGGCAAATAAAAGCATAAACTCCAGTGCTTGGCTCTCACCTAGACAGGAGCTAACTAGCTTTACATTTTTGCCTCTTGGGGACTAAATGATTCAATTAAACATCCAGCAATAACAAATCTGATTGTGTAATTTTATTCCCTACAATTTCCTTTCTATTAACTGCCTAATCTATCATAACTGAAAACATCAGTATCAAAGACTGACACAAACAGACAATTCCATGTTTGTATGTGCTGTAAAGAGACATCTTTGTTGCAGTTGCTTACAAAGTCACAGGTAAAGCAGGAGAAAGATCTTATTTGTTCCCTGGACTTAACAAGATCAAAGGCTTCTAAAGTAGTCCACATGGAAAACAAGTCCACTAACTCTAGTATATGTTTCTTATGTTAAGCATTTGCACGGAGGCAAGTATCTAGTCTGCCCTGGTGACTTATGATCTGTACTATTTTCGTTAACCTAACCACATACTATCTAGTGTGACAAAAAAGTACCAAGCTTACTCACAAAGAGGATCAAGGCCTTCAAGGCTTGTTTTATTACAATAGCCCTCTCTGCTCTGTATCTTGTCACCTACATACGACTTATGCTTGACACAGATAACATTAAGAGACTCCTTACTGGAGCTCCTTTGCTAACTAAGTGCACCCTCTAGTGGCCTGAACATAAGACTACACACTGCTTCAATAAAAAGGAAAACCAACCACACTGTAAAAGATAGTCCAAACAAAACAAAACTAGTAATAATGCGAATGAAGCCACACCAGATCACTGCATCACTCTACAATTTATTCCATAAAACAAACGAACATATACTGAGCGCTTTCACCCAGTTCTATACTGGGTTTCTTCAGAGTAACAATCCTATGGAGCAGTTTCCTTATATGCTGTGACTAATAATTGACATCAATAAATAAATTAGTTAATTAAGTTAAATAATTATCTTTCACCCAGGTTTGAACATAAAAAAAGAAGAAAGAAGAAAGAGAATTAAATAACATTTTCAAATCAGAAACAGAATAGAACCATATTATATGTTTCTCCAAGGGTAGTGTCAAACATTATAAGGCAGAATTAAATATTTTGTGCCTTTTTGTGCGTCTATCTCTAAAATAGTGTCTAATATCAAAATAAAAATATATAAATATATATATTTATATATATTGTTACAAGTACATATACAATTTTCATATAATATTTAAGTTATTTTGTAGTGATAGGGTATTATGAGATGTTATGTATATATATTTATGTTTTTATTTTGATATTATACACTATTTTGATATTAGACACTATTTTAGAGATAGACACACAAAAAGGCACAAAACATTTAATTCTGCCTTATAATGTTTGACACTACCCTTGGAGAAACATATAATATGGTTCTATTCTGTTTCTGATTTGAAAATGTTATTGAATTCTCTTTCTTCTTTTTATGTTCAAAACTGGGTGAAAGATAATTAACTTAATTAACTAATTTATTTATTGATGTCAATTATTAGTCACAGCATATAAGGAAACTGCTCCATAGGATTGTTACTCTGAAGAAACCCAGTATAGAAAGTACAGTTTTGTACCTACCATAAATGTAGATGTCCGATAGGTATGCATCTGCAGTCATAACATATGGGTTGTCCTGCCTCAGGCAGCCCTTTGGTTGGCCGGATTCCAAAGTCTGGGTCTGGCCTCGGCTGATGTCGCACTTCACCCAACGTTATAGCTCCTGGGGTATAAAGGCATCAGCCGACACCATTTTCCTCAGTGTTTCTTGCCCCAGATGCCAGGTGCCCTCTAGGAAGGGTAATTTGGATAAAAGTAGAAAATTCCAAATAGTAGAAATCAAACAGTATATATACATATATACATACAAACAAATACACCATAATAGATTCCCCCAGCTAGCTAAGAAAGGGGTAAGTACCCTAGGAATACCACAGAGGGGAAGGAGGGTGGGTAATCCTGACTGCAGATGCATACCTATCGGACATCTACATTTATGGTAGGTACAAAACTGTACTATGTCCTTCAAGGATGCATCTGCAGTCATAACATATGGGTAGAATACCATAGCCAAACTGGGGGAGGAGGCACTAAGATAATGATGGTGTAGTTAAGATCCCTTTTAAAACTGCAGTTGCAAAACCTGCTCGGGATCTGGAGTATAAAGGAAGATTGTAATGCTTGGCAAATGTATGCACGGAGTTCCAAGTAACAGCTTCTAAAATGTCTTTGGTAGCCACTCCTTGTAGGAAAGCTGTAGTGGTGGCTGTAGCTCTTGTGGAGTGAGGCCTGATATTTTCAGGAGTTGTCTTTCCATGAAAAGAGTAGCAGAATCGAATGCAATTTCATATCCATTTTGAAATTGTCTGTTTGGAAATTGCTTTTCCTTGCACTCCTGTTGCATATGCTACCAGAAGCTGGTCAGTTTTTCTGCTGGTCTTAGTTCTGTCCAGATAGTAGCGCAGTTGTCTGTGTACATCCAAGGTGTGCAGTAGTTTCCCCCCCCGTTCTGTGGGTTAGGGAAGAACGTAGGTAAATGAATAGCTTGGTTCAAGGATACCCTGGATACCACCTTTGGCATGAAAGTAGGATTGGTTCTCAGAGACACTCTATCCTGGTGAAAGATAAGGAAAGGCTGCACTGCCATTAATGCCTGTAACTCGGATACCCTTCTTGCTGAAGTGATTGCTAGAAGGAAGGCAGTTTTCCAAGATAAGAACTGTAAGTCTGCTGATGCTGCTGGTTCAAAAGGGGAAGTGTTAATTTTTCCAGCACAAAATTGAGATCCCATGCAGGCAGAGGTGGTTTCCTTGGAGGTTTTACATTTTGATCCCTCTTAAAAATTGTCTGAGGAGAGGGTGAGAGAAGATAGGAGGATCCATGTTGTACTCTGCTGAAATTGCTGAAGCATGAATCTTAATGGAAGAATAGGACAGGCCATTGTGGAACAGTTCTGCTAAGTATTCTAGGATGTGTGCTAGGTTTGCCAGTGTGACATTTGTTCCCTTTGATGCACTCCAAATGAGGAATCTCTTCCATTTGGCTGAGTATGTTTTCCTTGTGGAGGGTCTGCGAGCCTCCAGGATAATGTCCTTGACCCTCTGAGATAAAACAGGATGGTTTTGTTTTATGCAATTTTCCAGGCAGTTAGCTGCAGCGTTTTCAAGTTTGGATGCAGGGTCTTGTAGTTGTTCTGCATTAGAAGTAAAGGCCATAGAGGTAGAGGCCATGAGTTCGTCCGAGACATGCTTCTCAGTAGGGTACCAATGCTGCCTTGGCCAGTCTGGAGCTATCAGAATTACCTTTGGCTGTTCCTCCCTGATCTTCAGTAGAACTTTGTACATCAATGGGAGAGGTGGAAAAGCATAAACTGTCAGGGCCTTCCAGCTGAAAGAAAGGGAGTCCACCCTCCAGGCTTGTGGGTGGTATTCTCTTGAGCAGAATTTCTTCAGTTGGTGGTTGAGTGGGGAGGTGAACAGGTCTATCTCTGGCATTCCCCATTTCTTTGTTATGGTTTTGAAGATGTCTGGATGCAGCATCCATTCGTGAGCATCCGTGGTAGTTCTGCTTAAGCTGTCTGCTAGTGAATTCTCTTTTCCTGGTACGAATCTGGCCTGCAGTTGAATGTTGAGATTCAGGCCTAGGTTCCACAGGTCCATTGCCATCCGGCATAGAGGGTAGGAATGCGTGCCTCCCTGTTTGTTGATGTACCACATGACTGTGGTATTGTTCGTCCTTATCAGCAGGTGTCCTTGCTGGAGGAATGATCTGAATGCCTCGATTGCATGCTTCACTGCCAGCATCTCCTTTAGATTTATGCGTAGATTCAGCTGGTCTTGGGACCATAGGCCTTGGATACACTTGTCTTCCATGTGTGCCCCCCAGCCTAGGTCTGAGGCGTCCGTGGTGATGGTCTGCCTTGGTTGTGGTTTGTGGAAAGGCAACCCTCTGTTGGTCTGGCAGGCCTGAGCCCACCACAGGAATTCTTTTTTCAGGCATGGAATGATTGGTATCATGGTTTCTAGACTGTGTCTGTGTTGAGACCATACATTCCTTAGGAACCATTGTAATTTTCTCATATGCAGCCTGGCATGTGGGATCAAGATTATGCAGGATGCCATGTAACCCAGGGCCTGCAGGACTTCCCTTGCAGTAAGCTGAGTTTGTCTTGTCAATGCCATGAAGTAGACTGGTAGTTGCTTTTGTTTTTCTTCTGTGAGAAAAGCCATCTGAGTTATTGTGTCCAGTTCTGCACCCAAAAATGTTATCCTTTGGGATGGCACTAGTCTTGACTTCTGTATTTTGACTGTGTATCCCAAGGCTTGCAGCAGTTGTGTGACATAGGCCAAATCCTTTATTATTTTTGTCTTGTTGTCCGCTTGTTCATAGGTTCATACTAGGCTATCTGCCCAAGGGCATTTATAAGCCTAGCCCAGAGTTTTGTGGCTTTCGCCACCCCTTTAGTTTGGAGGATACTATGCGGCAGACATCCAGGTATGGGTAGATTTGAATTCCCTGAAGCCTGCAATGTGCAATTACTGATGCCAGGCATTTCGTGAATACTCTGGGCACAGTAGATAAGCCAAAGGGCAATGTTGAGAATTGACAATGCTCTGATCCTGCAAGAAATCTGAGGTGTCTTCTGCAATCTGGTCGTATAGGGACGTGCAGGTATGCCTCCTTGAGATCTAGAGTCACCAGCCAAGACTCCTTGCCCAACATGGGAAGAAGTTGCTGTAGGGTCAGCATCTTGAATTTTGGTACAATGAGATATGTGTTCAGTGCGGACAAGTCGAGAATAGGCCTCCATCGCGTTTCTTTTCTTGGTACAAGGAATAGTCTGGAGTAAAATCCTTGGCCTTGTTCCATAGATGGTACTTTTTCTATTGCTCTCATCCTTAGTAAGTTGATGATTTGTTTTAGAGCCTCTGACTTCTGGCTTGGTGGAAGGTTTGGCATTCCTCTCTTTTTTGGTAAAGTGTGGAAGTGAAACCTGTAGCCTTTGTCTATTGTTTGCAAAGTCCATTTGTCTCCTGTAATGCAATGCCAGTTTTTTGAAAATAAAGCTAGCTTTCCGCCCAAGGGTGCTTCCAGTTGTTCCCTGGTAGGCGGAATCAGGGCCAAGTCATTGTGTCTGTCCTGTGGAAGTGGTTGCAGTCGCAGCTGTGGCGGTACTCCTCTGGTTGGCAGGTTGCCACCGACGACCCCTGTAGGCACCCCTTGATTGACCTCTGCCTCTTGGGCGTCTATTTCTGCCTCTGTGCTCTGGAGGTGTCTGGAAAGGACCAATTCTTTGAAGGCCAATTTCTGCTGAACCTCTGAGATTGGACCTGCAGAAAATCCTTGACTGTTTGCACAGATTTTGCTTTTTCTTCCACTTTCTTTAGAACCTCCTGTGCAGGGGAGCCAAATAAACTTTGTTTCTCCATAGGGGCATCTAGGAGTTTAGACTTAACATGGTCTGGCAAGGATTGCTCTTTTAGCCAGGCATGCCTTCGAATCACTGCTCCAGTCATAGCTGATCTAAATGAAGCCTCCAGTGCATCATAGCCACATTTTAAGAAATGATTACTGACCTGCTGAGAGTTGTGTACCAAATCCTGAAGGGACTTACGGTCTAAAGGTTCAGGAGAGGAAAGCTTTTTATTCAGCTGATCTAACAAAATTCCTGGTACTGTATCATGTGAAATTGACAGTTTAAAGCCCTGGCAGAAAGAGTAGCAGATGTATAAACCTTTTTACCCCATCTCTCTAATGCTCTTGATTCTCTTTCAGAGGGTAGGGGGTTTTTGGCAGAGGCAGCTGCAACACCCTTAGGGCCCTGAGAAATGGTTTCTGGGTCTGCAGCATGGGCCTTATACAAGTGGAAGTGAGAATCCGGGACCCTGTAATATCTGTCAGGTTTGGCAGGGGCCGGGGGAAGAGAATCAGGGACAGAACTGGCATCATTGTATGCATCATCAACACCTGATAGTACAGGTGGTATGGATAAAGGCCTATGCTGTGGTAAGTGTAAAAAAGTCCTTGGCCTTTTCCTAGAATCAGAAAAATCCTGACCCTGCCATTGGAAGTGTTCCCTCATTGCGTGTAGAGTTTCCCCAAATGAAAATTCTTCTGGGGGGGGGGGGGGGAGGCAGAAGGAATGGAGTCTTCTGCATCCGAATCCTCACAAGGTGAGTATGATCCTTCCTGATGGTCTGATAAATCTGATCCATCCGAGGAATAGTCAGAGGAGAGAGGTTCAGGGGGTTCAGTCCTAGGCCTTTTTTCAGGAGGGGGATGTGAGGCCCTGTCTGGGTGAGGTTGGGATCCCCTGATCAGAGAAATAAGGTCCTCAGCAAGGCTGAGAATCTGAGAACTTGAGGAAGGTCTGTGAGAGGGAGCTTTTGCAGGTAAGGCCTTGGAAAGTTTAGCTGCTTTAGCCCTGGAGAAGGCCTTAATAGACATAGAAGCAGGGGGTCTAGCTGCCCCACGTGCAGGAGTAGAGATGTCCAACGGAATGGTGTCTGACAATTCTTGTGTGCCTGCTTCTTCGGTAGGAATTTCTGGAGCAGACTCAGCTGGGGCCTCTGAGGCCTCGGTTGTCGGAGGCATGCTTTCGGCCGAAGGAAGAAAAGAGGACTCTGTTTCAGCCGAAACCGAGACACTCGCGGTAGGCCTAACCGTGGTTTCAGCCAAAACCACGGGCCGCGAGTGTCGGTCCTTTTCCTTGCGTTTTTGGCTAAATGTGTAGTCGGAGTCTCCGACGGCATTTTATATGCAAAAGCGGGACCAAAAAACTCTTCAGCAAACTCCAACCGACGTCTAAGTGTCCGTCGGTTGAAGGAAGCACAGGCTAAACAAGCTGATACGTCGTGGTCTGGGCCTAAGCAAGGAAGGCAGTAAGAGTGGAAATCCTTATGAGGTATTTGTTTCCCACAAGTTAAACAATTATTTACTTTGTCTGACATCGGCTGAGGCAAGAAAGAGTCCCCAACGGGGTACTTAGCTTTTTTATAAGTCTTTGGTAGCTGAAATCTCTGGATCTGACCGACCGGCACTTGCGAACAGCTTCTGCTTCGGGCACCGCGCGGCAAGAAAGACTGGGGAAAATGGCGTTGGCTGATGCCTTTATACCCCAGGAGCTATGACGTCGGGTGAAGTGCAACATCAGCCGAGGCCAGACCCAGACTTTGGAATCCAGCCGACCGAAGGGCTGCCTGAGGCAGGACAACCCATATGTTATGACTGCAGATGCATCCTTGAAGGACATCTGGGTGAAAGCGCTCAGTATATGTTCGTTTGTTTTATGGAATAAATTGTAGAGTGATGCAGTGATCTGGTGTGGCTTCATTCGCTTTAACACTGTAAAAGATGTAAAAATGTCTAAGAATACCCTTCTCAATTAAATTCAGCTCATCAATTCATACCTTCAAGAAAGAACTGGATGAATACAATGGCACCCTCAAGTTCTAACACAGAATCAGTGGGCATTAAGTTCCTTGACTAGCAGGCCAAACCTATGAACCAAGAGTTCCTCGCCATTAAATGGTACCATGGAAACCATGTGATTAACTAGGACTGGAGATTAGATAGCCTTACCAAAAGGATGGATCAGTAGGGATCTGAACAGGTGCAGAAACAGAAGCTTCTCTAGAAGAGAAGGCCTCTGCAGGGGGGAATGTTGCACTTGTTCTGCCTGGCATTCTGTACAACTCAGGAATAAAATAAAAGTGCAAAGTACTACTGGGAATGATTTCTGGATGACAGCATCCAAGCAGGAACATTCCTAAGGAAGCAGAATCACAGAAAAGAAGATGCTGAACTTGTCAGGAATGCAAAGATGCCCCAGCAATGATTTTCCAGTTAAGGAAAAGCTTCTATGCTATTGAGGGGCTGAGGGACCTTTCATTTGGCATCATTAAGCAGCATGTTGAACCTGACAGAGAATTACCTTCCCCAGGAGGAATATGTCTGGCAATAAGAAAGCAGTTTGTTGATGTAGCCTGCTTCCACACTGTCAACGGGGTGGGGGGGGGGGTCATACTCTCAGCTGTCCAGGTTTTCACAGAATGCCCAGATTTCTGCCTCAAAATTTCGATCTGTCCCTCACAAAAAGTTTGCCAAGGGCAATGCCCCATCCATCTTGGGGCAGAAACATCCATGGTCGCTGTTACAATAGTACTGGGGGTCTTGCAATGAATCAACCAGTAACAGAGTCAGAGTGTGAAGCCACCACCAGAAATGCAACTGGCAAACCCTGGATGCCCTGAGGTGTAATGTCATGAACTCTCATATACAATCTGATTAAGGAAATAATGCAAATTTCCCAAAAGACCCAATCCCCAAGTTACAAACATAGTCAGTGATACATAATTTAAAAAGACCAAGCTTTATAATGGAATTAATGTGTACAAAAAAATAAAACAAAGAAGATGAGCTCTACAAACAAAGGGTTCATAGTTCACTGTACTTCTTCCAAAAACTTGACAGCACTGAAGACATTCCTGAGCAGAAGGAAATGTGTTCTAGGTTTCAGCAACTGGAAGATGTTCCTATACATAAGGAGGTATCTTTACTCTCCAACTCAAAATACACACATGTATTTGGTAAACACGCAGGGAGCAGAAGTAAGACAGTCTCAGAATCTAGAACTGGTAGTGGAGGACTCCTACCCCAAAGCGCAAAACCTCTTACATGCAGAGGCAATGTTGATGTGATGCACATCTTCAAGGTCCAAAAAGTACAGTTGTGTACACTTACCATAAATGTAGATGTTAATGTATTCACTGTTGCAGTCATCACACTTTGGTTATCTGCCTGCAGGTAGCCCTCAGTCAGCCCAAATACCAAAGTCTTGGGATTTCTGCATCGGATGCTGTCGCCTCTTCCATTTCATCAGGTCGTCAGGGGTATAAAACATGCAGCCAACACCATTACATCAGTTTTTCTTGCCCTAGATGTCAGGAGCCCCCAAAATAGGGAGCTACTACATGGGGTGGAACACATCCTTTAAAAAGTAAACACCCCTGCCATAAAAGATGTCCATAAAGAGGATAGTTAAAAGGATAGAGTAAGCCAGGGGGTTGGAGGAAGGGAAACCAGGACTGCAACAGTGAATACACTCGAACATCTACATTTATGGTAAGTGTACACAACTGTACTATGTTTTTCGTGTTTCACTGTTGCAGTCATCACACGGTTTGATTCCCAAAGCTGAGGAAGGGTAGAGGCAGTCAAGAAGTGTTGCGGCTGGCTAGCAGGCCTTGTAAGACTGCTGTATCAAATCCAGCTCTGGATTTAGAAAAAAAACAGGCAAGTGGTAATGCTTGGTGAAAGTGTGTACAGAACTCCAGGATGTCCCTGGTGGGGACCCCCCTGAGAAATTCTGTAGAGGCTGAAGTAGCTCTAGTGGAATGAGTTCTGATCCCCTGTGGGTTAGGTTTTCCATGGTGCTTGTAGCAGAAATGGATGCAATGTGCTATCCATTTGGAAATGGTTCTTAGCAAATGTTGTCATTTCTTTATTAGAAATAATTTGTTTTAGATTTTTCCCTCTTTTGTATATAAACTTAGGCTGTTCACCAATTATATTCTTAATTTCAGAGTTAGACTGCAAGATAGAGCAATTCCTAGTAATAATATTTTTAATCATATTTTGTGGCTGTTGAACTGCAGTATATAACCCAATTTAAATTCTCTTTTTCTGTTCATAGGCTGATTGCTATTAGCATAAATATAAGGTTGCTAAGAACCAAAACTCTACTTCATAGGCTGGTACTAGGCTATCAGCCCTAGGGCCTATGCAAGCCTAGCCATAACAATTCCCTGGATATTTCTTCCCACAATATTTACTTCTCTGGACCCCTGTCTAGCAGGGCGACTGACATGATCCCCGGGGTGAATTTCCTATCTCCCATCCAATCATCAAGGTTCCTTTTGAAGAGGGCCAAGGAGGCGCTCTGCTTGACATATATGGGCAGTCTATTCCAGAGTATGGGGAGTCTCTGGGTCAGGAACCTATCCCTCCAGCATGTTTTGTTCATTGTGATGACAAGGTTTAGATCCCTGGAGCGTGCGGCTCTGAGGGATTGGGATTTCTTTAAGTGGAGCATGTCCAACAGCTCAGGGTTTGACATGGCCTTGTATGTTAAAGCAGAGATCGCCTCCGAGTAGACAATATGCCACAGAGTACAGCTGGAGTTTTTTTTAGATTGTCAGCATATGGTATCTGCTTTAGGCCTGTGATTCTTTTAGTGAGGTATTTATGTGGCCTTTCCAGCTTTTGCAGATGTCTTGTGAGGTACATACCAAATGGGGCATTATACTCTATAATAGGTCTAATGAGGGATGATTACAGTGGGACAATGACTTCCTTTTTTCTGGATTAAAAACCCTTAGTGATGAGGTGTGCCACACAGAAGGATTTCCTGACTGTTGTGGCGATGTGGTTATCGAAGGTGAGACCACGGTCCACCTGTGTCCCCAAGTCACTCATCACACTTTCGATTTTTAGTGTCCAGCCACCTATGTGGTAATTCATGGGTACATGTTTTTTTTCCCAAAGGGGATAACTATACATTTCTTGGCATTAAGCTTGGGCCTATGGCTCTGGCACCAGTCATCTGTTTCTGTAAGGCCCTTTTGTAGAATATCCACATAATTTGGGGATTCAATAAAGGCTCCCATTTTGCAGTCATCTGCGAACTTTGTTAGCCAGAGTCCCTTAGTGTTGGCCTGTACTTCAGAGAAGTAGATGCCAAACAAGAGTGGTCCCAGAACTGAACCCTGAGGTACTCCACTTGTCACTTGTCTGGAGCTGGATTTGGAGTCGGCTACTTTTACAGTCTGGGTTCTGTCAGTAAGCCAGTTGGCAACCCATCGAGTGACATAGGGATTTATGCCCAGCTTAGTAAGTTTATCTATGATTACAGAGTGGGGGATGATGTCGAAGGCCTTGGCGAGGTCCAGATAAGCTGTGTGGACCACCTTACCCTCGTCCACAGCTCTGGAGACTGATTCGCTTTGAAATGGCCTTGCCCTTTGCCCCTGTAGCAAAACTGACTAGTAGCTGGTCAGATTTTCTGAAAGGCTTAGTCCTGTCAAGGCAGAACCTGAGCTGTCTGCACATGTCCAAGGAGTGCAGGATCTTTTCCCCTCTTTTCCTCTCTATTCGGAGGATTAGGGAAAAAGGTTGGCAAATGGATAGATTGGTTTGGGCATAAAGGACTGGTTAGTCCTGAGGGAAACCCTGTCAGCATGGAAAATAATGAAAGGCTCCATTGCCATTATTGCCTGCAACTCAAATACTCTTCTTGCTGAAGTAAAAGCTATAAGCAAGACTGCTTTCCAAGAGAGGAATTTTAACTCTGCTGAAGTAGCAGGTTCAAAAGGGGGAAAGTGTGAGCTTTTCCAGTACAAAGTTAAGGTCCCAGGCCAGGGTAGGAGCTCTCCTAGGGGGCCTTAAATGGTTAGCTCTTCTCAGGAACTGCCTGATGAGAGGGTGAGAAAAAAAGAGAGAGAGGAAGCTCCATATTATAATAATGAGCCAAGATGACAGAGGCATGAATCTTGATGGATGTGAAGGATAGGCCTCTGTGGAGCAGCTCTGCTATGTAATCAAGGATTTGAGGCAAGCTGGGCACAGCTGTGTCCTTTCCTTGAGACCAACTCCAAGAACAAGATTAATATATTTTCCACTTTTCAGCATAAGATTTCTTAGTACTAGGCCTTCTGGCCTCAAGGATGATGTCCAGGACCCGTTTGCTGCGGGATGCTGGTGGTGTATTCATGGGGATAAGCCAGGCTGCAAGGTTTAGGGTTTGCAGCTGTGGATGCAAAATCTGCCCCTCTTGTTGAGACAGCAGGGAAGGTGTCTGATGTAGAAGCCAGGGTGACACTGCTGTCAGATTGTGTAGGACTGGGTACCAGTGCTGGCGGCGCCAGTCTGGTGCAATAAAGGATTGCCCTTGGCTTGTCCTGTTTGATCTTAAGTAGTACTTTTGAGAAGAGGGGCAGTAGAGGAAAGGCATAAATTGAGAGGTTTTCCCATGTAAAAAGGATAGGACGTCCACCTTCCAGGCTCTGCTGCGAGGGTTCCTGGAGCAAAATTTGTTCAATTGGTGGTTTTGGGGGAAGGCAAAAAGGTCCAGCTCTGGAGTTCCCCACCTCTAGGTTAGAAGTTTGAATGAGTTGGGTACCAGTTTTCATTCGTGAGCGTCCAGTAGATTTCTGCTTAAGTCGTCTGCAGGTGAATTTTGCATGCCTGGCAGGAATAGAGCTTGTAGGTGCACTTGAATGCTCAAGGCTGGTGTTCCACAGAGCCATGGCTAACCTGCAGAGTGGGTAAGAATGAGTTCCGCCCTGCTTGGTTTATGTACCACATAACTGTGGTGTTGTCTGTCTTTATCAGGAGCTGTCCTGGAAGGATAAGGTATTTGAAGACCGTCAAAGCATTCTGTACAGCTAGCATTTCTTTTTGATCGATAAGCAGGGGAATTTGTTCTGGGGTCCATTTGCCTTGAATGCATTTGCCTGCCATGTGAGCCCCCCATGCAAAGTCTGATGAGTCTGTTGTCAGGATTTGGGTGGCAAGGGGTTGAGTAAAAAAATAAGTCCCTTGTTGTGGTTGCATGCTTCTGCCCACCAAAGGAACTCTGCCCTTAGACAAGGTATGATAGGAATCACTGTTTCCAGGTCCTGAGAATGTTGACACCAGAGACTTTTCAAGTACCATTGAAGTTTCCTCATATGCAGTCTTGCATATGGAATTAGCAGAATGCAAGAGACCATGAACCTTAGGGCTTGCACTATTTTCCTTGCAGATAGCTGGGTTTTGTTGGCCATTAGTTTGAAATAGTTTGTCAAATGGACAGTACAGTTTTGTACCTACCATAAATGTAGATGTTAGAGTGCTAATACAGCTGCAGTCATAACTGATGAGTTCTCCTGCCATCAGGCGGGTCCTCGGTCGGCTGAATTCCAAAGTCTAGGTCCGGTGTCGGTTGTCGTCACTTCTTCCCCGACGTCAGTGCGACAGGGGTATAAAGGAACCAGCCAACGCCATTTTCTTCAGTTTTTCTTGCCCCAGATATCAGGTGCCCCCAGAAGGAAGGCAATACATAAATTTGTGTAATAATGCAGTGCAACATAATCAAAATACAGTAGTTGCAAGCAAATACATCATAAATGAATACCCCAATCAGGTTGTATGAGGATGTGTTAGCCTATAGGCCTGTTCCAAGAGGGGAAGGAGGGAGGGAAACCTGGACTGCAGCTGTATTAGCACTCGAACATCCACATTTATGGTAGGTACAAAACTGTACTATGTTCATTGTGCATACAGCTGCAGTCATAACCGATGGGTAGAATCCCAAAGCCAAGAAAGGGGTGGTAGGCACTAGGTGGAACTAGGAGGAGCCAAAATGCCCTGCAAGACTGCAGTGGCAAAGCCTGCTCTAGATTTGGAGTATAATGGTAAGTTTAAGTGCTTGGAGAAGGTATGCACAGAAAGTACAGTTTTGTACCTACCATAAATGTAGATGTCCGATAGGTATGCATCTGCAGTCATAACATATGGGTTGTCCTGCCTCAGGCAGCCCTTCGGTCGGCCGGATTCCAAAGTCTGGGTCTGGCCTCGGCTGATGTCGCACTTTCCCCGACGTCAGAGCGTCTGGGGTATAAAAGCATCAGCCGACGCCATTTTCCTCAGTGTTTCTTGCCCCAGATGCCAGGTGCCCTCTAGGAAGGCCAAATTTTGAGGAATGCAATAAATTCCAAACATTTTCCAAAATATATACATATATATACAAACAAATACACCATAATAGATCCCCCAGCTAGCTAATGGAGGAGTAAGCACCCTAGGAATACCACAGAGGGGAAGGAGGGAGAGTAAACCTGACTGCAGATGCATACCTATCGGACATCTACATTTATGGTAGGTACAAAACTGTACTATGTCCTTCAAGGATGCATCTGCAGTCATAACATATGGGTAGAATACCACAGCCAATCTGGGGGAGGAGGTACTAAGAAAAGGATGGTGTAGTTAAGATACCCTGCAGGACTGCTGTAGCAAAACCTGCTCTGGATCTGGAGTATAAAGGTAAATTGTAATGTTTGTAAAATGTATGAACGGAGCTCCATGTAGCAGCTTCTAAAATGTCCTTGGTAGCCACCCCTCTTAGGAAGGCTGTAGTAGTGGCTGTGGCCCTCGTGGAATGAGGCCTAATGTTTGCAGGAACAGTGTTTCCATGAAAAGAGTAACAAAATCGAATGCAATTTCCTATCCACTTTGAAATTGTCTGTTTGGAAATTGCTTTTCCTTGTACCCCAGCAGCATATGCTACAAGGAGTTGGTCAGTTTTTCTGTAACTTTTAGTTCTGTCCAAGTAGTAGCGTAGTTGTCTGTGTATATCCAGAGTGTGTAGAAGATTTTCCCCTTTATTTTGTGGATTTGGGAAGAATGTAGGCAAATTGATAGCTTGGTTCAAGGATACCCTAGATACCACCTTTGGCATAAAAGTAGGATTGGTTCTCAATGAAACTCTGTCCTGATGGAAGATAAGAAATGGATGTACTGCCATTAAAGCTTGTAACTCAGATACTCTTCTTGCTGAAGTTATGGCCAGAAGGAATGCAGTTTTCCAAGACAGAAACTGTAGATCCGCCGATGCTGCTGGTTCAAAGGGAGGAAGTGTTAGTTTCTCCAGCACAAAGTTGATATCCCAAGTAGGTAAAGGTGGTTTCCTTGGAGGATTGATGTTTTTGATTACTCTCAGAAATTGCCTGAGTAGAGGATGCGAGAAGATAAGCGGATCAACATTGTATTCTGCTGAAATTGCTGAGGCATGAATCTTAATGGAAGAATAGGACAGGCCATTGTGGAACAATTCTACTAAGTATTCCAGAATATGTGCCATGCTCGCCACTGTCACATCTAAGCCTTTTGTTGTGTTCCAAATGAGAAATCTTTTCCATTTTGCTGAGTATGTCTTCCTTGTGGAAGGGCGGCGAGCTTCCATAATAATGTCCTTTACTCTCTGTGATAAGTTATTTTGAGGGGGGTTTATGGACTTTTCCAGGCAGTTATAGCTGCAATGTTTTCAAGTTGGGATGCATGATCTTGAAATTGTTCTGCGTCAGAAGAAGTGGCCATAGGGGGAGAGGCCACGGTTTCGTCTGTGACATGCTCCTCAATAGTGGGTACTAGTGCCGCCTTGGCCAGTCTGGAGCTATCAGAATCACTCTTGGCGGTTCTGCCCTGATCTTCAGTAAAACCTTGGACATTAATGGGAGAGGTGGGAAGGCATAGACTTTTAGAGCTTTCCAGCTGAAAGAGAGAGAGTCCACCCTCCAAGCTTGTGGGTGGTATGTCCTTGAGCAGAATGTCTTCAGTTGATTGTGGGGCGGGCGACGCGTACAGATCTCCGGCTTTCCCCATGCCTGTGTTACGAGTAGAAAGATGTCTGGGTGCAGCATCCATTCCTGTGCATCCATGGTAGCTCTGCTTAAGCTGTCTGCCAGTGCATTTTCTTTCCCTGGCACGAACTGGGACTGTAGTTGGATATTGAGTTTCAAGCATAGTTCCCATAGATGCATGGCCAGCCTGCATAGAGGGTAGGAATGCGTGCCTCCTTGCTTGTTTATGTACCACATGACTGCGGTGTTGTCTGTCCTTATTAACAGGTGGCCTTGATGGAGGAAAGGTCTGAAGGCCTCGATTGCATGTATCACTGCCAGCATTTCCTTTTGGTTTATGTGCATGCGCAGCTGCCCTTGAGACCATAGGCCTTGGATACATTTGCCCTCCTTGTGTGCTCCCCATCCTCGGTCTGAAGCGTCCGTGGTGATGGTTTGTTTTGTTTTTGGTTTGTTGAAAGGCAACCCTCTGTTGGACTGGCAGGCTTGAACCCACCACAGAAATTCCTTTTGAAGGCAAGGAATGATTGGTATCAAAGTTTCCAAACTGTGACTGTGCTGAGACCATACACTCCTTAGGTACCATTGTAATTTTCTCATATGCAGCCTGGCTTGCAGAATCAGAATTATGCATGATGCCATGTAACCCAGGGCCTGCAGGATTTTCCTTGCAGTTAGCTGAGCTTGTCTTGTCAGATTCAAGAAGTAATCCGGAAGTTGTTTTTGTTTTTCTTCTGTGAGAAAGGCCATTTGGATGGTTGTGTCTAGATCTGCACCCAAAAAGGTTATCCTTTGGGATGGAACAAGTCTTGATTTTTGGATGTTGACTGTGTATCCCAGGGCCTGTAATAGGTGGATGGCATAGTCCAAGTCCTTTATCAAATTTTTCTTGTTGTCCGCTTGTATAAGGCAGTCGTCCAGATATGGGTAGATTTGAATCCCCTGAAGTCTGCAGTGTGCAATTACTGATGCCAGGCATTTCGTGAATACTCTGGGCGCAGTAGATAAGCCAAAGGGCAATGCTGAGAATTGATATTGCTCTGATCCTGCAAGAAATCTGAGGTGTCTTCTGCAACTTTGCCGAATAGGGACATGCAGGTATGCCTCCTTGAGATCTAGAGTCACCAGCCAAGACTCCTTGCCCAGCATGGGAAGAAGTTGCTGTAGGGTCAGCATCTTGAATTTTGGCACAATGAGGTAAGTATTCAGTGCGGACAGGTCGAGAATAGGCCTCCATTGATTTTCTTTTCTTGGAACAAGGAATAAACTGGAGTAAAATCCTTGGCCTTGTTCTGAAAGAGGTACCTTTTCTATGGCTTTCATTTGTATTAAGTTGTTGATCTGCTTTAAAGCCTCTGCCCTCTGATTTGGTGGCAGGTTTGGCATTCTGTTTCTTCTTGGCAAAGTGTGGAAATGGAACCTGTATCCTTTGTCTATTATTTGCAGTGTCCATGTGTCTCTTGTAATGTATTGCCAGTTTTTTGAGAATAAGGAAAGCTTTCCGCCCAATGGTGCTTCCAATTGAGCCCTGGTCGGCGGAATCAAAGGAAAGTCATTGAGTCTGTCCAGGTGTGGTAGTTGTTGTTGCTGTTCCTGCACTACCTCTCTGGTTGGTAAGCTGCCACTGACTGCCTCTGTAGGAGCCTCTAGCTTGCCCTCTACCTCTGGGACGCCTGTTCCTGCCCCTCTGGGATCTGTCAGAGTCTGGAAAGGACCAATTCTTAGTAGGCCAGTTTCTGCTGAATCTCGGTGGTTGTACTTGCAGAAAGTCCTTAACTGTTTGCACAGATTTTGCCTTTTCTCCAAACTTCTTTAAGACCTCCTGAGCAGAGGAACCAAATAATTTTTGTTTTTCCATTGGAGCATCCAGGAGTTTAGCTTTAACATGGTCTGGTAAAGATTGTTCCTTCAACCAGGCATGCCTACGAATAACTGCCCCAGTCATAGCTGACCTACATGAAGCTTCCAGTGCATCATAACCACACTGCAAAAAATGGTTACTAACCTGCTGTGAGTTATGTACCAGATCCTGAAGGGATTTATGGTCAAGGGGTTCAGAAGAGGAAAGCTTCTTATGCAATTCATCTAACAAATACTCTTGGTACTGTATCATATGAAATTGACAATTTAATGCCCTCATGGAAAGAGTTGCAGAAGTATATACCTTCTTTCCCCATCTCTCTAAATATCTAGACTCCCTTTCAGAAGGTAGAGGATTTTGGCAGTGGCAGCTGCAACCCCTTTTGGGCCCTGCGAAATAGTATCTGGGTCTGCAGAATGGGCCTTGTACAGATGTAGATAAGAATCCGGGACCCTGTAGTATCTATCAGGTTTGGCAGGAGCCAGAGGGAGAGAATCAGGGGCTGTACTAACATCATTGTACACATCATCAATAACATTCAAAACAGGAGGTATAGCTAAGGGCCTATGCTGAGGTAAATGTAAAAATGTCCTTAATCTCTTTCTAGAATCAGAAAATTCCTGACCCTGCCATTGAAAATGTTCTCTCATAGAGTGTAGTGTCTCACCAAAGGAAAACTCTTCAGGAGGGGAGGCCGAAGGGATAGATTCTTCAGCATCAGAATCCTCGTAGGCCGAATAAGCCTCCTCCTGGTGATCTGACAACACAGATCCATCCGTAGACTCATCTGAAGAGTGCTGGTCAGAGGGCTCAGTTCTGGGCCTTTTGTCTGGTGGTGGTTGAGAGCCCCTGTCCGGGTGAGGCTGAGAACCGAGATGAGGTCCTCTGCAAGGCTGAGGATCTGAGAACTAGAAGTAGGTCTCTGAGAGGTAGTCTTGGGAGGCAAAGCTTTAGCAATTTTAGCAGCTTTAGCCCTGGAAAAAGCCTTAATGGACATGGAAGCAGGGGGTCTGGCTGCACCACATGCAGGAGTAGACTTGTCCAAAGGGATGGTGTCGAACATTTCCTGGACACTGGCTTCAGTAGGAAGCTCAGTAGCCGACTCAGCCGGGGCCTCCAGGGCCGCGGTGGTCAGTTGAGTGGATTCGGTTAAAGGAAGTACCGAGGACTCTGTTTCGGCCGAAACAGAGACACTCGCGGTAGGCCTAACCGTGGTTTCAGCCGAAACCGCGGGCAGCGAGTGTCGGTCCTTGTCCTTCTGTCTTTTCACCAAATGCGAAGTCGGAGTCTCCGACGGCATCTTATATGCAAAAGTAGCCCCAAAGAATTCCTCTGCAAACTCCGACCGACGTCCAAGAGTTCATCGGTTGAAGGAAGCACAGGCTGAACAGGCCGAGACGTCGTGGTCTGGGCCTAAGCAAGGGAGGCAGTAAGAGTGGAAATCCTTATGAGGTATTTGTTTCCCACAAGTTAAACAATTATTTACTTTATCTGACATCGGCTGAGGCAAGAAAGAGTCTCCAACGGGGTACTTAGCTTTTTCAAAGTCTTCGGTAGCTGAATCGCAGGAGCTGACCGACCGGCACTTGCGAACTGCTTCTGCTTCGGGCACCACGCGGCAAGAAAGACTGAGGAAAATGGCGTCGGCTGATGCTTTTATACCCCAGAAGCTCTGACGTCGGGGAAAGTGCGACATCAGCCGAGGCCAGACCCAGACTTTGGAATCCGGCCGACCGAAGGGCTGCCTGAGGCAGGACAACCCATATGTTATGACTGCAGATGCATCCTTGAAGGACATCTCCAAGTGGCTGCTTCCAAAATATCCTTGGTAGGAACTCCTCTGAGGAAGGCTGCAGAGGTGGCTGTGGCCCTGGTGGAATGAGTTCTAATGCCTGAAGGTACAGCTTTGCCATGAAAGGAATAGCAAAAACGTATGCAGTGGGCTATCCATTTTGAGATTGTCTGTTTGGAAATTGGCTTTCCTTGAGCTCCTACCGCATAGGACACAAAGAGCGGTTCTGATTTTCTGAAAGGCTTTGTTCTGTCCAAATAACGCAGTTGTCTGTGGATGTCCAAGGAATGTAGTAATCTCTCCCCTTTGTATTGAGGATTAGGATAAAAAGTAGGTAAATGTATGGCCTGATTTAAAGCTACCCTGGATACCACTTTAGGCATAAAGGACGGGTTGGTTCGTAAGGAAACTCTGTCCTGATGGAAGATGATAAAAGGCTGGACAGCCATGAGAGCCTGTAGTTCTGAAACTCTACGAGCTGAGGTGATAGCCAGAAGGAAAGCTGTTTTCCAGGACAAATATTGCAAATCTGATGAGGCAGCTGGCTCAAGGGGAGGCAAGGTCAGTTTTTCCAGAATTAAATTAAAATCCCAAGCAGGTATTGGTTGTTTCCTTGGAGGTCTTAAATTCTTAGCCCCTCTGAGAAAATGTCTTAAGAGAGGGTGAGAGAATAAAGGTGGATCAGTGTTGTATTCTGCAGAAATGGCTGATGCATGGATTTTGATGGAGGAGAATGTAAGTCCACTGCTTAGCAGCTCATCCAAATATTGTAGTATTTGAGGTAAATTCAGTTTTCCAGGATCCTGGCCCTTTTTCTCATTCCAGACACAAAACAGTTTCTATTTTGCGGAGTAAGCTTTTCTAGTTGATGGCCTTCTGGCCTCCAAAATGACATCCTGCACCTCCTTGGAGAGTAGGGCCTGTTGTGATGCTAAGGAATCTTCCATGCGGCTAGATTGAGTGTTTTTAGCTGGCTGTGAAGAGTTTTGAAGCTGTGCTGAGTCAGAAGAGGCATTAGAGGCAGGGTCCATGATGGGGAATGCGTCAGACTCCTCAGGAGTGGGTACCAGTGTTGCCTTGGCCAGTCCGGAGCAATGAGAATCATCTTTGGTCTGTCTGCTCTGGTTTTCAATAGAACTTTGGGCAGCAGAGGAAGAGGTGGGAAGGCATAAACTGTCATTGATGTCCAATTGAAAGAGAGGGCGTCCACTCTCCAGGCCTTTGGATGGAAAATCCTTGAGCAGAATTTTGTCAATTGATGATTTTTGTGGGAGGCAAAGAGATCTATGTCTGGCTTTCCCCATTCTTGGATTATTTCTGTAAAAACTTTTGGATGCAATTTCCATTCGTGTGGATCTGTCATATTCCTGCTTAGGTTGTCTGCCAGCGTGTTTTCCTTGCCTGGCAAGTACTGTGCTTGTAGTTCTATTTGTAAGTCCATGGCCATGTTCCAAAGTGATATGGCCAGTCTGCATAGGGAGTAAGGATGTGTTCCTCCCTGTTTATTTATGTACCACATAACTGTGGTGTTTGTCCGTTCTTATCAATAGTTGACCTGGTTGTAGAAGGTCCTTGAAAGCTATAATAGCATTTATTACTGCTAGCATTTCCTTTTGATTGATGTGAAGGTGCTTTTCTTTTTGGGACCATTTGCCCTGAATGCACCGGTCTGTCATGTGCGCCCCCCAGGCGTAGTCCGAGGCGTCTGTTGTGATGACCTGATTTGCTTGAGGCTTGCTGAATGGAAGACCTGTGTTTGTTTGACATGCTTGAGCCCACCAGAGAAATTCCTTTTGCAGACATGGAATTAGTGGTATTATTGTTTCCAAACTGTGGCTGTGTTGAGACCATATGTTTTTCAGGTACCATTGTAGTTTCCTCATATGCAGCTTTGCACATGGGATTAGTAAGATGCAAGATGCCATGAATCCCAGAGCCTGCAGGATTTTCCTTGCAGTCAGCCTGGTGCAGTTTGCTAGTGTTCTGAAGTATTGAATTAGTTGCCCCTGCTTCTCTGGCGTGAGGTAGGCCATCTGGGTGTTTGTGTCCAAATTGGCACCCAGGAAAATTATCATCCGAGAGGGTATTAGCCTTGATTTCTTTTTGTTGACTGTGTATCCCAAAGAGTTCAACAACATTATTACATAAGCCAGATGTTTCAGAAGAATGTGCTTGCTGTCCGCTTGGATCAGGCAGTCGTCCAAATAGGGGTATATTTGTATCCCTTGAAGTCTGCAGTAGGCAATTACTGATGCCAGGCATTTCGTGAATACTCTGGGCGCAGTAGATAAGCCAAAGGGCAATGCAGAGAATTGATAATGTGTTGAACCTGCAAGAAATCTGAGGTACCTTCTGCAATTTTGTCTGATTGGGACATGCAGGTATGCCTCCTTGAGGTCCAATGTTACCAGCCAAGACTCCTTGCCCAGCATGGGAAGAAGTTGCTGTAGAGTGAGCATCTTGAATTTTGGTACGAGTAGAAATGTGTTTAGGATGGATAGGTCCAAAATAGGTCTCCAATCTTTTCCCTTCCTTGGTACCAGAAATAGCCTGGAATAAAAACCTTGACCTTGTTCGTGCGTAGGTACCTCTTGAATAGCTTTCATGTTTATGAGATCTGTAATTTGCCTTTGTGCCTCTGCCCTTTGATTGTGTGGCAGGTTTGGCATGCCTCTCATTTTTGGAAGGGTGTGAAAATGGAATTTGTAGCCTCTGTTTATGATGTCCAGGATCCATTTGTCCTTTCTGACAATATGCCAATTTTTTGAAAATGATGCCAGCTTTCCTCCTAAGGGGGCTGCCATTTGAGACTTGGTTGGCATGCAAAGGGGAAAGTCATTGGGTTTGCTTTCTGAAAGATTGCGAGTTATCCTCACCACCTCTTTGTGTAGGAGCTTGCCATTGTCTGCCTCTAAACGATCCTTGGGATTGTCCTCTGCCCCTCAGGCGCCTGTATCTGCCTCTTTGGGGTCTTTCGTGGCAGGAAAGGACCAGTTTTTGTAAGGCCAATTTCTACTAAAACGTGGGGGTTTTACCTGTAGAAAATCTTTCACAGTTTGCATTGATTTAGCCTTTTCCTCCATTTTCCTTAATACCTCCTCAGCATTAACACCAAATAGTACATCCTTTTGAAGTGGGGCGTCTAGTAATTTAGCTTTGACATGATCAGGCAAGGCTTATTCCTTGAGCCAGGCATGCCTACGTATGACTGATCCTGTAACAGCAGCTCTACATGAGGCCTCTAGAGCATCAAAACCACATTGTAAGGTATGCTTACCCACTTGTTCTGCACTATGCATCAAATCCTGCAACTCCTTCAAGTCTGGTTGTTCAGGTTGTGATATTTTACTTTTCAATTGTGATAACAAAAACTGTTGGTATTTTAGCATATGGAACTGACAGTTTAAGGCCCTCATGGTTAAGGTAGCCGAGGTATATACCTTTTTTCCCCACCTTTCTAAGGATCTGGAATCTCTCTCGGAAGGTAATGGATTTTTAGCAATGGAGGCCTTAACTCCCTTGGGGCCCTGTGAGATGGTTTCTGGGTCAGCAGTATGGCTTTTGCATAGAAATTGGTGTGAGTCAGGAACCCTGTAGTACCGGTCAGGCTTAACTGGAGCTGGAGGTAGAGAGTCCGGGTTAAGGCAGGCCTCCGAGTAAACATCATCTAGGATGTCCAAGACAGGAGGTATAGCCAGAGGCCTGTGCTGAGGTAGCAAGAGAAATTCCCTAAGCCTTTTCTTGGAATCTGAATAATCTTGGCCTTCCCAGTGGAAGTGTTCCCTTAAGGTATGCAAAGTTTACCCAAATGAGTAATCCTCAGGGGGGGGGGGATACAGAAGGGATGGACTCCTCTGCATCAGAATCTTCAAAAGGGGAGTAAGAATGTTCCTGATCATCAGAGTGCTCCGAAATAATGGAGCCCTGATCAGAGGAGGGGGAATCTTCCTCCACTCTGGGCCTTTTGTCCGGTGGGGACGGAGAACCTCTGATAAGAGTAATTAAATCCTCAGCCATTTTAAGCATCTGTTTCTTAGGCATGGGGCCTGGAGATGGGCCCTGTGTAGCTGGTCTCTTAGAGTGCATGATTGCTTTAGACTTAGTGAAAGCCTTGAGGGAGAAAGAAGAGGAAGGTCTGAAGACACCTTGAGTGGAGGTGGACCTGTCCACATTCTGAGTTTCAACGCCAAGAGTGGCTTCGGTATCTGTAGTCGGGGTGTGGGCCGAGGAGCCTGCGACCTCGGGCACAGGAGACACCGTCAAAGAAGTGTTGTCAGTAGTCATGGGCTGCGTAGGCGCCTCGCTGAGAACCGGAGCACGTGTAGTCGGCTTTGGTGTGGTGTCGGTAGAGGCCGCGGACCTAGTGTGTCGGTCCTTATCTTTGCGTTTTTTAGACAAAACTGGAGTCGGAGTATCCGACGACATAATATAGTTTAATGCTTTCCCAAAATAATGCTGGGCAAACTCCGCCCGATGCTTAATGGTGCGTTTGTTGAATGTAGCACAAAAGCGACAGACTGAGACGTCGTGGTCTGGGTCTAAACAAGGTATACAGAGGGAATGGAAATCCTTATGCGGTATTTGCTTCCCACAAGAAATACAATTATTAACTTTGTCTGACATCGGTCTGAGACCAGAAAAGTTTCCCCAAAGGGGTACTTAGCTTTCAAGAAGACTTCGGTTTCCAAATTTTCATAATCTCAGGAGCTGGCCGACCGGCACTTGCGAACTGCTTCTGCTTCAGGCACCGCGCGGCAAGAAAGACTGTAGAAAATGGCGCCGGCTGGTTCCTTTATACCCCTGTCGCACTGACGTCAGGGAAGAAGCGACGACAACCGACGCCGGACCTAGACTTTGGAATTCGGCCGATCGAGGACCCGCCTGACGGCAGGAGAACCCATCAGTTATGACTGCAGCTGTATGCATGATGAACATCTGTTTTTTTAGAGTAAGGAATGCCATCTGGAAAGTTGTGTTCAAGCTTGCTCCCAGGAATACAGTTTGTTGGCTGGGCACCAGTTGTGATTTCTTTCCATTGATGGTGTATCGCAGTGAAGTTCGAAGTCTTTTTACAAATGCCAGGTGCTGAAGTAGCAATTCCTGACTGTCCACCTGAATCAGGCAATCGTGCATGTATGGGTCGATTTTAATATTTCTCTGCCTGCAGTATGCAATGACTGGAGCCAGGCATTTTGTGAATAACTCTGGGTGCAGTAGATAAGCCAAAGGGAAGTGCAGAGAACAGAAACGTATATATTTCCTGCCAGACTCCCTTATGGGGATGTGCAGATAAGCTTCTTTTTAAGTCTAGGGTGACTAACCAGGCATCCTTGGCTAGCATAGGAAGAAGCTGTTGCAGTGTAAGCATTTTGAATTTTGGGACCACCAGAAAGGTGTTGAGAATTGATAGATCCAGGATAGGGTGCCTAGAGCTCTCATTTCTGGGCACCAGGAACATAGTCTGGAGTAGAAACCCTGTCCCCTTTGTTCTACTGGAACAGGTTGAATATCACTGACATGGAGAAGGGAAAGTACTTGCTTTTGAGCCTCTGCCCACCGGTTTGGAGGAAGGTCTGGCAACCCGCTTGGTGTTGGCAGTAAATGGAAGTAGAATCTGTATCCTTGGGATACAAGGTTTTAAACCCATCGGTCCTGAGTAATGGACATCCAGTTTTTTGCATGAAGGGCGAGTTTTCCTCCTAGGGGCACAAGTACTTGGGCATGGCTGGGAAGGATAATTGGAAAATCATTCTGAACTTTTTCCATAAGGGCGTGGCTTACCACTCCCTGGTTATGAGGTGGAAACACTCCGTTGTTTAGATCTCTGCATACCCTGAGACTGTAGTCTTGGTGGTCTGTTTCTCCTGGGTTTGGACTGAGAAAGGACCAGTTTTTTGAAGGCCAGTGCCTACTGAATCTACGTGGCTGCACCTGTAAATTGACTGTTTGCATAGATTTAACTTTTTCTTCCATCTTTTTAAGAACAACTTCTGCTTTTGTGCCAAACAAATGCTCCTGATTTAATGGAGCATCTAGTAATTTTGCTTTGACATGGTCAGGCAAGACTTGCTCTTTTAGCCAAGCATGCCTTCTCAGTACAGACCCAGTGACAGCAGCCCTGCAAGATGCTTCTAAGGCATCAAACCCACACTGCAAAGTATGTTTACTAACTTGGTTTGCAGAATGCATTAACTCTTGTAAAATCTTTATTTTCTGCACAATCTGGAAGTAACACCATTTTTGTTTAATTAGTTCCATATGTTGCTGGTACTTCAACATGTGAAATTGGCAATTCAAAGCCCAGATGGAAAGAGTTGCAGAGGTATATACCTTCTTATCCCCATCTGTCGAAAGCTCTAGAATCCCTGTCTGAAGGGGTAGGGTTTTTGGCAGTCATAGCCTGAATGCCGTTAAGTCCCTGGATCCGCAGCAGGATTCTTAAAGATAAATTTGTGAGAATCAGGTACTCTGTAGTACCTGTCAGGTTTCCTAGGAGCTGGTGGTAAGGTGTCAGGAGTAAAACTGGACTCCAAGAAAACATCTACAATATCCAGGACAGGGGGTATAGCTAGAGGCCTGTGCTGAAGCATATCTAAAAATTCCCAGAGTCTCTTTTTGGGTTGAGGATAGTCCTGGCATTCCCAGTGGAAATGCTCTCTTAAGGTATGCAAGGTTTCACCAAAAGAGAACTCCTCTGGGGGGGAGGCAGAGGGAATGGATTCCTCTGCATCTGAATCCTCATAGGTAATCAGAAGGGTCAGAGCCATTAGACTCCTGGTCTGTAGAATCAGAAGGAAATTCAATTATTTGTCTTTTGGCAGGGGAAGGCTGGGTTCCCCTAATTAGAGTAATAAGGTCTTCAGCCATTCTAAGCATTTGTTTTTGTCACATGGGAGGATGAGCATGCGCTTTGGACATTGGGCCTGAGAAACTAGATAGTTTTAGTAGGAAATTAAGTTGTCGGTTTAATACGAATATCGGTACGTCAGAAAACACCCTCAGAAGCAAGTACCTGCACAGTGGCTCCGGACCCATCCAAGGTAGCGACATCCGCAGGTTCCATAAATCGAAGAAGCATCTCGTGGCATACTGGACTCCTAATAGGTCTCAGCAGAGGCCTGCGAATCTGTAGAAGTGGGCATCAGGGGCTGCAAAGGCACCCCACTGAGTACAGGCGGACTGGCAGCAAGCTTAAAGGAAGCATTGTCGGCAGTTTTTGACCTATGCGGTCTGTCTTTGTGCTTTTTCAGAAGATCGGTAGTCTGATGGCTTACCGAAGCCATTTCGGAATACGGAGAATGAGAGCGAAAGAATTTAGCTACAAAAATAGCCCGACGAATGTTTCGGGCATTGAGGCACAAAACCAACAGCTAGGGACGTCGTGCTCTGGCCCTAAACAGGTGACAGTAAGAATGAAAATCTCTGTGAGGTATTTGCTTTCCACAGGCAAGACAATTGTTAATTTTTTCTGACATCTGTTAGAGCAAGAAAAAAGAATCCCCAACGGAGTACTTAGCTTTAGAAGACTTCAGGTCTAAAACTCGAAATAACGAAAATTTCAGGTAGTGGCTGACCGGCACTTGCGAATAGTTTCTGCTTCGGGCTCCTTCTCGGTAAGAAAGGCTGATGCAATTGCATCGGCTGCATGTTTTATACCTATGACAGCCTGACAACATGGAAGAGGCAACAGCATCCGACACAGAAATCCCAAGACTCTGGTATTCGGGCCGACTGAGGGCTACCTGCAGGCAGATAACCCAAGTATGACTGCAACAGTGAAACATGAAGAACATCAGCACATATGGTCTCATTCTGGCAGCCAGGAAGATGGACTACACCATAACCATACAAAATGTTTATTTGACAGCAAACTTATTTAGGCTGAAAACTAAAATAAGCTTGAGGCTCTGTCTTTTCAGGTATCAAAATAACACAGAGTAATAACCATTTGTAGTCTGGTGGTACCTCTTAGATGGTTATTTTCTTGATGAGGTTTAGTAACGGTTTTCTTGCAGCACTCTACTGATGTGATGGGGTGTCTTAACAGGAGTGTGTGGAGCTGTGGAGGGCTGTTGAAAATGTTGTACAATAATTACTGTCCTTGCCTACCTGTCCTGCAGGATGTCCTGCCATGCCTACACATGAGGGGGGGCAAAAGAACTCCAACTGCCTCCACTCAGATTAGGCCGCTCCCCTCCCCCGAAAGAGGATGCACTTCTGCTGTTGCAAACTATTTCTGCCCTTGGACTGAGATCATTCAAAATAATTAATAAAGCCACACTGGTTTCTTCCAGACATCTAGCTGCTCTGCAGCTGTCAGCCATGCCAAAAATCAGAGATGAAGTGAGCTCTGCTGTGGAGTTTGAAATTTAACTAAAGAGGTCTTTCTTTCCCTTGTCTTATTCTCCAAGGACGTTTTAACATCTGGATCAAAGATAGCAGACCCTTAAAGGAGGCAATGGCACAGGCTGCCCTGATATTTTTTAAGGACAGATGCAGCAGATGTAATTCAGCTGATGGTGTTGCTTGGATAAGCGATGCTGGAATTAATGGAAGTTTCTAGTTACAAGTAACAAAGCTGTCATCTGCGACTACAATTTAATTATATGCCATCCATCCAGCACCGTTCCAGTGACTGATCATTTCATCTGCCAGATTTGTTGGATTACCTTCAAAGGAAAAAAAGTTGAAGACCTGTAAATGCACTTCCCAAATCTGTACATGGCCTTCAGTTCCTCATTTAGTGATGTACAGCAAGGTTTTGCAGCATCAGAGCTAGTATTTGGGGGGGGGGGTGACTAGGGCCACAGCCATAAAAGGATCAGGCTTGGGGATTTCCATCCAGGAGAGATGGAGTTTTTAGAAGATGCTGTCTAGTCTCCTAGGAACAGGTGCTACACAAAGTTCTTTAATAATTTAACTAAACAACCAAACTATTTTGTCTAAAGAAAGGACACCCTAGAAACAAGTGGGTCTGGAAAAAAAAAAAAAAAAAAAGTCTCCTACAGAACCTTTTGGGACAGGCTGAAAAATCTGTAGGCATCCATGTCTCTGTTTCATCATTTCAAGTACCTAGCCAAGCTTGCAGTCATCAGGAGAATGGGGTAACCTACACCAAAATGGGAAAAGAAGGTGCAGATAGATGGATTTAGGTCACTAGACTCTGAAGGAGAGTCAACAGGTTTCCTCCTGCATACATGCTGCTTACCAATCCACAGCGGTATAGTACCAAAGAAAATAGCAACAAACTAGTCCAAATATCTGCAAATGACCCTGCATGATGTTCCTAGCTCCAGTCTACTTCTTACTGAAGATAGAATAGCCAAAGGTCCAAAAAGATAGAGGATAATGATGATTAGGATGCAGAGTGTGGCAGAGGCATCAAGAGCAGCCTATGCAGAACATCTATAATCAATAATGCTGATATCTATGTCAAAGTGACACTTGAGACCAAGAGCATTTGCTATTTCTGTGAAAGATCATAGGCTAAGAATAGTACTGACCCAGAATACTTTGGTATGAGAGTCCAGCACAGACCACTTGACCTCTGGACCAACAAATCCACTGACTACCGCATTTAAAACAGAAGCTCTTGGCCCTGAAAGTCTGAAGCCCAACCCCGCCAAGACTGGCACTAATACCGACAAAATGAGCAACAAGCTCTACCATTAAGTGCCAAGCCCCCAATCCCAAGGCTAGAGGGTCTACACTCATTTATGGTATTATCATAGAGGCTGTCAACATAGATAAGGCTGACAACCAAGGTTCCAACTGACAGATAAGTCTGACACGGTCAACAGTGGTAGCCTGAAGATGCGAATCCGGGCTCCTCAGAACCAGCACCAAAACTGAGGGCTGGTGTGGAAAAGTGGGAAGATTTAGTAAAAAGAGTTGATACTGAAGAAATGATTAACCATCCCAACACCAAAACCGAGAGAAGTAAGAGATTTTGCTGGACTCTCTGAAAAACCTCAATTAACTTTTCATACTTTGCTGTTGGAAGAATATACAATGCAATCCAAAGACCTACTGAAGGCTGTCTTCAGCCCATAATCTTATGAACTTTTGAATTAGACAGACAGTTAAACTTTCAGTTCTAACTAGCCTAACTGGAAATGTTTCAGTTAGAATAGGTATTTCAGAAACCTCAGCAGGAGAAAAAAAGTAAATATTTTTATTCTATTACATGTCTTTTGGCTGAGGAACAAGAATGATCCCCTTGCATCCTAATATTGTGTGTGTGTGTCTACACGCTTTACACAATACACACACACACACACACACACACACACACACACACACACACACACACACACACACACACACACACACACACACAGATCTACATTATATATGTACACACACACACACACACACACACACACACACACACACACACAGACACAGACACACATATGCATTCTGTATTTGTGACACATCCTGAAAAATAACTGGTTCGACCCTGGAAAATGAACCATCAACAGGATTTGGCACAGAGTCTTCATCCACTGTAAATAATTTTGACTTGCATCTCTAATAAGCCTAAAATCTTCACAAACTTCAGACACGGTAGAAAAGAACTCTTCAGCTAAAGCAACAGAAAGAATATTTGCCCCGGGGGCATATTCTGTGAACACATTTACATTTGTTAATACTTCTTCCACTAGAGGGAAAAAAGTTCAAACGTAACAATACTAAATGGGAAAACCCTTCAAACAGCAGCAGAAAACATAAAGCTAGTAATGCTATACTTAACAGATTAACAATTAGAATGTCTATGGTGGGGTTAGGGGGGACAAAACTGTTGAAAAAAAAAGAAAAAAATGAGTCCAACCTGAAATGGTGTCTGAAAGTACACAGAACTGAAAACAAATTAAGACCAAGAAAGAAGCAAGTGCTATGAAACATTTCCCATGAAGTTAAAGTACAGTCTTGAGCTGTTTCTCTGATATTTGGATAATTTTCTTTTTGCAGTGCATTATAAAAGGGATAGTAGGTTGGTAAAAGGGATAGTAGGTTGGTAAGGTTTCAAATGTTGAGCTGTCTGCCTCTTACAGGCATTAGTCCTACAACTGACCAAGATGGACCTTCTTATACTAGATCTCCTTTTAATGTCCACTAGAAAAACAGTAGAGGACTACTTTTAATAGATGTTACTGCTTCCTGTCTCTAGGCTGAAATCTGAAGTCAGAATTTCCTGATAAACGACAGACATGCTAGATCTGATTTAAGCATAGAAAAGTGTCTGTATTCAACAAGTACATCTACTTTGTTTTCTTCTCTAGGTCACCTTTCAGACAGTATTTATTTCCTATATGATTTTTGCTGCTGTGCGTGTTGACCAGAGCCTTTCCCTATAAGGCAGACTCATTTGATCCCCCATCAAGTGAACTACCACCAAGGGCAAAAGCTAACTGGAGGGAGGTAATCGCACAAACAGCCTCAGCACTGGTTTGTGCTCTCATTAGGATCCTGGTAATACAGACATATCTAGTATGACACAGCATTAATCCCTCCCCTTGATGGGGGAACAAGCGACCTGCACAACCATGGGAACCAGTATGCCTTCACCATGTAAGTGCATGCTCCTATGCAATCATGATGAGAACTGCGGTGTTCATGGTTTTGCCGCTGAGTACTACCCCACTTAAAACATCATTTGCATCATTACCCCTACTATGAGGGACTGTGGCAATGGACTGTTCCCATCTACCTCCAATGAGGATGCGCACACCTATCTTCCCCATGTCAGCTCCAGCAGAAAACCAAAGCACTAATAAAGTTCAGGTCATCTGGGCCATAGCAGAGCCTTTATCCCTCTATGCCCCGATTTGCCTGCAGTAATTTTATCCTGCTGTAAACATGAGGAATAACTATGTAGTGCATGGAGCACAATGACTGCATTCCAAAATCTGGAAAAAAAAAAAAAAAAAGAGAGAGAGAGAAGCATTTGTATGGTGCAAGACCAGATGTTAAAATGTTAAGCATCCCCCCGCTTCAGCTGTTAAAACTTGGGTATTACAGTAGGCAGTTAAATCTACCAGTTCTTACCAGCAACTGACAGTGGCAATATTTAAAAACAGATTTGTTTCTTCCTACTGTTTGTGTCGGTAACTCATCCTCAACCTTCTGTAATGGAAATTTGCATCACTTCCTTTCTTACAGTGCTCCCCAAGTACTTTACAATCTTCAAAGCTAGCAAAACAGTTGGTGCTTTTTTTTTTCTGTAACTAGTAGTACACTGAGCAGATAAAGCTTCATACACCACAAAGAATGATAATCGGGCATAAGATCATAGCCCTTTGAGTGTTCTCGACGTGGATGCCAAGATTCAACTTGACAGTGAACATCCATGTCTCGAACATATAAGCCAGTTATGCAATTGCTGATGTAGAGTAGAAAACCATAAGTCATGGCAACCAAGCTCGAGTTTTTGCAAATCACTAGACTCTGGTAAGGGGTGTGATGTCCCTCCTCTGGGCTAGTAATCAAGAAGCCTCAATCCTCATCACTGCACCGATAGGGGACGTTCTATATGAGAAAAATAGACAGTGTTTTCAGATACAGCCCTCTGCACCAAGTACATTTTCCATTAAGAGCACACTGAGAATGCACACTCCAGTCCTGGGGCTGGGCTTTCTATCCAGGCCCTAAATAAAACTTGCCACTGACCACTATAGAGCAGAGTTCGTAGCTGGCTATTCCAAGCAAAGGCTGGCAGAGCTTACCTGCTCTGCCACCTCAGCCCAGACTATAAGGTAGATTTGCTGCCACTAGAACACCCAAAGCTGCTAATTTAAGGCTCTTACCATGCCACCCAATTACACTTGGTAATATTAAAACTTGTGTAAATGGTCGTGTTTAGCCATGCAGCAAGACTTTCAGGAACGTGGAGCCACAGTGCCACTAAACATATACAAGTACTTTCAAGGATTAAATATTTTCTAAGAAAACAACTACAATGAAAGGTTTAGACATACTTAATAATAATAAAACATGAAAACACTGACTATCTATTAACACACAGGAAATATTAAAAACATAACAGATGGAAAGATTTGGACAGAAAAAAAAAAAAAAAGCAGCCAATCTCACTACATATTTCTTTTAACTGACTGAAGAATTACTGCTCCCTAGTTACTTACTAAAGCAAGGCAAGATGATAGTGGATGAGTGTGAAGAGGAAGCTACTGTTATGGTAAGACTTTACACAACTGTATATTTTCCATGAAGACGACCAATTAACAGAGTGTTATTAGATTCATTAGTTAATTTGTAAGCCTTTAACGGGTTTGTAATAGATAACATTTGGAATATATTTCATAGAGGTTAGTATAAATCATTTTCATCTTGTAGATGTGTGTTATTTGGGTAAACCGCTGAAAACAGGTTTCTGACCCAGACAGACGCTACCCGGTTAACAAATGTAAATAAACAAATGTAATTGTACAAGTGTAGCATTACAACAATTTGATGTATTTTTCTCATCTATTTGGTGGGCGTTCCACCTGCTGCTTCTCAGGTCAATAAAGTGTCACTCATTCACTTATTTTTGTGTCTTCCAGCATCTCAGGTTTCTAAATCTTTCTGAAACTTGTGGTTCCCCTCGATTTCTGTCCTGGACTATCCTTAGTTACCTCCAGTTAAGGCAAGATATTAAACACAGAGGATTTTCGCATTCCCTTCAGCCTTGGAATGGTTTCTCATAAAACACTAACTTTATCCCTTTCCTTATAGCGGTCATGAATTCATTGTAGGTGGCATTATTACTATCCTCAATGCCCTGGTGTCTAACCAGTAGGTTTTACATTTAAGTAAATTTAACTGAGACGTATACTCCTTTTTCAAAAAAGCGAAAACAGAAATCTCTGTGAATGATGTTCTTTGACTTACTACACTGTAAACTACTTCCCAGGAGTACTCAGACAGACGCACACAAACAGGCACAATGTGAGATGGTAGGATCTGTGCATCATGTAGCATGTTTTCAGAGTACTCCATTAGTAAGCAATTCTAATATTACTCTGAAAATCTTCTCTTTCAGCTGTTCCCAATAGGGGTCTTCACAGCGAATCATCCGTTTCCATTTCTTCCTGTCCTCTGCATCTTGCTCTGTCACACCAACCACCTGCATGTCCTCTCTCACCACATCCATAGACCTTATCTTAGGCCTTCCTCTTTTCCTCTTACCTGGCAGCTCCATCCTTAGCATCCTTTTCCCAATATACCCAGCATCGCTCCTCAGCGCATGTCCAAACCAATGCAATCTCGCCTCTCTGTCTCCAAACTGTCCAACCTGAGCCGACCCTCTAATATACCAATTCCTAATCCTGTCCATCCTTGTCACACCCAGTGCAAATCTTAATCTTTGACTCTGCCACTTCCAGCTCTGACTCCTGCCTTTTTGTCAATGCCACTATGTAATGTTACTCCGAAGATGATGTTTTCATTTTAAGAAATTAAGCTTACAGTGAAACCAGTTTTTCAAGATTGTATGTTCAGTGAGTTTTGCGTTAATAACTGAAGCTTCAGTCATTCAGGCTGGTAAACTATGTCCATTGATGTAGAATGCTAGTACATTGAATTAGTGTTTAATTATCTCCGAGGACTTTCTTCTTCACAGACTGTTTTTTTGTTTTCCCAAAAAACTACTAAACAGAAATGCATTGCCTCTGTTACAAAAAGAACAGACAAACAAACAACATCTGGCAGATAGATTACTTTGCTTTCTCTGAAAGGCTGCTGCTGTATTAATTCATGATAGTCACTCATAGTGCTGTCTTTAGTTGTTATAGTTCCTTTTATAGTTCCTTTTAGTAGTGCCCATTTTGCTCGTTCATCCACGAATAACAGTTAACGATGACAGCTTGTGCAATGGACCATGCATTACATCAGATACTAGGACAATTCCCTAAAGAAAGTAATGTAATATTTCAAAGAAATCAAAATGGTGTGCAAAGAGAGATGGCAGACTGAGGTGTAGATGGGAAACCATTCTATGTGGTACCCTAAGGGACACATTACATGGAAGGAAAAGCACAGATGACTCCTCCGTGAGAAAAAGTTGGCATTCCATTGTTAACCTTGGAAGATGTTTTTCACAGGTTTATAATCTATTTCTGTAGTTCCTTCTCATCTTTCCTTTTAACCCACATCTCTGTTCCTCTGCAGCCTCTTGTTCAGATATCAGGAAGCACACCACAGCCTTAGATGTCCCGAGAAGTAATATGCGCATGCATGGGGGACAGCCGTTTTGGTTCTTAACAGAAATGGAGGGGCTCCTCGTGCTGTTTTGGCATATGTTTTAATTAGCTCCATTCCTTCTTTGCACTTTCCGGCATGACTTTTAGAAGATTCATTTCATCTTGGCCTCTCTCTAGTTTGTTTCCAGCTTGATATTCTCTTACTCTAATTTTGTAAGCTGAGCAGCATAGCAGTACAGCAGCAGAGAGTGAACTGCTGTGGTCAGAAGCCCACAGTTATCTTTGTCTTGAATCATGGACAGCGAGGAGGGTCATCTGAATGGTTGCCCAGTCCATGAAGTTCTGTGGACATCTTTCAGGTAAATGTTTATGAACTGCTCTGGGCTTTGTTACACATTCCCCTCTCAATGGGGCACTGTTTATGAACCCAGCTCATTATTTTCTGGCACTCGGCTGAAAAAAAAAAAAAAAAAAGACTGCCTTCCTCTCTCCTACAATGATATTGCTGTCACTACACGTGTTTCCTTACATTTCATCCATGACAAGCCCTGCTCGTCTCCCAGAGGTTACTGCGCCTGTGGAACAGACTCCCAATTCATGTCAAGCAGATCACCTCTTTGACCCTCTTCAAAAGCAATCTGGACGATTGGATGGGTAACTGTAAATTCACCCCGGAAGCTCCACCTACGTCCCTGCTGGACAGAGGCAATAGGTGCTGATCGTGGAAACAATGGCAGAACTTGGCTAGGCTTGTAAGTGCCCTAGGCCATTAGACTAGCAACTTTCTATGATCCTACAATTGCCTTGTCATTTCCAGAAACTGGACTGCATGCCTCACATCTCTCAATAGTACTCGAATACAATTTCAGTGCTGGCTGCAGAATGACACCAAAGCTGGTCATCTGACTCAGTGGTCCCATACTACCTTCTCACTAGAAACAGAGTCAGGATCTGGCATTGATGCACCACAATACACACGTAGAACTTTAGGTAAGGTTTATAACAGTGTCCAGAAACTGTAAAACAATTCCAACTCTTTCACGCTTCCTGCAGAAACTAACAAGCCATTCTCTGGCACCCCAGGGCAGCAATTAGTTCACCACTAAGGATGAGAGATAAAGATCCCAGCCCAAGATTTTCAGACATTGCATCTCTGGCTGCATTCAGACCTGCGAGATAAAAAATCTTTATGGCCTAAACCAAGTCATTTAATTTCAGGCTATTTTTCTTAAAAGTTAGATGGGCTGAGTTTAACCATTTCTCTTTCAGTATCCTCTGTTAAAATGTATACATTTCATCAGTTACAACAACGTAGTTGGACATAGATGTATTTTTTTTCTGTCCAGCAGGAGCCACTGTTGATACATTTTGTAACACAAGCATCTGTACAAATCAGTTTGATATTCAAAGGACATATAATTCTTAACAAAACTCCAAACTCCAGCTAGCTATGCTGGCATGTTACACGTGCACTGCCCTACTACCCCTGAAACAGCTGGCACTACCTCAAATCATCACAAGGGGCACTAGCAAGGGTGAAGCAACCACACAGCAAAATAAGGCTATGGTCTTCCTACACGAGAGTTTTCACCTCCAAATCACTGATCAGTCCCCAGCTGGAACACTACATCCAATGCATGTTCATACAATTATAACCGAGGAAACATATATCCAATGCATGTTCATACAATTATAACTGAGGGAACATACATATTACAGGCTAAAATTGGGTTTCAATACAATGGACAAAGATGTTTATATTGTACTTACTCTTCATCGCTAATCACAAGTTCTAGATGGCCACATGCTATTTTAACAGGAGGTCTGGGAAGACCGCTACCACAAATGTTAACATAATACAACTGGACAAAAACTAATTGCAAAAGTATTCAGCAGGAACATGGAGCAAAAGTTACAATCAGTAACAGGTGCACATCATAAATTGAAGATTAAGGTCATATGTATATTCTTAGGGAAAAGAATGACATACAGTAGTAGCACATGTCATTTGGTGTTTACAAAACTTACAGCACTTCTAGGTCAAAGAATTCATAAGAAAACAAAATAAAATCAATCTAGTGTAAACAATGGACTGCACAGAGAGTAAGACAATCAGAACAGACAGCGAGCGAGAACACAAGAGGGAAGGGGTCAGAAGGGGCTAGGATAAGAACATTTCACAAACATATAGTCAGATTAAAAAAAATCAGAAAGGGGCTTGGATCACCTTGAAAGCAGCTGGGGACAGTTTACAATACTGGAGTAAGTGGAGTGATAAAATAAAATAAAAAGGCAGAAAGTGCAGGAAATGGAACCAATTAGTAGAAGTGGGTAAATAAAAGGTACAGAGGACAGGAATTTTATGATAGGACAGGGGGGATAAATAAAGTAGAGTATTTCAATGGAGATATAGTCACTCCAGAGCAGTGGAGAACAGAATGGGGGGGGGGGTAGAGCTGACACATTGGAGGTTAACCAAATGTAGTTACAACCATTCTTAGCGGTTACAATTTTTTTCAGTATCATGCCTGAAATTCAATTTCAAGGCAATCAGATTAGAAGAAAAAATGTATTCCAAAACTTTGTGTGGTACAATAAGTACAAGCCGTGTAATTTACCGTAAGGGCATAAATGCAAAAGTATGGCCATCCACCATAAACCCAAAACTATGATCAGCAGGCAGAAGACCTATTCTCACTGTAGACTCTTCCCAGAAAGTTAAAATACTTTACCCCATCCCATAACAAACCATGGTGCCACGCCTCCACAGGTCTTCAGTGTGACATGCAAAAAGCATCTAGAAACTAGAAAACAATGAAATAAGAGAGGAGACAAACTGTGATGAGGTGAGTGAATATGTTATGGAGAACAGCAAATCTATCATTATAGTAAATACACCCTCCATATCTGGTAAGAGGAAGTCTATCCCCATGACAGAGTCCCAAGCTAATCCCCCTTGAAGATATTCCCTACGAGATCAGACTCTTGAGAACAATGCCACCAAAGAAAGACCTTCTACCAAAGTAAAAAAAAAAGGGGGGGGGCAGGTACAGGATCCGGAAGAGCATGTCTAAGAATTAAAAATGTCCTTGTGAAAGGCTGTGCAAAATCTTATGTGAAGCCATTCAACAGACTGCAACCCTATATGAAAATTAGAAATGGCTATCAGGATAATTCTTAATACAAAATTAACTCCGCCTACAATTAAATACATAAAATAAAGACATTTTCTGGCATAGAAGGAACAGGGACTAAAAAGTACAGTTGTATACCTACCATAAATGTAGATGTTAGAGTGTATTCACTGTTGCAGTCATTACTCTTGGGTTATCCTGCTGGCAGGCTACCCGCAGTCGGCCTGAATTCCAAAGTCTTGGTCCAGCATCGGTTGGTGTCGCCTCTTCCCTGATGTCAGTGCGCCAGGGGTATAAAAGATGCAGCAGACGCAATTTTCTTCAGTTTTTCTTGCCCCAAATGTCAGGTGCCCCCAAAAGGGTAGGCTAAAAAACATTGCTTATAAAAGCATGCACTAAAATAAACAATACCTTCATCTACAAGCAAATACACCACATAGGTTGTGTAGGATAACTTCTCTAAGTCCCAGCAAAGAAAGGGGGATGGTGGGTGGGTAACCTGGACTGCAACAATGAATACACTCAAACATCTACATTTATGGTAGGTACACAACTGTACTGTTCATAGTGTTTCACTGTTGCAGTCATTACACTTGGGTTGAATCCCAAAGCTGAGGTTGGGCGGCTGGGTCCAAATAGAATTAGGAGTGGCTATAAGGCCCTGCAAAACTGCAGTGGCAAAGCCTGCTCTGGATTTAAAGTAAAGAGGCAAGTGGTAGTGCTTAGTAAAAGTGTGCACTGAAGACCAAGTTGCAGCCTCCAAAATATCCTTGGTTGGTACTCCTCTGAGGAAGGCTGCTGAGGTGGCTGCTGCCCTGGTAGAATGTGGTCCAATGCCCTTAGGCACTGATTTACCATGTTATGAATAGCAGAAACGAATGCAGTATCCTATCCATTTTGAAATAGTCTGCTTTGAGAAAGCCTTTCCTTGTGATCCTGCAGCATATGCCACTAAAAGTTGCTCAGTCTTTCTGAAAGCTTTAGTTTTGTCCAAGTAGAAGCATAGCTGTCTGTTAAGTCCTAAGAATGCAGAAGTCTCTCCCCTTTATTCTGCGGGTTTGGGTAAAAAGTAGGCAAAATGAATGGTTTGGTTAAGAGCCACACTGGCCACTACCTTAGGCATAAATGTTGGGTTTGTCCTTAGAGAAACCCTGTCCGGATGGAAGAGAATAAAAGGTTCCACAGCCATTAATGCCTGTAACTCTGAGACTCTTCTTGCTGAAGTTATTGCTAGGAGCAGAGCTGTTTTCCATGATAAGAATTTTATCTCAGCTGTATTGGCGGTCTCAAAAGGAGGCAGTGTGAGTTTTTCCAAGACAAAATTGAGGTCCCATGCAGGTATTGGTGCTCTCCTTGGAGGTCTTATGTTTTTGGCCCCCCTGAGGAATTGCCTAAGCAATGGATGTGAAAAAATTGGTGGGTCTGTATTGTAATGAGCTGAAATGGCAGAGGCATGGATCTTAATTGATGAGAAGGATAGGCCTTTGTCCAGCATCTCAGTTAGATATTGTAAAATCTGAGGAATATTTGGAACAAGCGTGTCAATTCCTTGTGCCTGGTTCCAAGCACATAATCTCTTCCATTTTTCTGCATAAGATTTTCTGGTGCTGGGCCTCCTAGCCTCCATAATAACATTCATAACCACTTTAGAGAGAGAGAGGTGTATTCTGAATGGTTACACTATCTGCCATGCAGCTAGATTTAGAGTTCCGAGTTGGCTGTGCAGGATCCGATTGTTTTGTTAGGTCAGTAAATGAAGAATTTGAGGCAATGTCCAGGCTGGGCCTTGGGACAAGCTACCAGTGTTGGCATGGCCAATCCGAGACAATCAGTATCATTTGTGGCTTCTCATCTGACCTTACGGAGTACATTGGGGAGGAGAGGCAGTGGAGGAAAGGCATATACTGTAAGGTTGTTCCAGCTGAATGACAAAGCATCCACTTTCCATGCTTGCTTGTGATAAGTCCTTGTGCAGAATCTCTGAAGTTGGCAGTTGTGAGGGGAGGCAAAATTATCTATGTCTGGGCATCCCCATTTCCTTGTTATGCTGAAGACTTGTGGATCTAGTTTTCACTTGTGAGGATCTTTGAGATTTCTGCTTAGTTCGTCTGCCAGAGTATTTGTCTTTCCTGGTAGGAATTGTGTTTGCAGGTGTACTTGATAAGTCAATGCTGTGTTCCACAAAGTCATGGCTTGTCTGCAGAGGGGGTAGGAATGTGTGCCTCACTGCTTGTTTATGTACCACATGACTGTGGTGTTGTCTGTCTTTATCAGCAGCTGTCCTGGATGAAGTAGGTCCTTGAAGGCTGTTAGGGCATTTTGTACAGCTAGCATCTCTTTTTGATTGATGTGTAGATGTCTTTGGCTTAGGGGCCATGTGCCCTGAATACATTTTCCTGCCATGTGGGCCCCCCAGGCATAATCTGATGCATCTGTTAGCATTTGCCTGGCTGTGGGTAAAGTGAATGGGTGTCCCTTGTTGTGGTGACAGGCCTGTGCCCACCATCGTAAACTCCTGTTGCAGGCAAGGAATGAGTGAAATTAATGATTCCAGGCTGTGGCAATGTTGAGTCCAAACACTTTTTAGGTATCATTGTAGTTTCCTCATATGCAGTCTTGTATATGGAATTAGCAGAATGCATGAGGCCATGTAGCCCAGGGCCTGCAGAATCTTTCTTGCAGATAACTGGGTCTTTGCTGCCATGCTTTCAAAGTAAGAAGTCAGTTGCCTTTGTTTGTCTGGCATGAGACAAGCCATCTGGGCAGTTGTACTTAAGCATGCACCCGGGAATATTATCTCTTGAGAGGGTACTAGTTTTGATTTCTTTTCGTTTACTGTGTAACCTAGGCAAATTAGTAATCTTTTTACAAATGCCAGATGCTTTAGTAGAATGTCTTTGTTCTCTGCTTGAATAAGGCAGTTGTCCAAGTAGGGATATTATTTGAATTCCTCTATCTGCAAAACGCAATTACTGGTGCCAGGCATTTTGTGAAGACCCTGGACACAGTAGATAAGCCAAAGGGCAGTGCATTGAGCCATCTAGGAATCTGAGATATCTTCTGCAAGGATTGTCTGACTGGGACATGCAGGTATGCCTCTTTGAGGTCCAAAGTTACAAGCCAAGCCTTCTTGCCCAGCACAGGCAGAAGCTGCTGTAGAGTCAACATTTTGAATTTCGGAACGTCCAGAAAAGTATTTAGAATAGACAGGTCCAGAAATGGTCTCCATGCTTTGTCCTTTCTTGGTACCAAGAAAAGTCTTGAGTAAAATCCTTGTCCCTGCTCTTGTTGTGGCACTGGCTGAATAGCCCTCATGTCCATGAGAGATGAAACTTGGTTTTGTGCCTCTGCCCATTGATTGTGTGGCAGGTCTGGCATACCTTTTGCCTTTGGAAGGGTGTTAAAGTGGAACCTGTAGCCCTGAGAGACTATATTTAAGACCCATTTGTCCTGGGTGATCATGTGCCAATTTTGTGAAAAAAGTGCTAGCTTTCCCCCAAGGGTGCTGCCTAAAGATAAATGCTTGGCATTGGCAGAGGGAAGTCATTGGAACTGTTTCCTACATGGCTGTGATTTGTCTTCTCCGCTTTTGGAGGTAGAAGCACCCCATTGTTTGGGCCTGTATGAGCCCTGGGGCTGTTGTCTGCCTCTAGGGCATCTGTATCTGCCTCTTTGTGGCCTGACACGGGAAAAGACCAATTCTTAGAAGGCCAGTTCCTGCTGAATCGTGGTGGCTGTACCTGTAAGAAATCCTTCACTGTCTGCAGAGATTTAGCTTTATCCTCCATTTTCTTCAACACCTCTTCTGCCTTAACACCAAACAAAGTATCATGCTGCAATGGAGCATCCAATAATTTTGCTTTAACATGATCAGACAGAGTCTGTTCCTTTAACCAAGCATGCCTTCTAATGACAGAACCTGTTACAGCGGTCCTGCAAGAGGCCTCCAGTGAATCATCACCACATTGCAAAGTATGTTTTCCCACTTTTTCAGCTGCATGCAATAAATCCTGCAATTCCTTGTTCTCAGAACATTCAGACTTTGTCAACATTTTCTGTTTTAACAGAGACATTAAGTATTGCTGATATTTAAGCATATGAAACTGACAATTTAAAGCACTTGCAGCCAAGGTAGCAGAAGTGTAAACTTTTCCCCCATCTGTCCAGTGCCCTAGAATCTCTATCCGAGGGGACAGGGTTTTTTGCAGTAGCAACCTTGACCCCTTTGGGACCCTCAAATAGTTTCTGGGACCCTCAGAAATAGTTTCTGGGTCAGCAGCAGGGTTTTTAATATAGAAATTTATGAGAATCTGGAACCCTGTAGTATGTCTGGCTTAACAGGTGCAGGAGGTAAAGAGTCAGGAGAGAGGCCGGACTCCGAAAATACATCTACAATGTCTAGAACAGGAGGAATAGCAAGAGGTCTGTGCTGAGGTAGTAAAAGAAAGTCTATGAGCCTTTTCTTAGAATCTGAATAATCTTGGCTCAACCAGTGGAAATGCTCCCTCATGGTATGCAGGGTTTCCCCAAATGAGTAATCCTCAGGAGGAGAAGCTGAAGGAATAGATTCTTCAGCATCAGAATCCTCATAGGGAGGAATAGAGTCGCCCTATTCTGAAGAGGAGTCAGAGGAAATGGAAACCTGATCAGAGGAATCATATTCAGTGTCTTGCCTAGGCCTCTTATCAGGGGGGGGATGGGAACCCCTGATCAAAGTAATTAGGTCTTTGGCCATTTTGAGCATCTGTTTCTTAGGCATGGAAGTCTGTCCTGGAGAATGCTGAACTTGTTTCCTTGTCTTTAAAACTGTTTTAGTCTTTGATGCTGAAGTTGGCTTGAAATAAAGCTGTGTAGGTCTGAAAACATCCTCAGAAGCCGATGCCTGCTCAGCAGCTCCGGACCCATCTGAGGGATTAGTTTCCGAAGGCCCAATACCTTGAGTATCCAGAGGCCTACTTGTCTCCACATGGGAGTCGGAGGCGGCTTGTGGCTCTGAGGTAGCGGGTGTCAGGGGCTGTGAAAGCACCTCACTGAGAACCGGCGACTGGCCTAGAAGAGGCTTAGTCAGTTTTGGACCTCTGATGCCTGTCCTTTTCTTTTTCCTTGCACTTTTTATGAACTCTGGTCGTCAGCTGTTCCGATACCATTATGTAATTAAACCTTCGGCCAAAGTAATGAAAAGCAAAATCGTACCGACGCTTAATAGTGCGTTGGTTAAATCTAGCACAAAACGGACAACTAGCTACGTCGTGGTCAGGGCCTAGGCAAGGAATACAGTAAGAATGAAAATCCTTATGAGGTATTTGCTTCCCACAAGAAATACAGTTGTTAAATTTTTCTGACATCAGTCTGGAGCAAGAAAAAAAAAAAAAAAAAGTTTCCCCAACGGGGTACTTAGCTTTATAGAAGACTTCGGATCTGAAATTCAATTTTGAAAATCTCAGGAATTGGCCGACCAGCACTTGCGAATTGCTTTTGGTTCGGGCACCGCACGTCAAGAAAGACTGAAGAAAATGGCGTCGGCTGCATCTTTTATACCCCTGGCACACTGTCGTCAAGGAAGAGGCGACAGCAATCGACGCCGGACCAAGTCTTTGGAATTTAGGCTGACTGCTGCATCTTTTATACCCCTGGCGCACTGATGTCAGGGAAGAGGCGACAGCAACAGACGTCGGACCAAGTCTTTGGAATTCAGGCCGACTGCGAGTAGCCTGCCAGCAGGATAACCCAAGTGTAATGACTGCAACAGTGAAACACGAACATCATAACACTATTTCACTCTGGCCCATATAGAAATAGGTGTCCATTCATCTCCACATGTCTTTAGGGTGTTCAGTCTCTGAGATGGAGCTAGCCTTAACAACCCAAAACTAAGGAGAGGGATTACTGGTGGTTAATGCAATCAGAAAAGCCAAGCAGCAAGCCTAGGGGGGGGGATATCCACATGTTGCTCCTCTGGCAGGCAAGTTTAAAACATTTTCATAATGACCGACTTCACTGACATCTTGGCATATTCTTTTCACTTCTGTTTTCATTGTTAAACTACGCTAACTAAAAAGTAAGCTAACCACTTTGAAATATACTTTGTGGCTGCAAGGGTTCCACATCTTTAGTGAGAAAACTGCTTTACAGGATAAATAAGTTCAATTCAATATCCACACCATGTCTCACTAATTTAAGGAAAAGAGACTTAGGTTGCACAGGCGGATGGATTAGGTTTGAATCCCACCACTACCAACCAATGGGAATGGTCTCTCCAATCTCACCATTGTATTCATTAAAATTTGTTTAGAACAAAAACAGCAAACAAATATGAATCGTTAAGCAACTTTCTAAAGTACAGCCCAGCCACGACGACATAGAGGAAATACATGCTGTTGCCTTGTTGTATAGTCCTACACCAGCTACACCCATGAATAGGCTCCATGTTCAACACCCCATGATTAGAAAGTCTTTGGCCTAGCTCCTCAAGCCACTTTCTTGGCACTCAGGAATTTCAATGTCTAGTGCTCACTTACCCACATTAATGGATTTTTTTTTTTAACTCTTACATGCAGAGTAATCAAGTTTATGCAGGTAATTTTTTTCAAGACACAGCCTTCTCCCCTGGCTTATGGTTGCAAATTGCCACCTCTCTGGACTATCAAACTGGGGACCTCACAGGTCACTCCTTTACTCTTGTTAATAAACCAGGTAATGATAGATCACAAACAGTGTGCTGAGCACTTTCTAACCTTTGGTAAGCACTACAGTAGACAGTGTGAGAGTGAGAGAAAGACAGAATAGGAAACTGCACAGAGAAACATAGGTTGGCATAATGATTTAGGTCTTCACTTTATAATCACAAGGTGTTGATTTTGATTCTGACCTCAGGCTACTGACTAGGCTTAAAATAGCTCTGCAGGGCAGTTAGCCTAGTATTCACCTATAAACTTACAATTGTTCTCCTGTGGCGATGTCAATTAATAAGGCAACTTTCAATTTGTTTGACAAAGGGCAGCTGGCACAGGAGTTAAAGTTGTAAGATGCAGTTCTTGTGGCACAGGGTTCAATTTCCTCAACCCTAGTTTACCTACTGTGCAACCTTGAGCAAGTCACTTAACCAGACATTGCTCTAAGGTCACCCATGACAAAGGACAGTCTCTCCAGGTTGGTCTGTCTGAGGAACAAATAGATATTATAAAACTCCCAGAACTGGGTATAAACTCCTAAATAACAACTTGCTGGATTGCTAGCTGACTCACAGACAGGGCCCAGGAAGTCAGAATTGGTGATACCACCTTCACTAAGAGACTGGTCACCAGTGGGATACCTCAGGGCTGTGTGCTGGGACCACTCCTATTTGACATCTACTTCTGAGATAAAAGCTGATGTCAAAACGCCTTTGGCCAAGTTCACAAATGACTGCAAACTGGGAGCCATCATAGATTCCCCCCATCAATCAAACATCTTAAAAGATGGTCTAACATAGACAAATGACTGCTGCCAAAGTCCTGGACTAAAACTCAGTGCCAAAAACTGCATTACAGTGCCTTTTATGAAAGCTGCCACCCAAGCTAATTACACCATTGATAAGACACGCTTAAGAACTGAGACAGTAGTCCAGGATCCAATAATATATGTAGACCGTAATCTGCCCTTTGACCAACATGTGATCAAGCTGATATGAAAAATATTCTGTCGCCCAACTCGTATGCAAGAGCAAGGCATCCAGGTCCAAGCAAGTTATAGTGCCACTTTATTCAGCCCTTATCAGACTCATCAGAGTATAATGCCCCCTTCAGCATGTACCTTACCAAACATATGTAACAGTTGGAACCCCCGCAAAGGTTCCTTAAAGGCGAATCCATTGTATAAACACATTGTCCTGTATGGATCTCCTTAATGTCTTATCACTATACTCTATCTCATGCAGGTTATTGGGTGGTGATCTATGCCTGGCATACAAGGCATCCTCGGATCCAACTCGGATGGACCTTTTGCACATCTGCAAAATGAACAGCATCAAAATCACTAGATTCAATTATTTAAATTTTGCTTGTGACATAACACATGGAGAGAGATGTGTGTATCGCAGGACCCCATGCACAGGCTCTCCATCAATGTGAAGCAGAGTCCATCCCAAACCCTATTAAAGGGGGACCTTTACCAATGGATGGGAAATCAAATTCACTCTGGGTCTGGCACCAATGTCCCCGAGAGATAGAGGTGGACAGTAATGCTCAAACCTGCATACCTCCACCCCCCCCCCTGTATAGCCTCCTAAAACGTCCTAACATACCCCCTTCCTAATAAATGCCCATGATACACAGAACACAACTGAGCTGGAGTACATGGCTAGGCTTATAAAGCCCCTGGTGGTCATTAGCCTAGTATACAACTATGAACAGAGTTCAACAAAGAAACTAACTACAGATGGTGTTTGTTCAGCTATTTGTTATCCGAAAGAATTACTTGAACCTAGCTAAAATATTTGAGATAAGGAGCTGAAATAACTCCTGTGACAGGCTGCTTGGTTCTTATTTGCTCAAATATTCTGACACAGCTCAACGGTCTGGTTTACATCTCTGTTTTTTGTTATATAAAAGAAATGTAACTAAACAGGTTGCTCTCGTACATATGTTTTTATTTATTAAAAAGAAAGGATTGCCCACTTCCTCCTCCCCAACTCATTTAATTTTATTTGACTCGTGTGTGTGTGTGTGTGTGTGTGTGTGTGTGTGTGTGTGTGTGTGTGAACAGCAACAGATCTAATAATTACATTTTCACATCTTGTGTCCAATTGCTGTGGTTCACAAATGAAGTGAGGAAGTTACCCTTTAAACTTTTATATTACCTTTAAACTTTTATATTACCTACTATTTCTTTTTACATTTTAACTGAGGGTGGCAGTGAGCAGCAGATACCAGATCACTAATGCTAAAGAGAGGTGGTCTGACCATTGCAATAACAGTAGCTGCTCAACACAGAAGCACCCAAGATGCTTATGGGTTTGGGGATATGCTCTTGGCTCTGTGAACCTGTCTCAAAGCAGCATAGCAAGTCCTTGCATTTGATAGCATCATGTCAGCCACTTGGGGACAGATTAGGGCCAAAAACAGAAAAAAAGCCTTTATGACTGCCAGGGTGATGAAAGTGCCATAACCAGCTCCTACACAGGTACTGTGGAATGAAAGGTCATGCTCAAAGGTTGCTAGATAGTCAACACGCATAGTAGACAAAGATAAACATTGAAGACGTACCTATTTAGAAATAAATACTTTCATTAAAAATATTTTTATCTTATTTGCAGGCAATTTATGCAACGTCTTCCTTATCAGGAGAGGAGTAGAATGTCAAGACACTTTAGTTTAGTACCGTCCCGTGTACTCCCTAATATAAATGAAAACACAGTTATGTTTTGATTTTCAGAATTACTGTTTTATTGTTAAAGTATTAAACAAAATATCAAGTATGTTGTGCAACTATAACAAACCAAAAATATTCATTAGATTTGAGCCACTACAAACCTACACATTTTTTTCTTGTGTGGGTAGATATTCCTTTGCATGTAAAACAACATAAGTACACAACAATTAAAACAAAAAAAAAAGAATATATAAAATGAATGACCAGCAAAACCAGGATCCACCATTGTAAAATTTAATCCAACCTCTAGCGCCTCGGCAGTAGCCTTCCAAGGAGAATACAAACATAAAATGCAACATATATTTATACAATAAAATTAATCAAACAATTCACACAAGAATTTAAATAAAAATTCTCCAGTTACACAAGGGGCTAAAGTGCCATATTTTAGTATAAAAAGAGTTTCCCTATACAAAAGTGTTTTCTTTATGTTAATACTATATTGGGCAATAGGAATATGTTCTAACACTGTACCTAACAATCCTGTGGATTACTACTATGGTATTTTTTGAAGTGCATTGCAAGTGGACTTTCTATTTTTGATATCCCTCACATGTTCCTGTAGCCTGGTCTTAAAGGCCCTCTTACTTTCGCCTATATGAAACATCCCACACTGACATTTTAAGTGCATACACAATTCTTTCTGTGTTACATGAAAACATAGCATTAGGTTAAAAATATAATCCATTAATATGCTGAAATGTTTTACTCACATACTGACATGTTATACATCTGCCACAGGGATGTGTTCCCACCAGGCTAGGATTACTACTTAAACATGTATTGGGTTTAGAAAATCCAGCATGTACTAACATATCCTTGATGTTTTTACTCCTTCTGAATGAAAAATTCAGATTTTTATCAAAAATATTCACCAAATCCCTATATACAACATAAGTAAAGTTTATAGCAAATAGGTTGATAGAAAGTTTGCTAAAAAATATCACTGCTACACCACTACTACCCTGTCTTCTCAATGACTCCCAAACAGGGCTACACTACATTAGTATCTGCAGAATGCCAATCTGCAATATGTTCCAATTCCATGAGGTGTGGATATACAACTTATGATCAGGATGAGAAACGAAATACAATTACAGAACATACCTTTAAATCAGTTGCCATTATGTTCTAAGTAAACATAATATGCATTTACACAGAACAGGGACTTCTGCCATTGGAAAGATGTCACAACCCAAACTCCGTGTACTGGCATCAAAGTCACTTTATTCCTTATGAGAAGAATGACAATCCTAGTTGTAAAACATACCACAGTATCCATACTGACATAAAAGTTTTACTAAGAACTGTCAAATGATACTCATGATATGGCCTTCCATACAAAGGAAATAGATACAGGCAGGCCAAAATGCATTACACTTGGTTTCTATTAGGGCTGGGAATACAACTTCCATTTGCTGCACAGAATGTAATAAATACCCAGAATAGATTTACTATTGGGATGCCAAAGATCACTAGATAGAATTTTTCTCTCTCGAAGTGGAAATACCAAAATGGCATAATATCGAACAGTTAGAATGTTGTGTGCAGAATCTTGAATGTTTGCACTACTTTGGCATGCAAGTTTTGACATAATGGCTTTGGGGAAAAAAAGTATCAAACATCCTGTGCTTTACATTATAGTTTTGGGAATCATGTGGTGACATTATAAACACACTTCGTTGAGCTTCTCCAATGTCATATTGATCTGTAGAAACTTATACTTACTACGCTATTCCAAAAATCTGAAGTGGTTACACTGGTAGCACTACTACTGAAAAACATGTTATAATGTTGCAACACAACACAGAAAGAAGAGTTGTGTCATACATATTCTTAGTAACGCAATGCATCGCTCTAAGCATACAGTAGCGAGCCAGTCTATATTCCAGAGTTTGCGTGTGTGACATGCAAACAACTAAAATATTTTGATACTCTAGTACATGACAACAAATATACTTGCTGTGTCATGCAAATTCCATTACAAAGAATCCACAAGATAAATATTTTCATTCCCATCCAGGCTACAGTAGGACATACAAAATGGAAGTGCAAATGCGTATGCAGGCAAGTCAAATAGTCAACATTTATTGCTACTGCACAAACTTACACCACCACTTCTAGCAAGAAGAATGACAGTAGTGCCACAACTGCTAAAATTTGTAAATGGTTATAGAGTACATCACACATATAATGATGAAGCATATACAAACATTTAAATGGTATAATCAAGCAGAAATTAAAATGTTTCAAGAGGAAACCCGATTTAAGCGATGGGTTAGCTTCACATATATTATTTTTAAAGTAAAACACTACTTCACTTATTATACATGGTGGATACAGCTACAGGAATTACATTAGAGGTGTATGCAATGGCACAGTCAAACAGTTTCTGGAAATGGACTGCTACCATGCATCACTTGTGGGGGGTGGGGGGGGGGCTGCAACAAACTATCTAAGGACAGGTGCTGAGGTGCTGTGTTAAGAAATACTCAGACAAGTGTCAGATGTACTACTGAACTTCAGCATGAAAAAGTGAATTACTTATGAAATCCATTGATCATCATTCATCTGATCAAATATCTCTGTGTTTACAGCTAGATACATTACGAAGCATGCTAGTCATTCATCGCTGATCCATGCCAAATGTATTGGCATCGGCTTTACAAGATACTGTAATCCATTTGCCCAATACAACGGTTCGGAAGTAAATCACTAAATATAATATTGGAAAATATTTTTTTAGATTTATGTTAACTGAAACCCGACATTCCACTTAATGGTTCAATTTAATAATTCAAAGATTCAAGCCCAGGACCCAAGAAAGCCAATTAAGGTCTTGCTTTTATTTAGACCCCGTTTCATATAACGGGTCCTTAAACCACATGCCTAATGATGACTAAGTGCTCGCATGCCTAATATCTACAGGAACAGTCCCTAAACTGGAGAAAAAAAAAATCATCCGTTTTGAGTTGACAATGGAGTAAATACTAGAAATAAATTTATTAGCTCACTTAAATCGTGACTTACAAAACCACAGCTCTGCACTGCAGAAAACACCTCATCCTTAGCACACTTTTGCACCCAAATTAAAATCAGCCTTTAATAGCCTATAAAACTTAGCACTTTATTCAGTACCTTAAGTGTCTTTAGGATAAGGATTCAAGTCAAACTTTGGTACACGACAAACAGTTTGGTAAACGTTCTTAAAACACACTAGCTTAGCTAGCCAGTGACATCCCAGCACATAAAAGGAACAATATTCAATTTGTTTGTGTCTTTCAGCTTTTCCCGGTTAGGGGTCACCACAGCAGAACTCCGGTCCGCTAATGATTGGACAGTAGATTTTTACGTGCTGGCTTGCCAGGCATAACGCACAACCTTCAACGAAGGAAAGCCCATTCACGCATGTCGCCACACAAAAAACACTCTGAGAATCGAATGGGTAACGTCCAACTGAGGCAACAACGCTACCGCAGGACCATCACCACAGTATGGAGCAAATAATGGCAGGAAATTACTTAACCATAACAGCCATCCCTAGAAGTGAAGGTGCTAAAATATTTTAGTCCATAACATTTCCCCAACACAATGTACATAAGAGTCGAAAGCAAAAGAACAATTGCACCTAAATCCTTTATTTGTTTAATGAAAAAACAGGGCATAAGGATAACTATTAGTAACACCAAAATGCACAACAGAGCATTTATTGTTGTCAAATTTCATACCCTTCTGCTGTACCTATGTGGTTAGCTTTTTCATAAAGTTTTGCAAACACTGATGACCTAATGCATTCGTTACTATGCTGCCAACTTTAAATCATCCACAGATCTACCCAAAAAAAGTGTGTTTACATGTTGGACAATCACTCATAAGCAACCCAAACAGAAGAGGTCCAGAAACTAACCCCTGGGGGAACACCATATTTAATGAACACATTTTAAAAGTTTATTCTTAATCTTAGTTCTGCTCTTCCAACCTATAAACCAAGTTATAACCAATCTCTATCAAATATATTCACACCAGTCTTACTCAGTATATCAATGAAAACAGAATGGGGAAACGGAATCAAAAGCCTTAGCCGGATCCAGATAAACCACATCTACAGCTAAGCCTTTGAATGAATAGTAAACCTGTTTGACAAAGAAATTCACCAAATTAAATAAGACTATCTTCCAGATATAAATGAATGTTGGTATATATCACTACAGATACTAAACATATGCTTAAATGATAAGCTTAATGCCCTCTCAAAACACTTCCCCAGGGTAGATGTCAACCTAATTAGTCTGTAATCACCAATAGTATAACCAAGGAACGACAGCCTCCTTCCAAATTCTTGGAAGGAAACCTTCAATTAAAGTTTTCTGAAACAAATAAACCAAACACTTAAATCTGGTGAATTCATTATTAGGTGCAGTGATAACATAAATAACTCTCCAAGTATTACAACTACAGCCAGTAACTTAGCTAGCTTAGCATGTACACCATTCACTTTAGTTGATGAAACACTGCCTATCAATACACCGGAATTCTGACAACTGTGTACCACACACGGAAGAGGTGAACTCACTAGATGATCACAAGATATTTCCACTAGTACATGGAATACTTCCCAAACAAGTCAGAACAATGCCATAACATCTTTCGGTCAATGGTGCTGGATGTTTGTGATTGAGCAAGGCATAACACTTGCACCGCATATGATTTTAACGGATTGTGAGAAAGGGGCAGTGAATGCTATTAAAATATACTTTCCATACAGCACCCTGAAAGGATGCTAGTTTCATCTTTAACAAATTGCATGGCAGCAGGTACTAAAGTTGAGGCTCACATGGTATTTTGGCAATAATATAGCATGTTCCTTATTGGCGATGCAGTTCCCTAGTCTGACATTTATTACTCCCAAAAAAGTTATGAAAACCTTTGAAAGTATATGTCAGGATATGTCTGGATTACAGAAAGCCATCATGTAAACTTTTTCATGTTAACTGTATCAGTGGACATCACAGATGCTACAGTACAAAGAAAGGAACCTCAAATATTCCACCACTTTTCAATATTGCATTTCAGAATCCGTGGAATACATCAGCATATGAATATCCCCTCAGCTGAAACTCAGTTGAGGGATGGTACTGGTACCACAGACTGCCAAGTCTTATGGACAGTAGAATCATATGATTAACATGTCTTTAGAGCAATGCAGCTGGAACATACCACATGAAATATGGTCGAGAAACTACAGTTACTTGGTATAAAAGGTCCTCTCCAAAAGAGATGACTTCTTGACAAAGAAGTGGTGTTCCTTCTTCCTATTTTTTGGGTTGCTGCTTTGTAAACACATCAACATAATAAACAAAAATTCAATTTTGTAAAATACCCATACAGTTTTTATTGAGGCACAACATTTCTCTAGATACCTTATGTCATAGTACAACTGCCAGGTTCAGTCTACTTAAACAATTTTTCCCCAGAGACAGCAGTGCCCTACTCTAGCCTATCTCAAACTTTGGTGAATGGACCTCACACCTGTATTGTTGTATCTTTTTGCCACATCCTTTACCCTCCTGTGCTTTTTCAAATTACGCTACGGTATGTCTTTAAAGCTCCTTTATTACTTCCTCCTAAAGTTTTCATTGTCTGTTGTGGTATCTACAACTTCTCTCAAAGTGCTATTTTTTCTTGTTTCCTTAATTCAATCACAGGTTTTAAGTAATTATTTCACTTACCATGGGTTCTTTTTTTTTTTGGGGGGGGGTTACATTTTCTGGTTAAAAGGTTTTTGTTTTGTTTTTTTTGAGAGACTAACCACACCAGGGAGACTAATATCTACTCACTTTAATTCTCAGCGATACCAAGCAAACAGTCTTCTTCCACAGTGAGCCAGGGCACCCTCAAGATCTTACTGACTACAGTTTCTAAATTGATGGAACTTGTTCATTTTACTACAGGACTAAAAGAAAAGACTCCATACTCCCTTTACTCCCTGCCCACACCTCCTACAAATTCTGTCCACAGTCGGGAATATTTTAATCTCTCTGGAATGTACAATATTATGTAAACATTTCCATGCAATAATTAAAAATTTCCTGGATCTGGTTACTTCTGTCAGAGTTTACCCATATCTTAGGTATAAATGGACTAGAAGGAAGATGTCCAAACATTTTTTCCATCCTGCTATAACCTTCTGGCTACTATTCCCCTTACTCAACTCTCTCAGTGCTATATATATATATATATATATATATATATATATATATATATATATATATATATATATATATATTGTTTCCTCGGTTCTAGCCTCAATAAGAATCTGAATCAACTATGGCCTTTCTAATCTTGATCTAGTCACCTCCATCATTTCTGCTTTAGTATTCTTAATAATCCCATATATCCCATCTAGTTGCCTTAAGTGGGTTTGTAGATTTCCAACAATTCCTTCCAGTCTTTAAGAGTACCCCCTCGCCTTAGCTGTTCCCAGTATGCTTTTGGTTGCCTTTTAAAATGCCAAACTTTTATTAACTTGCACTTATCTTATGTTACAGTTTACTAATGCCTATAGGACTTAACTCATAAGTTCCATCAGGGTCTTATTCCTCTCATTTGAGTCTAAAACCCAGTTTAACATTTCCCAAATTTTGTCCCGTGACCATTTTTTCTGCTAGCTGTACCCACATCCTAGTGTGGGAATTTAACTACCTTGCTGTTGCAAGTCCTCAGAGCATCTCTTTCCAGTTGGAGGCAGTTTGCATCATGCCATAAAAAAATATCCTCAGATTGCCCTACGAGACTCTTCTGGATTTGGGACCTCAAGCCCTTCTTGGCAGGAGCTTAACATTGCTTCCCACTTTACTGAGTATATTTGGGCTGGAAGAAAACCAAAAGTAAATAAATTTCTCTAAGCTGCCTCATCTGTCACTACATGGGGAAGTAAACAAAAGCTTGGCCAAAATACAATATTAGAGGTACTATGAATATCCTTATCACTGCTATTCTATTATCTAAATCTGTTTTTTTTTTTTTTTTTTAATAAAGTTCTCCCATTTTCTTATCACTGTGACTATTTTCCCTATACATTTTGTGACATGTTTCTACTGAAGAATCATGCAGTTTTTAGGCATCCATACTCCCAGGTATTTAATCATGTAGTCTTCCCACAATGCAAGAGGATCCTGTACCAAATGGAAAGGCAGGGTTTAGTTAAGATGTCTTAGTTTTATTTTCAGTTATCTTTTAGCCTGCCAGTGACATGAATCCCATTAACATACTAAGGAGTAAAGGGAGATCACATTCTGGATGTCAGCTTATCACATTATACACAAACACAGCAATCGTATGTTGTCCAAGTTTGGATGGTCATTCCCCAGATTGCAGATTCACTTATTTTAGTAGGGAGAGGCTCCAGATAGACTGCAAACAGCAGCAGAGGCAAGGAGAACACTTTCTTGGTTCCTCTTTCTACTAAAAATTTGGTTGTTAGTTGATCACTTATTTTTATATTTATATTTACTCAAGAAGCTGTACACAGGATAAAAAGCATCAACTCCAAAGAGAATCAAATCTTTTCAACTTCCTTCAGTATCGCCAACTCACTATCAAATGCTTTTTCAGCTCCTAAGCCTATCACCAAGGGATTGCCTGTGTTTTCTGGCTCAATCTTTTCAACTTCCTTCAGTATCGCCAACTCACTATCAAATGCTTTTTCAGCTCCTAAGCCTATCACCAAGGGATTGCCTGTGTTTTCTGGCTCTTTCTGAATTAAATTTATCAATGCAACCTTGTTCAAAAGTCTGCCTCCCCTTTATGAAGTCAAACTGATCTCCATTTATGATCTTTGACAGACTCAGATTCTATCTGCCAGTGTGGCTGCAAAGATTTTAGATTCATGTTGTATGACTATTTCTCTATAGGAGCCCAGACTTTCCACCTTTTAATATTACTGAAGTAACTGACATCTGTAACGAAGGTAAAGGGGCTCAGTTCCCATTATTTTATTCAAAAGCTCTTTCCAAATGCCTGTTTCCTCTCTTCCTTCCATATTTCTGTAGGAAGACCACTACTAGGTATGCATTTTTATTTGATTTACAATTTCTAGTTACATAATGAGTTTAGCCAAGCTTCTTTGCTCCTCTGCTGTAATTTTCTTAAACTCCAAACTGTCAACAACATTTGCTTACTTGCTCACTTATTCCAATTCTCGTTATTCAACCTCTTTGGGCAACTTTTCCTAGAGAAATTCATCACTTAAGATTTTTTTTTTTTTTTTTTTTTTTACTTGTGTGTCAGTTATTGCCTAGATGCCATTTATTTTTTTTTTTGCTTAAAAACTGGAAATAGTTTTAGTGGCCATCTCTCTATGGTTCCTCAGTTAGCTCTAGAAGCTACATCCATTACATGTCCTGGGCCTCCAGAACCCCTGTCCAGGTTGCGTATATTTCTGTACCTCTTCAATCAATGCCTCTGGTATTTGCTCTAGACCTGAAAAAGTTTTAGCACTACAAAGGGAGAAAATCTTCAAGAAAAGTGGGTACAGTCATTTGAAGAGTAAATTAAACAATCTGCATTGTTTGAAGTACAGAGGGGAATCTACTTCATTTCAGTCATTTAGTCATGTGCCAAACAAAAAGTCATTATCTATAAAGACCTGTTGCTCTCCAACTTTTAGTATATTTTCTGTCTGGCAAAACAGGCTGAAAAATTGTTCTTTCAGTTGAAAATTCTGTATTTTTACTATCAAGGGTAGCAAGAATCATTTTGCAAGCACCTGTTGTACTGACTGTATGAACTCTGTTGACAAGTATGGCTTCCCTTGCCAATCCAGTCCATCCACACAGGCAGTCAATGATAAACTGACGAAAGTCCTTGCCTTCCAATCCTTCAGGAATATTTACTACTCTGAGGTTCTCACAAATACTCGTCTTCCATCTCCTGTACCTTTTCCTGTTGTAGTTTTTCTGTGGCCACTTCGTGGGCAGTCAGCCTAGTTTGAGTCATCACACACACACACACAAAAGGGAGGTTGAAGACTGTGGAATAAGTGCAATGAACACAAAAACACCACACAACTCTTCTTATGACAACTGGTGTTTGGCATTACCACAGGGATTTGTACAGGGTTTTCTACATATGGGGCATGCAAAATTAATTAACAAACAAAAATAAATAAAATCTAAAACGAAGGCTGCAGAATTCGGCATTCCAACTATTCAATATTGTGCCACTTTTGTATTTTCACCTTGAGATATTACAATTCTATCCGGTGGTCTTGGGATTTGCTATCTGGTTGCCAAAGAATATCTGAATTGACTTGAAATTATAACAAGCATTTCTCCCAAAGATTTAATTTTTTCTCTGTCCCTGAAAAGTATGTTAGCGCTTTGCATGCAAGGACACACTACATGAAGACAGAGTGTGGAATTCCAGTAGATTCCAGCACTAGATTACTCCAAGTTTTGACGTAATTAAAAGGGTACACCACATCTGATAAGAATATTTGACTGTCTCCATTGTCAATGTACCACATGAGCTCTATGCTTCTTGGGATGATGTACCAAAACATGTTCCTGGAACTCATCTAGTGAATGGAAGAGGGACAGAGTTATATTCCCTCTTCAGGTATGGTGTACCATTTTAAAATTACTCCAAAATCCACAGTAGCAGTATATGATCTTTTAGAAACCCACCCAAAAGTTCTGCATAGGTTTCATTTCTATACACCAGTTAAGTATATTCTATGGTTATACATTATGTCATAATTTGTTAGAAAATATCACCTAGTTTAAAGGAGATTCTATACTGGCAACACCACTAGTAGGCCTACATAACCATAAGACTGCTCAGTTATTTATTATCAAGTCTGCAACAAACATTCACATAACATAGTAATCTCCTATGAACCTAACAGCTTAAGAGAACTTACAAGTCATACATGGCCCCAACGGGCAGGAGGATGGCATGGGTTTGTGAATATGCCCCAAGTAACTTACAGACTGACCCTGTTCACAAGGGACACAAGCACCAACCCCAGGTGTAAATTTGTGATTCCTCATCCATTGATCCAAATTGCATTTGAAGATAGCCAAGGAAGGACTCTACTTAATGTAAATAGGAAGCCTATTCCAAAGAACATGCAATCTCAGAGAAACATACTGGCCTCTCCAGCATGTTTGAGTTGCCAAGTCTAGATCCCTAGATCAGGTGATCTTAGTGCTGTTTGACTTGCGGATGTCTAGCAGCTCCATCAAGGCTGGATTTGTGAATGGCCTGTAAATCAGGCATAGGGTAAACCCTTAACAGTCAGGAGGAGGCAGAGGAAAGGGATACGGCTTTTAGTCTATCCGCACAAGACATGCGGTTTACACCCTGTATTTTCTTTGCAAAGAACCTCTGAGGTAGCTCCAGCTGCTGTAAGTGCCTAGTCAAGTACATGCCAAATGGCACATCAAAGTCTATTACCGGTCTAGTGAGGGCTGAGTATAGTGAGACTATAATCTCCTTAGATCTGCATGCCATAGCTTTACTTACAAGTTGTGTCACATAGGACTACCACTGTGAACACATAGATAGTAGCTTGAACTTTGACTGCTATCTGTGTTCACAGATCTCTCACCTCAGAGTCTATTTGACTTCCCAAAGGGTAAGCGAATGCATTTTTTCACATTTAGTTTTAGGGCACAGTTCTTGCACCAATTATTTGTCTCATCTAGACCCTCCTGAAGGATATCGACATCACTGGGGATTCAGTGACTGCCCCCACCTTGCAGTAGTCAGCAAACATTTTATCATCCAGGAGGCCTTCCACGTTAGCCTTGACTTCAAAGACATATATTCCATACAACAGGAGTGGTCCCAGCACTGAGCCCTGTGGCACACTACTAGTAACTGGCCTCAATGTATCTGGATTCACCCACTTTAACCACGTGTCCTGTGAGCCAAATGGTGATCCAGATGTCAGGTTTTATACCCAGTTTTGTGAGTTTATTTAGAACATCTAAGTGGGGAATTGTGTGATATGCCTTGTCCAGGTCAGAGTACGCAGGATGGCAGTAAAACACTACATACATATCCGTAGTGACTTTCTGAAAGAAATCTATCATATTCAGTAGGCATGACCTGCCCTTGACACAGCCAAATTGGGTTGGGTCCAGTATTTGGAGGTTCCCCATGTCATTAATTTATCAGATCCATAATTATTCTTTCCATGGAATTACACACAAGACTACTCAAGCTTGCAAATATGTAATTTCCCAGGTCAGTAGACAGACCTCCTTTTTGCAGAGGAATGAAAGTTATAGTCTTCCACTCTACTGGGACAAAGCCAGTCCAGCGTCTGTAATTAAATAAAGAACATGATGGGCTTGATAGGTCCTGATTTAAAGCTGTTTAAGAGGTAACCTGGTGTATCATCAGTGTTTTAGCTTTAGAGAGCACAGTGGCAACCTGTTCTTTGGTGAAAATTGACAGTGAAATGGTAGAGTACTTCTTGGGGCAAAACTGGAGGTAACGGGGAGGTAAAATTTGAGTGGAATTTATCAGCCAGCAGATTTGCTACATCTTCTGGCAGAGTATAGGTGATGCCATCTACAACCAATTCCTCACATTGGGTGTTGCCTTAAGACTGCAGACATAACTGAAGAAATATCTTATGGTTATCCTTAGCTTTGAAGGGTATTTGTACCTCAAAGTCTGCTTTTAGAGAATTTTTTGCCCTGTTGTGCATATTCCCCTCTTACTTAGACAGGATTTTCCTTTTTCTTTTGTCGTACGTACAATCCATTAATATCAGGGGTGTACCAGGGTGGCTTGTTTTTGTGGTTTGATCTGGGTTTACTTCGGTCTGCTACCACCATTTGTATGCAGTTATCTACATGGTCATACAGCTTTTGTGTATGCCTCTGCATAGGTTTCCATGTTTTCTGGATTTGGGGACCCTGGAAACTAGCTATGCCATCCCTTATTAGGGAGCAAGTTACCTTACAAGTTTAACTTTTTTGGGGGTTAGGCAGGAGCCTAGTTTTATATTTATTTTATAGGGAGACCGCTTTGTGATCCAATCTTACCAATGAGGACATCACACAGGGGGTGCAGTGTTCTCGCCTATTTGGAAGTACCAGCTCCAGAACATTAGCCCCCCTAGTGGAGTGCAGACTAGCTGCTCCAGGGCATTTGAATTTACAAAGTCAAGAAATCTTTAGGACTGCATATTAGCTGTCATGTATGCCTCCCAATTAATGCAGGGGTAGTTAAAAATTCCCCCAGGCATATGGTATTGGGCTGGATAGTGAGTGAATCTAGTAACTTCAAGTATGACATACGAGTTTCCTAGTTCATGGTGGGGGAACTATAGCTTAGCAAGAATATGGCAATGGATTTTTCCCATGGTTAGTTGGGTATGGAGTAGCTCAAACAGGTAATATTATTTGATCAGACTTTGTGTGCGCTTACCCTTTATGTAGATAGCTACAACTCTCCATTGTGCTCTTTAATGTTCAGTGGGTGGTCGCAACATATTAAAAAGCATTACAGCCATGTACTGCTGGACTGCTTTCTGTAGTATTGAACCATGTTTCAGTAACTGCACAAACATCAGCATTCTCCAGGGTAAAGAGAGCTTCGGAGTGCAGTTTCTTGAGACTCCAAACATTGAACAGCAACACCTTCAGCTTGTCCAAAGTAGCTTTTGTTATGTTGGCAGGCTTGTTTGTTTGGCAATACCTTTGTTTGTGTCTTTCGGCTTTTCCCGGTTAGGGGTTGCCACAGAGGAACTCCGGTCCGCTAATGATTGGTAGCACCTAAAAAGGCAATATAGGAGTGGATAATGTTGTGGCCAATATCCAAAAGACTAGCAGTAACAGGTGAAGACCATCCCAGCAAAGCAGAATGGCCCATCAACATGTCCTCCTAGGCTAACAAGTACTAGACCCCTTTGGAATGACACCAGTAGCTAAGCCAATTGTTCAAGGATGATGCTACAATTCCAGCAAAAATAAATCAACTTTGAGACAGTAGAATGCTGCTCAATGTTGGGCTCATACTGGCCTGTGGCACACATTATGAGAGCTCACGCATCTCTCTCTCTTCATATAATCTAAGGAGGTATGTTTCAGATCAATCATGCCCATGTGGACTATGAACAAGTCATACTGGTATTTAGGGGTAAGGGAACCAAGTGCTTGTGTGATCCGGTGGATCTTGGCTCCTGACAAACAACTAACCTTCTCCTTATTCAGCCTGGTAAGAGGGTCATCAGTGTGTTTTACAATGCTCCTATGACCAGAATGTTGGGATGTGGAGTGTTTCACCTTATGGGCTTGGTACTTGAGACACCATGAAATGTGGCTTTGTACGTTGTGATAGAAATGTCTTCTATGTATGCATGCAGAGTTCCCAAGGACTGCACCGAAACAGCTTACAGTTTTGGTTAAGTTACATGTGAGCACCTCTGCATATGTTGGTCTGTGTGTGTTGTGCTTGACGGGTGTGGTGCGTGATGTGCACGAGTTGCTGACCATCTGTTGCTTTTTGTATCTGTATGCGAGAGTCTAGACTCAGCTGTCAATGTTTAACTACCTCTCTCATATACTGCATTTGTCCGTTCGAGAATTAAGTGGATGTCAGTGTACATAAGGCAATTGTTAAATTGCCTCAGGATGCACACACCCACCAAGCTGGATGCAGAGATAGCAGGAACGTGCCCATCCATGGTTACAGGTCCTAATGCGTACTTGCAAGGGACAGGAATGGAAGGTGTTTGCAACTGGACAATGGAAGAGTACTTACTTGTTGTAATCTGCAGCTAACCTTACCAGCGATGCTGCCCAGCACCCAAACCAGATGCTTTCTGAGCAACAATAGTTCTGACCTTGAAAAGCTCATCTATGAACTCTATTACAATAGAAGGACTCAAAATGTGAATAATGCTCTGTATAAATACACCCTTAACTGTAAAAATGCAAAGTATTCCTTTTTTGTATTGGAATCCATACCAAAGGACATATGTGGGAAGAGAGAACAGAATACAGGTAAACCTACAGGCAAATGAAGTTCTGGGATTAAATGAAAATAAATCCTTGACTACACTTTTAAAATTAAGAGCAGCTAGACTATAGCTAGGGTGTTTGAATGGGTTCAAATGCAATATAAAGTGCCTGTATTCTCTACATTGTAGGTTCACTATTTGTTGTGTTTGGGATGCATTTTTTTTAATAATTTTTTATACTTGTACACTAGAGGGCAGTAAATTATTGACATTGGGAGATAGTATTTTGTTAAGATGATTAGCATGGAGTAATTTTAAGAAAATATCTACATACTGTACATAAATAGGCGTGCCTTCGTTGAAGGTTGGGCGTCGAGCTGGCACCTCGGTGTTTCATAAAAATCTGCTGCCAATCATTAGCGGACCTGAGTTCCGCTGTGGCGAACCCTTACCGGGAAAAAGCCGAAAGACAAACAACATCATCTACATACTGTACTCACTTTTTATTCCTAGTATTCTTTCTATGGTTCCACATTTTTATACACAGTGCCTTCTTTTATAATAAATGTATTATATTTTTAACACAGTTATTTTATAAACATTCTTCTGTGTTTTCCCCTCATCCATTAAGTAATACAGGTAGAGACAGAGATATTTTAGCCTGCTCATTTATGGTACTATACACGTTTAGCAAAGGTTATTCGTTTTAATTGTTTATATACAGCTTTTATACATTTACTTATGTTAGGACAGTACTGCTAGGGTTATAATGTTTTTGAGCTTCTTTATAAGGATTACAGTAGGGTACAACTTTATTGGAATTAATTATATAATTGAATTATTGCTTTTTAATTGTTTTATTGGATACTATTTATAAGGAGGAGGTATGGGATACGTTTAGGATCTCAAGAAGTCAGTTTTTAGGGACAAAAAACATGGTGATACAGTTGCTTTTGGACACATTTGCTTTCTCTGCACCTCTACATTGTTTTCTGTTGGTTCTGTGTGCAATAATAAGGTAAGGTAGACCTAAACAGTCCTAACTAAATGCATAGAGGATGTTCACAGAGCAAACTAGTTGCCCCTTGAGTAACACTGACTCGGGTAGAGCTTTGAGGTGTTTTTTTAAAGGAAAGTGCTGTCCACACATTAACAATAAAAGGTAAGGGAACATCAGTGTTTTTATTTAGCTTATGCAATATAAAGGTTTACTTAGCTTATGCAATATAAAGGTTTACTATCAAAATGTATAAGTGCAGTTAGGTGAACATGGGAAAATGTAGAATGTGTGTTGGCAGACTCCCCTATTGCCGAACTACAATTCTACGAATGTCCTTTTTCCCCTGCAAAAAATGTGAATTAAAGTGCTGTGCAGTACAGAATTGCGTACATTCATACTGCTGGGAAGCCAAGCAGGCAATAATTAAGTGTGAGCAGGTAAACTTTCAGAAATTTTGAAACTGTTGCTTCAATTTCAAATTGATGCGTTTTTGACATGTTTACCTAATCAGTACTCAGGAAATTGGAATTTTTTTGGCATTTGGGTACAAAATGTACTTTGACGTTTGAGATTTCGATAGTAAACCAATTAAAAAAAAAAAAAAAAAAAAAAAAGTACAAGACTAAAGTATCCAAATACTAGAGGCAGAAAATTTTATAAAAATCTGGGAGTAATGCTTAACATACGCAAATTGCGTTTTTATTTTAAAATGTTACGAAAAAAAGCGTGAACTTGTGCATTCTGCTGTCAAACACACATGAAGTGCTGCAATCTCCTTGCCTTTTAAATTAATGTTATTAGGTTATGCGATTACTCTACAAAGTCAGAGTACTTCAATTCACTTGACCACAAAATGTTATACAAATCTGAAAGAAATAAACATACTGGCATCTGTATTGTTATTATGTCTTTTGGCTTTTACCGGTTAGGGGTCGCCACAGCGGAACTCCGGTTCACTAATGATTGGCAGTAGATATTTATGTGCTGAGTTGCCGGCCCTGACGCACAACCTTCAATGAAGGTACGCCCATTCACACACGTCTCCACACAGAAGACGCTCTAGCTGAGAATCGAAAAGGACAACGTCTTACTAGGAGGCGGCAACGCTACCGCAGCACCACCACCACCGCAGCATACTGGCATCTGTATGTGGATTCAAATTAAGGTCAGAATGGTGCAGAGGAATGGAGCTCTGACCTCAGCCCAGGTGACCAGGGATAGATAGCAGCCTCAGCAATGGAGAAGGCAAGTGGGGGGATCGAAGTGAAGGGGTGAAGTCTGCTCACCTCTCTCTGGGAGGAGGGATGCTAGCAGCACTTCAGAGATGCACACAGTAGTACAATTTCCCTACTTAGGACCAGAGAAACCACCACTCGTGCTTCAGGGGAAAAGGAAAGACCTGCCCAAAAGGGCAGTTTAGCACATTGCACATCCCTTCTACAGCACTAATGGGCTGATTGACGGACAATGAATTAAAAAAGTGAGAAGGGCCATTAGTCATTTCAGATTATAAATTTTATAAACTGAACACTTCCAAAACATTTGTTCACTTTCACACAAAAGTTCAGTAATCACATCTCAAAAAAGAAATATAAAATTTATCAAAAATATATGAAGCCAGTGGCACACTAAAATGTCCCTACTTTGTATGGCACACTAAAATGTCCCTACTTTGTATGGACTTCTCTATTTTTATCTCAATATTTTACTCTTCTAAAATGTCCAATTTTAGAAGGGAATGAAGTTCTAAGTTAACAGTACTAGTATTTTAAAACTGTTCATAATTTGGGGCCATTTTTACTAAAAATGTTTTTGCCCAGTTCCCCGTTCTAAAGATTGAAAGGTATACTTTTAATTATCAGATCTAGTGCCACTAACTTTATATTCAATGAGATAAGGGTCAAACCATTTCAGAAGTGAGCATTACCTACAAAATCCAAAAACAGTCTGTAATGGGGTAAAACCTTCTCAAAAATAGTAGAAAATGGACTAAGCTCAGCACATAAGAACTCCATTATAAAAGTTGTCTTAGGACTTCTGGTATGGCAATGCTGTGAGTACCAACCTCCTCAGGTGGTTTTCCTGCCAAGAGTGAATAGATATTAAATCAGACTTGTAAACACACATAGAAATCAGCAGAAAGACGGTAAACCCTGTAAACTGATAAGCATCTACTAAGCTAGGAAAAAAAATACCCTGCCCAAATTAAGAGAAATGGCTAAAAATACTCAGATAGCAGGAACAGAAGAAATGGAATGGCCAAGTCACATTAAACACCACATGACAGCAGGTAAAGGGCTGAAACAAACTAAGAAAATTTAGTACAGCTGTATTGTTACAGTCAAGTCTTATCATGAACAGTCAATTTTCTGCTCCAAATACATTGAAATGTATATTAAAACATGAAATATTACAAGAAAAACCATGACACAGTATGTCATTAAAGTGCCTCTTCTACAGATATGTTAACCACATTCCATGTGTGTGTTCACTGGGCGGTGTACTCATGAGCAGTGCATTATGTGGTCCAAATAGATTGAAATGTATATTATTACACAAATATAAATACAAATATTAAAAGGAAAGCCATGAAATGGTGTCACGTTACAATGCTTTTTGTACAGGTGTCCGGGGGCATTCCCATGGGAACCCACAACCGTAACGGTCATGCTGAACGCATTCGTGCCTGGCAGAGAAACACCCAAGGGGAGCTTCCTGAAAGGGGGCAGCATGGCTGCAGGGGTTTCAGTTATATATTTGCACTTAGAAAATCATGGGATAGTTTATAAATATGAATGTAGTTCACTTGCAAAGTGAACCAAACAACATTTTTTGTAACGGCATGTATTCTTCTGAATAGCCAGACTTAAATGAAAAAGCACAGCGCCTGGATAAGTATGACAAGCAGCCCTTGCTTTACTTTTCTGTGAAAAGCAACTAATTTGTAACATTTACATGTGAACTTCTTTTCAAAATCTGGGTGAACTATATAGAACATATATCGACACGAGAGAGGGTTGGAATGGAGCCCCTTCTCCTGCAAGGAAAGTGGTTAAATAATACTAAAGTACTGAACATTTACTAAGGCATGAACAGAAGGGGAAGTTGGAAGGGCTACAAGACTTGAACAGGCAGACCTAGAGTAAACCCAGATAACAGAATGAGGATCTGAAAGCCAAGGCTGATACTGCAAAGGTGAGACTGGATTGCTCTGAAGCTAACCTCACTGATTTACAGGATAATAGACTCAGTCAAAAGACTACACTAAAGATAACAAGAGTGCCTCAAATAGAAGGACAAAACTATGAACAACTGGCACAGAATTTATTTGCAGAGTGGACTGGTCTTCTTAAAACAGGAGAAACACTGAAAATGGCACACGGTACTGCTCGACAGCCGTGGACAGAAGGATTGACTAGGAAACTTACAACAGTTGAGCTGCAGACCTTTGAGCTAAAGAATACAATACTGGAGAAAGTCTGGACACCATAAAACAAGATGATGATAGAGAATATCAGCATAATTATAGACCAAGACTATTATGAGACCAGCAGACAAAGAAATGTGTTTCTGCCAGTGATAAAAGATCTGTAAAGAAATGTGTCTCTACAGATAGGTAGACAGAGGTGTCGACAATGGAGGATTTTTTTTTTTTTTTTTTTTTTTTTTTTTTTTTTTTTAATTGTGCCACCTTTAGAATCTTCATGCAAGAAACACCAGAATGTTTGTTACTCAAGAAGAAACACTAAGACATACTATGGTGACCAGCGAACCACAGAACAAGAACTACAGAAGTGGGAAAAACAGAAATAACAGCAGAATAAACTTGGACGAGAGACAGCTAAAGCGGAGAAATGCTACTTTTCCCTTTTCAAAGGGCCAACACTGAAGGAAAGGGCAGCAAAAACAAAAAACTAGTCTAGCAGAGTCAACATCAGAAGAATGAAAGTCCTCTGATTAAAGGGACCCTGTATGAACTGTATCACATGGGTAGATGAGCACAAAAAAAATAAATAAAATTAAAAAATACATAAAATAAAATAATGGAGTGATAGGACATTCTACAATTGTAAAACCTGTTACTGACTGACTAGATGTGAAGAAAAAAAAAATTAAAATGTAGTTCTATTAAGCACTGGCACATGAAACTGAGACAGGACAACTGAGGTTCCAGTTATGTGGTATGCTTTCCAAAAGCTTACCTACAGCATAAGCCAAAAACATGGGTGGGGTGATAAAATGCAAACATAACACTGAAGGGACATTAGGGGAAAAGTCCATTATTTTTATGAGTTGTGAGGAAAGTCTGATTAGGGTCCATCTCAGGCAGAGTCTCATATTGTGGTAAGTCAAGACTGGGGAGGTAACTCAGGCCAGATCAGCTGCTCATTGGTAGATGCTATCCTCCCATGAAACAAGTTACAAAATGTAGAAACCATTAAGAACTGCACAGCTAAACTTCAAGGGTAGGGATTAAGAAAAGGTGGATAACCCTAACATTAGTTAGCACAAAGCCAAGATGACGGGGGCAGCATGATTACCCTGTTGGGAACAGGAATGAGACATATTAAAAAAAAAAAAAAAAAAAAAAGATGATATATAAAGAGTAAGGAGGATAGGATAAATATTGCTGATTGACTTGTAGTAGGCAAGGTTGATAAGGAGTATGGAAAGTGGAGAACACTGAGAAATACTTGTGCATTTCTTAAAAAGGGAGAAGTTCCCAATGGGGATTATACAGAAAACGACAGAGTTAAGAGATTTAGGAAAGATAAGTTCAGAATAAGTAGAAAGGGGGAGGGGGGACTGCTCTAACAGGAAGCACAATACACAAAAACTATACAAAGAAATGTGAACAAATAAAGTTACAGTACACACGCCAACAATGAAAAACAATGTAAAAAATTAACAAGGTATGATATAGGATAAGTATTACACACACATAGATTGAAAGGTACATGCAAACAGTGGAGACAGAGGAAGTTGTAAAGGAGAACATATACAATACACTGCAGTAAACAAGGGGCAAAAGAGAAATGAGAGGATAAAACAGAAAATAAGCAAATACATACACCACACACAATAAAATGGTCATTCAGGTAATAAGCAATGGGTCCTAAAACAGAGGAAATAGTTTCATCTACAGCAGCTTGCATGACCAGAATAAATTCCAAGGTAAAAACTAGGAAGTGGAATGGATTTCAAAATGAACACACAAGGCAGCACATATAAGGTCTACAGAAGAAGGAATCTCAATTTACATCCAACATACCCCAAGATAGGTCCAGGTAGAAAGGTGATAAAAAAATCAGCAAGCAAAGGAGAGTAGTAAAGCAAAGGAGAGTAGTATTGTTACAACTGAGTCCATCCTCAAGTCTTGGTGTGTACCTTCATGAGTTGGACCCCATTTTTGTAAACATCTCACCAAGACAACACTGATATACTGTATTTTATATAGTATGTATCATGAACAAACAGTTTAAAGACAGCTGGGTCCAAGTCCCAGGATAAAAAAAAGGGGTCTAATCCTAGTAGGTGCACTGGTGCCATAACTGGAAAAAATGACAGTGAAGAATCCTCAAGGCATGGAAACATTCCTACAATGAATGGGGTTAGACCAGGCTAGAGGGTAGGATTGCCTCCCTTGCTATAGAAGGAAACAGTAGTCCACAAAATCCACAAAAACTGACGGGCCAAAAAAGAACCATAAAGATGACAGAGTGGAGTACTGAGAAGAAGAACGAACTATAGTGTACTATTATGAAAGACACCCAGAATTATCGGATAGAAGATGTTCAAAAAGATTAAGACGAAAATACTTGCACAAGAAAAATGGTCAAATGCTTGAAATGTGAGTGTTCATTAATGCAACAGATTCATGAAAAACATTATATAAACCAAGAAACCTGGAGCCAGTTGGAAAAAAAGAAGCAACCAAGGAAATACGAAAAAATAAATAAAACCTAGAAATTTTTGAAAGGTATAAAAAGAAATATGGATGCGAGAAAGATCTGATAGTGTGTAATGTTTATGTAAAGGAGAAAGCCAAACCAATCAATACAAAAAGCAGTTCCAAAGATGCAACGGCATCCAGATAAAAGAAAATTTCACAATAGAAAAACCACGATTACAAAGGGAGAATGTAAAACATAAAAATTACTGAAGTTATAACAATTAGAAGATGAAGTTATGGAATACCACTCAAGTGAAGGATTTAGTCTAGAAAGTCTCACACAGATTATATCACTGCACAATGGAGGAACGAGTCCTCAAAGTTAGAAGATACCTGAAGAAATATGGACACTGAAAAGAGAGATTTAACATAGTGCAATATTTATGCAAATGGGAAAGCAAGGCAGCATCAAAAAAATCTGAAGAGAAATACGGGCAAAGGCATCTGGATATGGACAATGTTACATTCAAAAAAGGGAGAAAGTAGAAAAGAAGAATATTAAAGGCAGAAGTTAAAGAAATAATAAAGTTATGGATTACCTGCGAAGTGAAGGATTTGGTGTAGAAAATCCAAATCTGATATCACCACAACATGATGGAATAACAAGTCCCCAAATTAAGGGGAAACAGGTGGAAAAGGAAGCCTCTCTGATAACTTGTCACATGAAGATACTCTGGAGCCTTCAGTATGAAACCAGTACAAAAGTTCAGTTGGAGTTGCACAGCAAAGGAAGGAACATGAAACAGTGGCAACTCTGACTTATGTTAAGTGACAAGCCAATGAGTTTCCATATGAAAGAGCAAAGGAAGACACAGGATGAAGTTGAACAGAATAAGTCACAGGAAGATGTTCTGGAACTTTCTGTAGAACATCCCAAGGAGAGAGTTGCTTGATTTAACAGAGACAGCTTACAGAAAGTCAGTAAGACCCAAAATGTTAGACGCCTGATAAGACAAAGCAGAGATCAAGACCAAAAGAAATTTATGTGATAGAACGAGTAAATTCGATAGCTTATTAACTTAAGTAAATTACACCACAAAAATACAGGTCAAGTAAGGGAAAGGAAGGAAGAAATCAAATGCCATCATGTAAGTATTGATTACAGAAAAAAATATACAACTAAGTCAAGAAGTGTCACTGTTAGAGTACAGAAGAGGGAGTAGATCAACAAAAATACTTGGAAAGAGACATGATAAAAGCAATGTGCAGTATTATAAAGGATCTATTGTACACTATTGCAAATAATACATTTAAGATACCAGCAGAGGAAGAAAAAAAACGTAAAAACTATGCAAATAAAGATAAAAGAAAAAGTACAAAATAAACAAATTGAGGACCCAAAAAGTTTTATAGAGAATTGGGAAAAAGCAAAATGAACAGAATCACCACAAAAAAAGTAGAAATAGACACATTCTGAAGAAATATCTATGTAGGCCCTGTGGAACATAATAAAGATGCTGAATAGATAGTAGTAAAAGAAAAAGTAACAAGTTTCAAATGTACAGGATAAGAATTGGGATGAAGTAACAGTGAGAGAAATAAACAAAACTAAGAAAAGCTCCTAAATGAAAACACCAGGCCCAGATGCAGTACCTAACTTCTAGCTAAAAGTATTAGCACCGTTACATGAAGGTTTAACCCAAAGGAAGAACTACTTGTATGTGCACTCCAAACACAGACACCAAACTGGTTACAGCAAGAAAAATCATACTCCAAGAGTGAGCCTGCAAGCTATCCTAAAAACTAAAGACCAATAACTTGCCTTCCGACGACATATAAACTAAACTATACATTGAAATTGAAGCAGACAGTTTATAGTCATTTAGAAGAAACTCAAATCATGGCAACAGAATAAAAGGGTAGCAAAAGAAAGCTATACAGAACAAAGGATTATTTCTTGTTAAATAAAGTCATAATGGAGAAATTGGAAGAATCTACGCACTTGACAGCATCCCACATTCATGGATAATAAGATACACCCAACATTGGTCAATTACATTACAGCAACCAGGAAACAGTGGCAAACCACTCTGCAGCTAAGCCACAACAAAGAACAATTTATCCTCACAAGGACCGATATAAATAAGAGAAATTCCAGGGTGACAGTCACCACTGTTATTTTTGTCTCACACTTAACCCATTAAAGCCATCTACTTTTATAGAACAAACCAATGAGGATGCAACTACGAGCACTGTACCCAATGGTGAACAGCATGGGGGCATGGTTTCACCACAACAATTTGCATCTGTGTACTCTACACCAGCGACGGATGTTCCAGGGGCCAGCACGCCACTTGAATTGACTAAATCCATTGACTTGGGACCAGTAATACGCAGGAAAATCCTATCAGAACAAAACAGGATTTTCCAGGATTACCCCTCCCTTTTCATACAGGGAGGAAGCACTCATTTGGGCAAGAGACTCATAAAGGGCAGAAATGCAAAGAACCACTTTCCATCCATCAGAGTCGGTTGTTGAAGATGATGTGGGGGTTGGATGCAACGACCTAGTGTGGAGTACATCGAAACACAAGTTAACACAATATGAACATTCGGTCCTTTCTAAAGGGCTATCGTTCATACATACTACAAAGGTAGATTTTGTTGACTGTATGGTCAATTTGCATTTGTTTTTGCGCAATTTGTCCCTACGTGCATATTTTAGAGACTTGGATTAAACTAACGAGATTTCAGTGAACAAACCTAATGCACATCATAAACCTAGTATTTTTACACCTGTTTTTAATGTCTATCAGTATGTGAGAGCCAAATGTATACAGCTATGAGTAGATTTAATGCTAATGCTAGCTTTAATCTAACGAGATTTGAACGTCAAGCATTAGATGGCTTGACGAGAAAACAATCGTTATTCGTCCGGCTGACAAAGGGGTCCTGTCGTGATACTTGACTCTGACTATTATTATACTAAGATGAACAAAATGCTTTCAGATACTGATGTGTACAAGAGTTAATGTAAATGTGGTACATACTACGAAAACTGATATTGATAATGGTTTGTATGAATGTTTTAAATTAGGCATACTTGCGAAAGATCTTTTGGATTACTGAGCACCCATTTATACCCCAGGTTCATGGCCTGCCCAAGAAGCATAAAAACCCTACCAGTATTTCGACCCATAGTAGCGGGTGGTTAACTGAGGCTATGTCTATATTTTTGGACAAGCTGCTTAAAAATCAGTACTTCAGAAGAGTGAAGTGAAGACACGGAACATTTAAGGGACTTGTACAAGGTGACTAACAAATGCATCCACTATAAATTTGTTAGTTATGTCACTTTTCACGTGCATCCCCAATCAGGAGGGGATAGGTATGGTTAAAGCTGCTATATGTAGAAGTGGCTTGTATGACAGTAGACATACAGATTTTGTTAGGTCTTCTTTTAGAAGAGATGATTCTTGAACACAATATATTTATGTTTCAGGGCAATTGCTTTTGGCAAAAATCTGGGGTGGCTATGAGCACCAGTTGCGCTAACTCTTATGCCAACTTGGTCATGTCCGAGTGGGAGCACTCATATGTTGTGGACAAATGGAGCCACCATATAGTTAAT
>NC_056738.1:500278685-500296185 GCF_019279795.1 Protopterus annectens
ATTTTAATATTGCTGTAATTAGCTTTTTAATTAACCAATTTAATGGTTTAGAGAAGAGTATTTAATGAAGATCCAGCAAAATCACCACGTAGCCGATATCCTCCAACCACAATTATTTACAGAACAAAAAACAATAAAGGTTAAGTGCTTTCATCAGTTGACTTCATCAGAACAATGACAAAGTGAACCACACTCATATCTACCAATGCTTCCAATTAAAACCAATTAGTCCATCATTTATGCAAATCAGTTCTTAAAAAGGATAATGTTATACAAAGAAGTGTAAAAAATATAAAGAGAGCATTAGTTCTAACCTCACATGTAAAACTGTAAATATAAAAATGCATATAGAAATGAAGAGACCAACTGTAAAAAATAATCTATAATAAAAGCTACATCTGAAACATGATGTTTTATCACAATTTATAAGCTCTAAATTTAAGCTCAGGTTTGATACTAACATGGTCATTTAATCCAGGCGGGACTGTGGCATTCAATTCTAATTGCCATCTAGCTTCTGCCCTTAAAAGTTTGTTATTCCAATCCCCACCTCTTGTATCCTTTCCTACCACTTCAAGTATACCAAACAGAAAGTTATGATCAGGAAATATTTGAATATGATTAGATAGTGCATTCTTCTCATCATTCTTAGAAATACTATATAAATGTTCATAAAACCTCCTGCGTAACTTTCTTTCCGTCTTTCCTACATAGTAATATTTGCAAGATTGACGCACTGCTAAATAAACAACTCCTGGAGTATTACAAGTCCATGCACTAAATGTCACCTCAATATTATAAGGTCCCAACAACACAGAAGGGGTTTTTATAATAGATTTACAATAGTCACAGTTACCACATATTGTAGTCCCCCTGTTGTTAACTTTCCTAACTTGCCCATAGTTTTCAAATAAACTTTTAAATTCCTGTTAACTTTATAAGTAAAAGGAAGGTTGGTTACCAACTGTGGACCATAATTCCTGGTTGCACTTAAAAATACTCCAATTATTCATAATAATATTCCTAACTTGGAGAGATGTTTCACCCTCAGTTAGCACCACAGACTTGGTATAATCCACAGTAGTACTACAAACTTGTACTGGGCCAGTTTCAGTGGTCCCAAGTAATGGTTTGTACCTCAAACCCCATTCTCCAACCGCTTGTTCCTTAATAAAATACTTGGTTTACTTTGTACATATAAGGGTTTTAAAATATTTAATTATGCTGGTATTAACATTAATAAAGATGTGTTTAATCTAGTAATGAAAGGTATAAAATTTGTACCTTCTAACAAAGTAAGAATTAGTGAGTAAGAATTAGTGATACATTAACAGAGTTAAAGCTCTCTGTAAGAAAATTAAACTTGAGTCTTTAATATAAAGATTCTATTAGAGATACTTGTACAGGGGGAACAACTTTTTGTTTGAAGAAGAGTTGTTTTAATCCCCCTTTGCACCCTTTATTAAATACTTTTGAAAAAATATGTTGTCAGGAAATATATCAGATACTTAAGGAACATAAACCTAGGTTTTTTAATTTGACTATGACTGAGAAATTAGTTTTAAAACAACTGAGAAATAATACTAATTTAGGGTTTATGAAGCCCGACAAGGGTGGTGGCATGACTATCGTTAATAAAATTGATTACAATAATAAGATTTCCTGTATGTTGCAAGATGAGACTAAATATGAATGTGCCTAAAAATCCAATTAATATATCTTGTAGGAAGATTAGGCTATTATTGGAGGACTCGTTACTTCAAGGGGTGATTAATGAAGAGATGTATAATTTTTTTACAGATTGAAAAACCTACTATTCCCATTGCTTTTGGGATACCCAAGACTCAAAAACATTAACGATCCTCCATATAGGCTGATTACAGCTGGACAAAACAGTGTGACATACCCCTTGGGGGTGTTTGTGGACCGCATGGTTAGGAAAAAGTTTGTTGAATATTGAACATATATTGATTGATTCTTGGGATTTTTTTAAAAAGAATTAAGAAGGAATACTATGGTAAAGTGTGTTTTTCCACCACAGATGATGTGGATTTATTTACCTCTATCCCGCATGAGAAGGGTTTAGAGTTCTTCCACGAAGCATTGGTTGAAAAAACTAACTTATGTAACACCATGATTAATTTCATTACGGTGTTAATGGAAGTGATCCTGAAAAACAACTATTTCAGTTTTGAATGGGAATTTTTTCGCCAAGTTGCTGGTGTAGCAATGGGGAGCAGTTGTGCTCCCCTTTTTGCTAATTTAGTCATGTATAAATGGGAGACAGATTTTATTTTTGAGAGCCCTTTTAGGGATAAGTGGTTGGTCTCTCAGGTTTTTAGATGATTTGTTTATTTCGTGGAAGGTTGATGGTTCTTGGAACATTTTTTTGGAATTTTTAAATAGTAGATGTGAATATTTTAAATTTACAGGTACTTGTGGAACCTCTAGTATAAATTATTTGAATGTATATTATATAAAGACCTTGTTAAAGGTTGTTTTCAGTCTTGTGTTTATAGGAAACCGACTATTTCAAATGATTATCTTGCTTTTTCTAGTTGTCATCCCTATTATGTTAAAAGGAACATAGTTAAGGGACAAATGGTCTGTATGGTTAGAATGTGCTCAGAAAAGGATTTGGTGATCTCAGAGACAGATAAGTTGGTTGATATGTTTACAGCTAGGGGTTATCCTATGAAGTTTGTAACAGATATTAAGGAACAAGTGGTTAGAGAATGGGGTTTGAGGTACAAACCATTACTTGGGACCACTGAAACTGGCCCAGTACAAGTTTGTAGTACTACTATGGATTATACTAAGTCTATGGTGCTAACTGAGGGTGAAACATCTCTCCAAGTTAGGAATATTATTATGAATAACTGGAGCATTTTTAAGTGCAACCAGGAATTATGGTCCACAGTTGGTAACCAACCTTCCTTTACTTATAAAGTTAACAGGAATTTAAAAAGTTTATTTGAAAACTATGGGCAAGTTAGGAAAGTTATAACACAAACAACAGCTGTTCAGCACCCAATGTTCAAGAAAGACAAACGACAGTTGAATAAAACACCTTTATAAAACACAGAGCTTTCGGGACACACCCTTCCTCAATGATTAACATAAGATTCATTAAAAAATTCACTTAAATACACCCAAAAAGACATCACATGACCCGCAGCCAGGACCATATGACCAAAAATTCAATTAAAAAAGGCTCAATATTTAATACATATAAAGGTACATATGAAATACATATAAAACATGAAAATTCTTATATAGAAATAAAAATGTAAACATCATCTTCACTTCAATTTTGTTTGTTGTATTTTAACCAATATTGGTTTTAAAGAAACAGCTGTATTCAAACCTGGATATACATCAGCCATAAGACGTATAATCCATTCATATTCCTTTGTTTCTAACAGATTATTTATATCCCCACCTCTAAAGGGTTTCTGTACCATATCTAGAACTCTAAACTTAAACTTATGGTTCTCACCTAGTGTCCTAATGTGTTTACCCAGGGCATTATTTTCACATCCTCTCCTGATTTCTGACTTATGTTCTATAATGCGGTCTTTCAGTTTACGTGTTGTTTTCCGACATAGAAACAAGTACAGGCAACACATGTTGCTAGGTATACCAAATTATTAGATATACACGTTGCCAAATCATGAAATACAAATATTCTTTTGGATACTGGATGTTGGAACATACTATTAGAACCCAGATCCATACTATTAGAAGAAATTATATCATTGCAACAACTGCAATTGTGACAACAAAAGGTACCAGTTTTAGCCCCTATAGACTGCTTAATAGTATTGATGTTAAAATCTTTGTAACATAACAAACTTTTTAAAGATCTTTTGTTCCTATAAGCAAAAGATGGTCTCATGCCTACCAATGCAGCAATGTCATCCTGTGCAAGAAGTACTTTCCAATATTTACTTATAATATTCTTAACTATATGTGATCTTGAAGTATAAGAGGTAATAAACCTTAATTTCTCATCTTTAGATGTAATAGATGGAACGGTATCATCAAAATTGGAACTGAAGGTAGGCTTATAAAGTGAGCTCCTGTTGGTTTCTATTTCCTTCCTTATATCAGTTAACAATGATTTAGAGTATCCACTCTCAATAAATTCCTTGTACGTTTCATCCATCTGTTTCAAAAAAATCATTTCAGTAGTATTCATTCTACTTACACGCATAAGTTGTGCTTTTACAATACCCTGAAACACATGAGAAGCATGCATACTAGATGCATGTAAATATCTACCACAGGATACCTCTTTTTTATGTATTGAGGTTATTATATTGTCACCTTCTATTTTTAAATTAACATCTAGAAAATTTATATCAACGTTAGAACATTCCATTTTGAACCTTAAAAAATTAGTAGTATCATTAAGATGGTCAACAAATTCTGTGAGTTCAGTCAAGGAACCTCTCCATACAAAAAAACAATCGTCCACAAATCTCTGGTAAAACCTAACTTTCTCATTTATATATTTCACCCCATCAAAAATATGTATTCTCTCCCATTCATGCAACACTAAGTTAGCATAGGTATTTGCTATGGGAGTGCCCATTGCTATGCCTGTTAACTGCAAGTAGTATTCTTCATTGAAAATAAACACATTATTACGTAAAACCACATCAAGCAACATACATATGTTCTCAATATGCCTAGTTGTAAAATTTGAACAACGTGTTAAGAATTGACGATAGAATCAAGGCCTAAGTCATTCGAATAACAGTAAATAAAGAAGTTATATCCATAACTACCAGATATATAGGCCCATAGGTTATATCAAAGTTAGTAGCTTTCATATGCCAACACTTCAATTTTTTCAAGAAGTCAACTGAATCTCTCAAGACGGCATGGCAATGGGACAACAAGGGACCCAATTGCTTTTGCAAATATAGAGAAATAGGCTCAGTAGCCCAGCCATTGCCAGAGACTATTGGTCTCATTGGTGGATTGTCTCTAGATTTATGGACTTTGGGTATGCCATATAATTGAGGTATGACCGGACATGACACAGTAAAAAAATGAAATAAATCTATTGAGATATCACAAGATAATTGCAAATCATAAATACACGTTTATGTAAGATATACATTTCTTTACTTCTGAGTATGATATACTTTTAAATGCTGTAACATCCTTCAACAAACTCAAAACAGAATCAAAATACTTGTGTTTGTCCATAATCACAACCATGCCACCCTTATCTGCTTGTTTAATTATAATATTAGAGTTATTTTTCAAGTCATTTAAAGCCAGGAACTCTAAATATGTAAGGTTAAAATTCTTAACATTATTCTTGTTAGCAAAGGCCTGTCTCAACTCATATTCACATAGATCATTAAAGGCAGTCAAAATTGGTGTATTATTAGGTATAAAAGTGCTTCGTCGTTTACAGGCATTCATTTCATGTGATTCACTTTTAAAAATCAATTTCAAACTTACAGATCTAGTAAACATTTTCAAGTCAGTAAGGACATTTACAATATCATCCCCACAAGTAGGAATGAACCCCAGTCCTTTTTCAACACAGAACAATGTTCAGAAGTTAGCTTAATGGAAGATAGATTCAATATACCTGCCTTTATCTCTTGGCTAATTTCACTTGTTTTAAAGGACTTGAGTTCTTTCTCTTGTTGTCCATATTCGTCAACGGAAGCGCTCGTTGTCGCCTCCCTCTGGATCTAGACCTAGATCCAGTAACACGCCCTTCACTCGTTCTGCCTGCTGCAACTGAAAAGGCTTATTAAAAAAGCTCAAAGTACTTTGATTCAGCTTTCTTACACCTTCAGCAGCATTTGAGTCATTCTCTGTAGTTAGTCCATTTGCAGACGCGTTTTCAGGTCTGCTGTCTCTCACACATCTTTCTGGCACATCCTCAGGCACGGAGGCATGTGCCGTTCGTATGATGTCATCACGACGATTTTCAGAGTGCTCCATATGAGCGCCAACATTTAAAGTGGCAGTACTCTTCTCACAGAACACATCCAAAGTGTCAAGCATATTCGCAGACTTCTTGGAATTTATGCCACCAGATTTATTTGTAGAATTCACGAAAAATTCATTCTTAGGCCAGGAGAAGATATTACCACATTGAAAGTCCTTTATGTCTCTGATTAATTTACGTTTTTTAACTGCTTCCAGTCTATCATCTAAAGCTGATAGTCTATCTATCATGGATTGGTAAGATGAAAGCATATTCTCAAAACAAGGCAAAGCAAACAAATCATCTTCCATAGAGATTATCTCATTCTTTAGTTCAAGTTCTACACCCTGGAAGTGATTGTTCATTAAGACCATGTAATCATGGCTTAATTTGAGATTTAAACACTGCCATTGCTTAAGTAAGTCAGGGTAAGTGTTGCCATAGGAGGGCATTTTTAGTACCCTGAGTCCACGAGGCACCACGCCTTTCTCAATATAGGCAGAAAAACTGAAACGTTGCCACTGAAGGCGTTTATATGCACCCACCTTCCTTTCCAAAGTTTGTAACTTGCGTTCATACTCTATTAAATCCACATTTGGTGTAGGCATTGCTTTGTCACTAGCAGGTAATACTTCAGGAAAAACCTGTAATAAAGGATTCACTTCTCTTTCAAACTGGAACTTTAAACGATTTAAAGATTCCATTAGGCTGCAATAGGCTTAGACAAAATCCAACTATCCAGCAGCAAGTAATAACACAAACAACAGCTGTTCAGCACCCAATGTTCAAGAAAGACAAACGACAGTTGAATAAAACACCTTTATAAAACACAGAGCTTTCGGGACACACCCTTCCTCAATGATTAACATAAGGTTCATTAAAAAATTCACTTAAATACACCCAAAAAGACATCACATGACCCGCAGCCAGGACCATATGACCAAAAATTCAATTAAAAAAGGCTCAATATTTAATACATATAAAGGTACATATGAAATACATATAAAACATGAAAATTCTTATATAGAAATAAAAATGTAAACATCATCTTCACTTCAGTTTTGTTTGTTGTATTTTAACCAATATTGGTTTTAAAGAAACAGCTGTATTCAAACCTGGATATACATCAGCCATAAGACGTATAATCCATTCATATTCCTTTGTTTCTAACAGATTATTTATATCCCCACCTCTAAAGGGTTTCTGTACCATATCTAGAACTCTAAACTTAAACTTATGGTTCTCACCTAGTGTCCTAATGTGTTTACCCAGGGCATTATTTTCACATCCTCTCCTGATTTCTGACTTATGTTCTATAATGCGGTCTTTCAGTTTACGTGTTGTTTTCCCGACATAGAAACAAGTACAGGCAACACATGTTGCTAGGTATACCAAATTATTAGATATACACGTTGCCAAATCATGAAATACAAATATTCTTTTGGATACTGGATGTTGGAACATACTATTAGAACCCAGATCCATACTATTAGAAGAAATTATATCATTGCAACAACTGCAATTGTGACAACAAAAGGTACCAGTTTTAGCCCCTATAGACTGCTTAATAGTATTGATGTTAAAATCTTTGTAACATAACAAACTTTTTAAAGATCTTTTGTTCCTATAAGCAAAAGATGGTCTCATGCCTACCAATGCAGCAATGTCATCCTGTGCAAGAAGTACTTTCCAATATTTACTTATAATATTCTTAACTATATGTGATCTTGAAGTATAAGAGGTAATAAACCTTAATTTCTCATCTTTAGATGTAATAGATGGAACGGTATCATCAAAATTGGAACTGAAGGTAGGCTTATAAAGTGAGCTCCTGTTGGTTTCTATTTCCTTCCTTATATCAGTTAACAATGATTTAGAGTATCCACTCTCAATAAATTCCTTGTACGTTTCATCCATCTGTTTCAAAAAAATCATTTCAGTAGTATTCATTCTACTTACACGCATAAGTTGTGCTTTTACAATACCCTGAAACACATGAGAAGCATGCATACTAGATGCATGTAAATATCTACCACAGGATACCTCTTTTTTATGTATTGAGGTTATTATATTGTCACCTTCTATTTTTAAATTAACATCTAGAAAATTTATATCAACGTTAGAACATTCCATTTTGAACCTTAAAAAATTAGTAGTATCATTAAGATGGTCAACAAATTCTGTGAGTTCAGTCAAGGAACCTCTCCATACAAAAAAACAATCGTCCACAAATCTCTGGTAAAACCTAACTTTCTCATTTATATATTTCACCCCATCAAAAATATGTATTCTCTCCCATTCATGCAACACTAAGTTAGCATAGGTATTTGCTATGGGAGTGCCCATTGCTATGCCTGTTAACTGCAAGTAGTATTCTTCATTGAAAATAAACACATTATTACGTAAAACCACATCAAGCAACATACATATGTTCTCAATATGCCTAGTTGTAAAATTTGAACAACGTGTTAAGAATTGACGTATAGAATCAAGGCCTAAGTCATTGAATAACAGTAAATAAAGAAGTTATATCCATAACTACCAGATATATAGGCCCATAGGTTATATCAAAGTTAGTAGCTTTCATATGCCAACACTTCAATTTTTCAAGAAGTCAACTGAATCTCTCAAGACGGCATGGCAATGGGACAACAAGGGACCCAATTGCTTTTGCAAATATAGAGAAATAGGCTCAGTAGCCCAGCCATTGCCAGAGACTATTGGTCTCATTGGTGGATTGTCTCTAGATTTATGGACTTTGGGTATGCCATATAATTGAGGTATGACCGGACATGACACAGTAAAAAAATGAAATAAATCTATTGAGATATCACAAGATAATTGCAAATCATAAATACACATGTTTATGTAAGATATACATTTCTTTACTTCTGAGTATGATATACTTTTAAATGCTGTAACATCCTTCAACAAACTCAAAACAGAATCAAAATACTTGTGTTTGTCCATAATCACAACCATGCCACCCTTATCTGCTTGTTTAATTGTAATATTAGAGTTATTTTTCAAGTCATTTAAAGCCAGGAACTCTAAATATGTAAGGTTAAAATTCTTAACATTATTCTTGTTAGCAAAGGCCTGTCTCAACTCATATTCACATAGATCATTAAAGGCAGTCAAAATTGGTATATTATTAGGTATAAAAGTGCTTCGTCGTTTACAGGCATTCATTTCATGTGATTCACTTTTAAAAATCAATTTCAAACTTACAGATCTAGTAAACATTTTCAAGTCAGTAAGGACATTTACAATATCATCCCCACAAGTAGGAATGAACCCCAGTCCTTTTTCAACACAGAACAATGTTCAGAAGTTAGCTTAATGGAAGATAGATTCAATATACCTGCCTTTATCTCTTGGCTAATTTCACTTGTTTTAAAGGACTTGAGTTCTTTCTCTTGTTGTCCATATTCGTCAACGGAAACGCTCTCGTTGTCGCCCTCCCTCTGGAAAGGAAGGTGGGTGCATATAAACGCCTTCAGTGGCAACGTTTCAGTTTTTCTGCCTATATTGAGAAAGGCGTGGTGCCTCGTGGACTCAGGGTACTAAAAATGCCCTACTATGGCAACACTTACCCTGACTTACTTAAGCAATGGCAGTGTTTAAATCTCAAATTAAGCCATGATTACATGGTCTTAATGAACAATCACTTCCAGGGTGTAGAACTTGAACTAAAGAATGAGATAATCTCTATGGAAGATGATTTGTTTGCTTTGCCTTGTTTTGAGAATATGCTTTCATCTTACCAATCCATGATAGATAGACTATCAGCTTTAGATGATAGACTGGAAGCAGTTAAAAAACGTAAATTAATCAGAGACATAAAGGACTTTCAATGTGGTAATATCTTCTCCTGGCCTAAGAATGAATTTTTCGTGAATTCTACAAATAAATCTGGTGGCATAAATTCCAAGAAGTCTGCGAATATGCTTGACACTTTGGATGTGTTCTGTGAGAAGAGTACTGCCACTTTAAATGTTGGCGCTCATATGGAGCACTCTGAAAATCGTCGTGATGACATCATACGAACGGCACATGCCTCCGTGCCTGAGGATGTGCCAGAAAGATGTGTGAGAGACAGCAGACCTGAAAACGCGTCTGCAAATGGACTAACTACAGAGAATGACTCAAATGCTGCTGAAGGTGTAAGAAAGCTGAATCAAAGTACTTTGAGCTTTTTTAATAAGCCTTTTCAGTTGCAGCAGGCAGAACGAGTGAAGGAGCGTGTTACTGGATCTAGGTCTAGATCCAGAGGGAGGGCGACAACGAGAGCGTTTCCGTTGACGAATATGGACAACAAGAGAAAGAACTCAAGTCCTTTAAAACAAGTGAAATTAGCCAAGAGATAAAGGCAGGTATATTGAATCTATCTTCCATTAAGCTAACTTCTGAACATTGTTCTGTGTTGAAAAAAGGACTGGGGTTCATTCCTACTTGTGGGGATGATATTGTAAATGTCCTTACTGACTTGAAAATGTTTACTAGATCTGTAAGTTTGAAATTGATTTTTAAAAGTGAATCACATGAAATGAATGCCTGTAAACGACGAAGCACTTTTATACCTAATAATATACCAATTTTGACTGCCTTTAATGATCTATGTGAATATGAGTTGAGACAGGCCTTTGCTAACAAGAATAATGTTAAGAATTTTAACCTTACATATTTAGAGTTCCTGGCTTTAAATGACTTGAAAAATAACTCTAATATTATAATTAAACAAGCAGATAAGGGTGGCATGGTTGTGATTATGGACAAACACAAGTATTTTGATTCTGTTTTGAGTTTGTTGAAGGATGTTACAGCATTTAAAAGTATATCATACTCAGAAGTAAAGAAATGTATATCTTACATAAACATGTGTATTTATGATTTGCAATTATCTTGTGATATCTCAATAGATTTATTTCATTTTTTTACTGTGTCATGTCCGGTCATACCTCAATTATATGGCATACCCAAAGTCCATAAATCTAGAGACAATCCACCAATGAGACCAATAGTCTCTGGCAATGGCTGGGCTACTGAGCCTATTTCTCTATATTTGCAAAAGCAATTGGGTCCCTTGTTGTCCCATTGCCATGCCGTCTTGAGAGATTCAGTTGACTTCTTGAAAAAATTGAAGTGTTGGCATATGAAAGCTACTAACTTTGATATAACCTATGGGCCTATATATCTGGTAGTTATGGATATAACTTCTTTATTTACTGTTATTCCGAATGACTTAGGCCTTGATTCTATACGTCAATTCTTAACACGTTGTTCAAATTTTACAACTAGGCATATTGAGAACATATGTATGTTGCTTGATGTGGTTTTACGTAATAATGTGTTTATTTTCAATGAAGAATACTACTTGCAGTTAACAGGCATAGCAATGGGCACTCCCATAGCAAATACCTATGCTAACTTAGTGTTGCATGAATGGGAGAGAATACATATTTTTGATGGGGTGAAATATATAAATGAGAAAGTTAGGTTTTACCAGAGATTTGTGGACGATTGTTTTTTTGTATGGAGAGGTTCCTTGACTGAACTCACAGAATTTGTTGACCATCTTAATGATACTACTAATTTTTTAAGGTTCAAAATGGAATGTTCTAACGTTGATATAAATTTTCTAGATGTTAATTTAAAATAGAAGGTGACAATATAATAACCTCAATACATAAAAAAGAGGTATCCTGTGGTAGATATTTACATGCATCTAGTATGCATGCTTCTCATGTGTTTCAGGGTATTGTAAAAGCACAACTTATGCGTGTAAGTAGAATGAATACTACTGAAATGATTTTTTTGAAACAGATGGATGAAACGTATAAGGAATTTATTGAGAGTGGATACTCTAAATCATTGTTAACTGATATAAGGAAGGAAATAGAAACCAACAGGAGCTCACTTTATAAGCCTACCTTCAGTTCCAATTTTGATGATACCGTTCCATCTATTACATCTAAAGATGAGAAATTAAGGTTTATTACCTCTTATACTTCAAGATCACATATAGTTAAGAATATTATAAGTAAATATTGGAAAGTACTTCTTGCACAGGATGACATTGCTGCATTGGTAGGCATGAGACCATCTTTTGCTTATAGGAACAAAAGATCTTTAAAAAGTTTGTTATGTTACAAAGATTTTAACATCAATACTATTAAGCAGTCTATAGGGGCTAAAACTGGTACCTTTTGTTGTCACAATTGCAGTTGTTGCAATGATATAATTTCTTCTAATAGTATGGATCTGGGTTCTAATAGTATGTTCCAACATCCAGTATCCAAAAGAATATTTGTATTTCATGATTTGGCAACGTGTATATCTAATAATTTGGTATACCTAGCAACATGTGTTGCCTGTACTTGTTTCTATGTCGGGAAAACAACACGTAAACTGAAAGACCGCATTATAGAACATAAGTCAGAAATCAGGAGAGGATGTGAAAATAATGCCCTGGGTAAACACATTAGGACACTAGGTGAGAACCATAAGTTTAAGTTTAGAGTTCTAGATATGGTACAGAAACCCTTTAGAGGTGGGGATATAAATAATCTGTTAGAAACAAAGGAATATGAATGGATTATACGTCTTATGGCTGATGTATATCCAGGTTTGAATACAGCTGTTTCTTTAAAACCAATATTGGTTAAAATACAACAAACAAAATTGAAGTGAAGATGATGTTTACATTTTTATTTCTATATAAGAATTTTCATGTTTTATATGTATTTCATATGTACCTTTATATGTATTAAATATTGAGCCTTTTTTAATTGAATTTTTGGTCATATGGTCCTGGCTGCGGGTCATGTGATGTCTTTTTGGGTGTATTTAAGTGAATTTTTTAATGAACCTTATGTTAATCATTGAGGAAGGGTGTGTCCCGAAAGCTCTGTGTTTTATAAAGGTGTTTTATTCAACTGTCGTTTGTCTTTCTTGAACAAGTTAGGAAAGTTAACAGGGGGACTACAATATGTGGTAACTGTGACTACTGTAAATATATTATAAAACCCCCCTTCGGTGTTGTTGGGACCTTATAATATTGAGGTGACATTTAGTGCAGGGACTTGTAATACTCCAGGAGTTGTTTATTTAGCAGTGGGTCAATCTTGCAAATATTACTATGTAGGAAAGAAAGTTACGCAGGAGGATTTATGAACATTTATATAGTATTTCTAAGAATGCACTATCTAAACATATTCAAATATTTCCTGATCATAACTTTCTGTTTGGTATACTTGAAGTGGTAGGAAAGGATACAAGAGGTGGGGATTGGAATAACAAACTTTTAAGGGCAGAAGCTAGATGGCAATTAGAATTGAATGCCACAGTCCCGCCTGGATTAAATGACCATGTTAGTATCAAACCTGAGCTTAAATTTAGAGCTTATAAATTGTGATAAAACATCATGTTTCAGATGTAGCTTTTATTATAGATTATTTTTTACAATTGGTCTCTTCATTTCTATATGCATTTTTATATTTACAGTTTTACATGTGAGGTTAGAACTAATGCTCTCTTTTTATATTTTTTACACTTCTTTGTATAACATTATCCTTTTTAAGAACTGATTTGCATAAATGATGGACTAATTGGAAGCATTGGTAGATATACCAGTGTGGTTCACTTTATGTCATTGTTCTGATGAAGTCCACTGATGAAAGCGCTTAACCTTTATTGTTTTTTGTTCTGTAAATAATAAATTGTGGTTTGAGGTTGGAGGATATCGGCTACGTAGTGATTTTGTTGGATTTTTGTTGGAGCGTCACCTTTTGCACATTTTTTTGGGTAGTATTTAATGAAGGTTTATGGACTTGTTCTTTATTCTGATAAAGTTTCCTTTGCAGGATGAAAGCTCTCAAAACTAATAAACTGGTTTGATTTTAACCACATCAGGCCCTCAGTGGCATTTATTATTCTTGGTTTTAGTTTGTGTTATAATGCTACACCATTTTACTATTGTCATATATTCCCACACTTCAGTACAAGTAAGCACAATGAATGATCTGTGCATTAAGGTCCACTTTTAGAAGTCTGCAGGGTAGAAACCAGGTAACGGATTTACGAGCATGACGAAGGAGGAGAGTCACCTAATAAGTTTGGCTGAGGGAGGGGAAATATATTGCGGTTATGTAGGAGTTTGAACACTTGACAAGTGTAACAGCAGATTAGATCAGTCTTTGACTGGCAGTAATTTTGGTTTGAGGTGTTGTGTAGTGCTGTTTTCATTTGGGAGTGTCATGAACCTGCAGATTCTGCTTGTGATTTCCTTTTTGAGGCTTAAACCATCAGTTGCGAGTCTACATTCAACTTCAACTAATACAATGTCTCAGCCTGTTGGTATTCTGGAGTACTTGGTAAGAAAGGGTGTAGATTGTTGCCTAGAATAATGGTTAATCTTTTTGCTAGTATTTTCTATGGATTTTAGCTGCCGTCTGCATACCAACATAGAAAATAAAGGTAGCTACAGTGCTAAAGTGCAGAGCTGTCTTGTCCCGAGTTTCAGAAATCAATACCATATTCTAAAAAAAAAAAAAAAAAAAATGCAAGCAATGCAAATTCACGAAATCAGAGGGTGGGAGCAGCTACTACATCACGGATATATTCTGTCAGAGTAGATGAGTGATGCTGTAGGCAAGAACACAAAGACTGTGTTCCTCTTTAGGTCACTGCTGTAGTAGCCTAAGCTGTATGGGATAATTACCAAAGCTTAGAGAGTATGGGAGAATAAAGGTGGGTCAGAATTCAGGAGCCCTTGAAGAACAGCCTCAGCAAATCTACATCTACAGCAGAAATCCAGTTTGTAATGCTTGGTAAACGTGTGAACCAATGACAAAGTAACTGCTCGTAGTGCGGAGTCCACACCTTTCCAAAATGCCACAACAGAAGCCAAAGCTCTAGCAGACCAAGCCCCGACTGTGGCTGAATGCGACAGCTCATGGTGGAAATAAGTCTGATTATTTTGAGATGCTTGTACTAAACTATCAGTTTAGATACTGCATGTCCCCTCTTTTTACATTTCATAAGAAAGGGTCAACTTTAGATAGCAGAAAACTCGTTGATCGCTCACATGAGCGAATAATCAGGAAGTCAATGTTGGATTTCTAGGATCGCAGTACTGTGAAGATTAGAATATTTGCCCTTTCCTCACTGTAGTGCGATCTCGGAGTAGGAATATATATTTAGCAGGGGGGGGGGTCGCAGTCCCCCACAATAGCGATTTAGATTTCCTGATTATTCACTCATGTGAGCGATTGACATTTTGAGTTTTCATTGTTCTGACATAGACCCCATAAGGATTTGCTTCTATTAATATAGCATCCAAGTTGCCTGTGAACATCTGAAGTATGAAGAATCCTTGCACCTTCAGTTGTAGGCTCAAGGAAGAACACCGGAAGATTAATGACCCGTTTCAGCATAAACTCTTGACACCACTTTAGGCTTGAGGGAGGGATAGGGTTTCCTTGCAAATTCGCTCCTATGAAAAATAATATAAGGATGGTTGTCCATTAAGACTAGAAACTTAAGATATACATCTGGCAGAGTAATTAACAAGACACTTTTTTTTTAAATCTTGTTGCAAACATTACACATTCCAAACCATGCAGACACAACTGTAGCTGCAAATATTATACATTACTTTTAACATATCCAGCCATTGTCAGTCAGTCATCACATAACTCATAATCCTGCCTTCTTTTAAACCTTGCCCCTCCTCTGCAAGTACTGATCCCACGTCCCATTTCTTCCTATGTAATTTGCTCCTACCCTTTTCTAAAGATCCCAGTTTTATCTCTGTTACTACCTTCAAAGTCTAAACCTTCCTTTACTAGAAGGAATGATGTTCATTTTCTAGCAAATGCTTTTTTGGCAGCCACCATAATTAGATTCAGCAAGGCCTTACTAGGTCTAAACAATTCCAATTCTGCACAGCTCAAAAAAAAAAAAAAAAAAAAAAAAAAAAAAAAAATGTCCCTAGTTTCTCTGATTTGCTTACCCAGTATCTCCAACTGAGCATTCTGGAGGGAATCTTTAAAGTCTGCCAACTCATTACACTCCCAGAAAATATTCCAAGTTGCTTTTTCTTCCCCATCACAACTCCAACATTTGATGTCTACCTGACAGAAAATTCTTTGAAGTCTGCTTGGGGTATAAAATACCTATATAAAAACACTTCAGGCAAAGAACCTAAATAGTCTAGATTTTGTTGCATATTTGTGAGGCATACATATATCCCCACATTTGTGAACTGATTAATCTCTCCCGCAATCTTTTCTAATCTTCTCTGATTGGTTCTTACAGTTATCATGTAATATTTTTTTTATGTGCTCTACTAATTATTCCCTTTTTACTGGCAACTTCGGTTCTAGTTTCTAATAAAAACTCTACTAGTGCTGGTCTTTCATTTAGGACAACCCTATTTCTTTCTCTTTGCCTATACTCGGATACCAATCCTTAATATGGAAGGCAATATCTTGCTTTCAGTCCATGTTCTTAGCATCTTCCCATTCTATTACCTTTCCCCCTCTAGTTATTTTTTTCCCCAATATCTTGGTTCCTTTGCAATTTCCTCCAATTTATTCCCACCCCCTCTTGCCTATTGTCTGTATCCCAAATTGCAGTCATCTCTATTAGCAGAATCTCCGTTCTCCATTCCCATGTTGGCTCAATTCTTAGAAGACCCTATGTTACTTTCTTCTTCTTTCAACTTTTCCCGGTTAGGGGTCGCCGCAGCAGATCATCTGTCCACTCATGATTGGCAGTGGAGTTTTATGGTGTCAAGTTGCCAGCCCGGCACCCAACCTTCCACAGAAGGCACACACTCACACCTAGGGCCAATTTAGTGTGTCCAATCCACCTACTGCATGTCTTTGGGATGTGGGAGGAAACCCACACGACCACTGGGAGGACATATAGACTCCGCACAGAAGGCACCCCATCCGAGAATCGAACCGGAGAACCTCTTGCTGTGAGGCGGCAACACTAGCCGCTGCAAAACCATGGCCGCCCAAGACCTTATGTTACTTTATGAATACAATATTCTGTATGATTACTATTGCTGTCCTTAAAGGGCTGCATCCAAAATCTCAGTCTCTTCCCATTACTTGAGCTTCCCCCATTTCAACATCATCTTTCCACTTTGAATTATAGTTTTTTGCTTGTGCTATGTATAGGAGCCTTAATTGTGTTGCTATGAAATACCCCTTCAACTTGGGTAATCCTAATCTGCCCAGTTCTACTAGAAGAAAAAGCTTACCCCAGTGGACTCTTGCAGTCTTCCCATCCAAATTAAAATCCTTCAGCTCTTAAATTGCCATCCACAACTTTTCCTCTGATTGATAAAAATATCCCAGACTAGTGCATAATATTAGGGGCAGCGCAGAGGTTAAGGTAGTCACCTCACAGCAAAAGGTTCTCCAGTTCAATTCTCGGCTGGGGTGCCTTCTGTGCAAAGTCTGCATGTCCTCCCTGCATTCGTGCGAGTTTCCCCAGGGTATTCCGGTTTCCTCCCACATGCAT
>NC_056738.1:500301185-500376185 GCF_019279795.1 Protopterus annectens
CAAGAAAGCTAAAGCAAACTAAACCTTCCCCAGACTTTCCACAATTTGCTGTGCGGGAAAGGTTAGCTTGCTTTTGCTTTCTTGTATTCTGTATTACATCACTGCCTTCTTCTATTTTGTATATTGTGATTTGTTTTACTTGTATCTTGTTTTTAATTGCAAATTAAAACCAGGAGAGAGACCAGAGTTGTATCGCTTGTCACACGCACAATTTTTTTCTCACCCTGGTGCTGTTGTGTTCTTAAAAACTCAACTGTCCTTCTAGCTCCCTGCTCCTTATGTTAAATTTGACCACGCATCTTTTTCTCCCTCTCCCCTTTCAGTGGCTGTTGTGAATAAGCACAAAATTATCACTTTGCGAAATCACTACCTTTGAACTATTTAAAATTTATTGGCCATCCCACTGTATTCCATAGAACCAGAATGCAAAATGCCCACCCCCTTTCAATCTATTTTGTGCTTTTAAAATTAGTCGCTCTCCACTTAGCTAAAGCTTGAGTTACCCCCTCTTTCATATCCAACTGCTTAGTGCACACTGCAGTGCTTAGGATATTAACCCATTTTTCCATCTTGCCTTTAAAATCTGCATCATCTGTTGCAAGACTACCAATTATTAGGCACTCCATATTCTGCCTCTCAGTAGTCATCTTGGGATTGTTGCTTCTGTTTTCTTCTGGTGAAAGAGGGAGCACAGGGTCATTGTTACGTGGAGACTGCTGATCACTGGAAAGCCTTATGACAGTTTCATAGACAACAGCTTGAAATTTGTACTTCTATTCTGCTCCTAGTGAGAGAAGAAGCAGACTGCACTGATTCCAGACTGGTTTGGTTGCTATTCAAAGCAACTACCAGGGAAAGGCCAGAACAAGCCTAGAGACCCTTGCATCATCAGGGACAAGACTGCGGACCACCAAACAGGCTGTGGCTTGCTTCTCATCTTGGGACTGGTGCTGATGTTTTGCTTCTGGAGAAGAGAAGCAGCAAAGGAACGCTGTATGTAGCATAGTGAAGCTGTGTTGAGACCAGCACTAGTAGTAGCCAGGCAGTAACCATTCACGCGACTCCCTTATCATTCTTGACAAGCTGCTACTTTGTTTTCAGTAAGTACTGCTTGACTGGTTTCCAACTTCAGAATATCTGCCGAATACTTCATAGTTAAATTTTCAGAGTATACTTATTAGTTTCCCCTCAAGTGTTTGGCAGTGCCCCATATAGACACACAGTGATACTTTCTTGTAAAAGTATGAGTGAAATTTCACCAATACCTAGTTACACTCAGGACATCTAGCTTGCAGTGACAAGCCCTGTCCCCAGAGTTGCAAACCAAATACTCCTAACTTCTTCTTCTTTCGGCTTTTCCCGGTTAGGGGTTGCCACAGCGGATCACCTGTCTGCTCATGATTGGCAGTGGAGTTTTACGGTGTCGAGTTGCCAGCCCAGTGCCCAATCTTCCACGGAAGGCACACACACACACCTAGGGCCAATCTGGAGTGTTCAATCCACCTACAGCATGTCTTTGGGATGTGGGAGGAAACCGGAGCACCCGGAGGAAACCCGCGCGACCAAAGGGAGGACAATGCAGACTCCACACAGAAGGCACCCCAGCTAAGGATCGAACCAGAGAAACTCTTGCTGTGAGGCGACAATGCTAACCACTGCACCACCGTGGCCGCCCTATTCTCACTCCAACTGTCTAAGCAATTAAAAAGTGTCTGTTGCTATGGATATGAAGTTTCCCACTATCTCCGTTACCAGCTTAGTGGATATGGGCATCCTGAGGCAAAGTAGAAATTGACTCATGTTTACTGACAACCAGTTAATTCTCAAAACAAAACGGATATGGTAAGAGAGGGATGCATTTACACAATGTCACTAGAGGCAAAGCTCTCACATAAAAGTACTCCTAATGTCAATAAGGTTGTCAGTAGTACACAAACTGCACTCATCACATACAATTCAAAGCAGACACACAAAACCATATATGCGGAGGCACTTAAATGTAATGTTCCTAAACCCCAAAAAACTCTTACACAAAATACACAATAAATACACTCAGCAGCCTCAAATGAACTCTCAAATCAATACACACAGTCACGTCTCGTGGAGCTTCTACTTCTAAGCCCATAAGGCAAGCCACCACACAATCTAACATCCTGGTCATTGGATGTCCCTCTCACCAGACCGATTACAAAGACATGATCAGTTGCTTATCAGGGGCTAGGATCCACCACATTATGCACACACTTAGATCACTGGACCACAAGTACCAGTATGGCTCAGTCATACTCCATGTCGTTGTGAAGGACCAGAGACTTACCTCCCTAGATTATATGAAGAGACATCATGAAGCTCTCATAATACATGCCCCACGCTGATATGAGCCTAGCACTGAGCAGCATTTTACCTTCTCCAAGGATGATATCACAATACAAACAAAAGATTCCTGACTTTAATAACTGACAGTTTCTGGTGTCATTCTAAGGGAGTGCAATATGTCAGCATGGAAGGAGATGGTCAACAGACCACACAGCTCTGCCAGGGATGGCCTGCACCTCTCCCTTCAAGGCTTTCGAATATTAGCTAAAAACAGTCTTCCCCATAGTGCCTTCTGTTACTGAATGCCAAACAGAAAGTACTTTCGACACAGCAAATCAAAATCAAGAATATCTAAAAAGGGATTATTGCTCAATGCTAAGAGTCTAAACAAAAAACTTCACTCCCTAGAAGCTCTCTTCACCATACAGAATGCAGACATTAGTGTGGTCACTGAGTCACGGTTTAAAGCTGCAGACAGCACACAAAGTACAAGGCTATAATGCCTTCCGCACGTTTAGATCAACTACTACACAGATGGGGACTATAAGGTGGTAGTCTCTCGATTTACATCAAAACTAAATATACCTCAATGCTGGTCAGACAGGACAATGCACTTGAGCTACTCCATGTTCAAATCACTACAGGCAAAATCCAATACCCCTTCCTTGCAAACTATACGTCCCCCTCTATGACCCAGGAAACCCCTACCATCCAACCCAATACCAGATTCATGGGCGATTTTAATTACCCCACTATTAACTGGGAATCCTGTACGATACCAAATGTACAGGCACAGAGATTCCTGGACTGGATTGTCAATACACCAACCAGGGGTGCAACCATACTGGATCCGGTCCTCAATAACATGGGAGAATGTCGCACACTCCCTACTGTAATGTCTTTCCTGGCAAGGTCAGACCACAAAATAGTCTCCTTTTGAAGTAAAAATAAAACCTGGACCCCCAGCTAGCCCTGGAATATTCAGGAACTACTCTTAAGGCTAACTTCCTACTATTAAGTCATAACCTGGCACAATTTCGAGCCCCCATAAGCCTTACAAACACTGCTGCCTATGCAGAACTGTTCACTGAAACATTACACAAGCATGTTAACAGTTACACAGAGGCAGCTGTACCCACCAAAAAGAAGTACACAACTCAAAAAACAAGCCACCCTGGTGGAATCATAAAATCAGGCTGTATAACAGAAATAAAATCATGGCAAAAATTAGGAGGTGCAGCACCCAGCAAGGTAAAAGCACTCTAAAAACTAAACTCAAGAAGACAAAAAGTCTACCAAAGACAAATTTGAAGTAAAGTTGGCCTCCCAGGCCAATGACAACCACAAAGCGCTCTTTAGCTATGTCTGCAACCTCAAAAAGAGGTGCACAGTTGCGTGCAGAACTCATTGTAAATACAGCCACCTACACTGAAACACAATATATAGCAAACCTACTAGCCGACAAATTCAGTTCCAACTTCACCCATCTCTCCCCTCAACTTTCCCTCAGGAAATACCATCAAATATAATTCCCCCTGCTATCACTAGGGAACAGGTCCTTAATGCTCTCTCTAAGCCAAAAACACTGCATCAATGGATCCAGACAATATTCCAGGATGCCTTCTAAATAGAAAGAAACATGATCCCATCAGGCTCTTTTGAATTGCTATTCAACTGTAGCCTCCAAACAGGCTTCATGCCTCATGAATGGAGAGCAGCAACAGTCATCTCTCTGCACAAAGGTGGGCCATTATAGACCTTAGAAACTACAGACCCATAAGTCTCCCTAGCCTTATATGCAAAGCCATAGAAAGAATTATCAGGGACATGATTAATAATATAGTAAATCTCCAGACACTGGACCAAACCCAGTTTGGCTTCATCAATGGCAGGTCATACGTACTCAACCTGGTGGACTTCTTTCAGAAGGTCATCAAATCAGTGGATGAGGGAAGAATGGTTCACACACTGCCTACCTTGACCTGGCCAAGAGATTTGACACAATATCCCATGCAGGCATTGTTGACCAACTGTACAGGTTAGATACAAACTCGTATGTCATCTGGTGGATAGCCAACTGGCACACAGACAGAATCTAGGAAGTTAGAATTTGGGAGTCCACCTCTAGAAAGAGGCCAGTCACAAGTGGAGTCCCTCAAGGATCAGTCCTTGGACTGCTCCTTTTTGGCATTCACTTCTCTGAAATCAAGGCCAATGTCAATGGTCTCTGACTAAATTTGCAGACGACTGCAAATTAGGAGCCGTCAGAGTCCCACACCAACACAAATATTCTCCAGGAAGGGCCGACACAAACAACTGTTGTCAGATCCATGTACTAAAAATAAATGCCAAGAAATGCGTAACAGTATCCTTCGGGAAGTAATTCATCCCCTGGTAACTATCATATTGACAATACATCCCTTAGAGTTGAGGTAGTAGTCAGTAACTTAGGGACACTCCGACAGTAATCTAGCCTTAGACCATAATGTGTTTATGGTCGTGAGGAAATCATTCTATGTTGCACAACTTATAAACAAAGGTATGGCATCTAGATCCAAGGAACTTACGGTTCACTGTACTCGACATTCAGCAGACTTATCATGGAGTACAATGCCCACTATGGTATGTACCTAACCAGGCATATCCAACAACTAGAGCGTCCACATAGATTCATCACTAAAAGGATACAGGGAGTAACTAAAATGTCCTACGAAGACCGTCTCAAGGCCCTATCCCTGTATCCCATCTCCTACAGGCTAAGGGGAGATCTATGCCTAACATACAGGGCATTGCCAGACGCCACTCTGGTGGATTTCTCGCATATCCACAAAACAAACAGTACCAGAATTACCTGTTCTAAGACTTAAACCATGCCTGTGATATAAACAGGACCTGCTGGAAAGACAGGTATGTATCCCAGAGAATACATTTGAGATTATCTAAGTTTACAAACTTTGAAAACATTAAAATCAAAACACTGTTTGTTCATTGTTGGAGTTGGTTTTAAACAGTTTTTTTTATTTTTTTGGGAGGTTTTATACGCAGACATCAGGTGTAGCAATGGGGGCTAGGGTTGCCCCTGTTTTTGCTAACCTAGTCATGGCCATGTGGGAAGAGAAGTTTTTGAAAGCATATGATTTGGCTGGAAATATCTTGTTTTATCACGGTTATAGAGATGATTTGGTTTTTCTAGTGAGTTTGAGGAGTTTGTAAACTATCTTAATCATACCATGGACTTTTTAAATTCACAGTTAGTGGTTTACGGAAAAACTTGGAACTTTCTGGATATTCACTTGGCATACGACAATAAAGCCTGGTCTTTCAGCAGTAAAATCTACCGTAAAGAATCTTTTGCCAATCAATATTTACACAGGGACAGTTTGCACCCTCCACATATGAAGAGAGGTGTGGTGAAGAGTCAACTCATCAGGTTGAGTAAATTAATGTTAGATTTTGTTTTTTGTAAGATGTCCGAGAATTAAAAGAATTCTTTACAGACAGAGGTTACCAAGTTGATTGGTTGTCCACTATTGCGGACAAAGTTTTATTGCTCAAGTTCAATAAAGCTCAACCTATCCTCACCAAAGAGAATAACAGCAACAGATTGGTAGATTACGGTGGTGTTGACCAAGGTTCAACCAAGCAGGTCAAATTTATGTTCGCTTTCCTATTCCCATTTCTAAATTTTATTTATTTATTTATTTATTTATTTATTTATTTGCAGTTGGCTTACCAGGATAGTCCATTGGGCCAAAAGAACCCGTTTTCAATGGAGTCCTGGGGAGAAAAGTTCCAATACAGACAAAAAATTAGGTACATACAAAAGCTACAATAATAATTATACAGAGAAGAGATAAAACATTAAAACGTTTAGGCTCAAAATTCAAGAAACATTCAAAAAATAATACAATCTGATGAGGAATTATGTCAGGTAAATAAGTTGAAAACAGTAATGAGATATGCATTCAGAGAAGTTGTTCAGGAGGAAACACAAAATTACATTATAAAGTAAATATTCTGAGGGAACATAAGCTTTAATAGGTAGAGTTATGTATCATAAGTGTGAGGGAGGATGGAATATCATAGATCTATGAGGGGAGGGAGCAAGAACAATCCCATTGGGACCTTTAGATATATATGAAGAGATTTTTTGAACATGAACTGGTTAGTGGTGGTATTTATTTTTAAATTAAATGTGCTTTATTAAAAACATCACTTATTTTGGGGAACATAGAACTGAAAGCCGTTCTAGGCTGTAGACCATTGTTCACTATTAAGAGATCAGTTAATTTTAGAACAGGGAACGACAGGGTGGCATTGCTTTCCACAGGATGCCACGGCTGGAACTTTCAGTTCATAGGATTTGTTCATAGGTTAGTACTAAGCTAACTGCCCTTGTGAGCCATTTTAAGCTTAGCCAATTATCCCTTGTGAGACTCAAACCCTGCACTTCGTGCTTACAAGGCAAACAACCTAACCATTAGACCACCCTCCCAGTAATATTTGTGGGAAATGTAAGCAATGCTGTTTTTAGTCATTGCAATATGGCTGTTAAGTTAATTCCTTTTTTAGATTCGACTGCAACTCTAAGTTTGTTCATGTAGCTTTATGTGATTTGTGCAATTCATTCTATAAAACTGGGAAAAACATTAGATGTTTAAGAAGAATTTATGAACATGTGTTGGCTATTAAAAAGAAAGAACTCAACAATGTATTGGCCAAACACGCAGCTGCATGCACAGCATTTAAGAAGTTTTCTTTTACAGTAATTGACCATGTAACACATGAATTTAAATTGTGACAATAAAACACTTTTGGAGTGCCGAGAATCAGCATGGCAAATTAGGCTTAGAGCCGATAGGGCTCCAGGTCTGAACAAGTTTATTAACACCAAGTGCTTTCTTATGGCACAAAGACCTTGATTGATTTTTTGATCGCAGAGACTACCCCATCACTGGGGCAGGCTACCCATCCATTTGAAGCAGAGCTCCCCCCTAACCAAATTCAAGTGCAAATTGGATAGGGAACAGGAAATTCATCACTGGCTTGGCAAGCTTAAAAAGGCCCTCGTAGCTGTTAACCTAGTAAACACCTGTGAAAATAGCAGAATGTTTATGCAAACTCTTCAGAATCCACAAAAAAAAAAAAAAAAAAAAATTATGTAAAACATACAGTGCAGTTAATACACATACTCTTTACCGTGGGTATTATCTGGCTGTGTAGAACCACACAGCAAACTTCCCTTGCAGTGCTATTAACATGCTCTTTTACATTCAGGGTAGCAGAAAAGATAGCTACACTATAAAAATACAGAAAGAGGAACTCTGTAAGAGAGAATCTAAATCTTACCGAATGTTTTATTTTGTAACAGTTTCACAAATCAATAGTTAGTGTGTGCTAAAGTAAACAAATAAATTGGGGTGTGCATACAAATAAAAATAACGAAACAGTATTTTCTTTACTTATTTTACAAGCAAAGAACAGTTCATTCCAGTCCAGCACTGCAAAGGAGAGGGAGAGCATTGGCCTAATCTGCTAGAGACCCAGTTTCAGAAACATGGAGAACTAGACTGTAACCTGGGGTGGAAGGACCGAAACCCACAGCCTTACACTCCACTCCATGAGTAAGCAGTTTTAAGGCTCTTTCTAGAGTGCACAAATATTAGACCATAAATATCACAATCTCTGCTTCATTCCTATTTTGTCAGAACTGGGATTTCAACATTTGAAATTCTGTTGCTTTGCTGAATTTTCCTGTAACAAGAGTAGGAAGTATTGTGTTCCTCTATCATTTTTAAAGAGAGATACTGGAAAGCAGTGTTTTTAAAAGCAGAGTACTTGGGGGGGGGGGGGGCATGTAGCAACACTTTTCCTTCCAAAAGCATTTACATTTTCTCCATGGCTGTGAAACTGCAATAACAGTATAGACGATAAAAGCCCTCACACATGGGAGATGAAGAGGATTGTCCCTTGGGGAAAAAAATACTTATTTTATTATAGGTGTATTGTATGTATATACAACATATATGTGCATCTGCCTCAATTTTGTGGTTTCAAAGTTAGTGTGGTCAATTTATTAACATGAACACCCTCCTACTCTACGGCAAGCAGCGAGCAGTTTCCTTAAAAGCAATTGCTCATAATGTGGAAGAGAGAGATTCAGCTTCAAGTTTAGTGTTGAAGACCACATGACATTTAACACACAGGCAGAAAAGGAGGAACACTGAGCCCTGGAAGAAGTCATCTTTCAAAGTAAGTATGCAGGCCTGAACCACACACACAGTTCTACATGAAGTGAACTGTGAAATACACAATACAGGACTGATGGCAGTTTCACCATGAAGCCAATGCATCTATCCAATCATTTTTCTGTGAGTTTTAAGGACTAGACTGTAGTCTACAAAAATATGCATAAATACATGCGTATCTTTTTCCATTTTACAGGCACATTCAGTTCATTATAAATAAACAGATACACAGACATAATGAAAAATATACTAAAGCAGCAACATCTTACGTCTAACAAAAACCTTAAACGGACACAGAACAGTAGAAATACAAAGGATAAGTATCACTGACTGAGCAGTACAATTCCATAACAAATACCTGAAGTTCTCAGCCAGTGCACTTCTGGTGTACTAAGTCAATCTTAGAACACTAATATGAAGACACATCTATTAAGAATTTAGTCTTTTAGAGTACAAGGCAAAAGAGTTTTAATTGGACTGCACTGCAGCCAGTATTACTCCCGGGTAAGTAAAAAAATTACAGTTCGTTAAATGTAGCAATCAAACTTGGAAATACTACCCAAAGACATCTCTACTCCCCTCCACCGTTAAGGTTTCCTTTGTATCACACAATACTTCACCACTCATTAAATATGATAAAAGTGAACGTGTTCTAAATAAATAACAATTTTTGCATATTGGCACTCTGATTTTTAATTTATAACTCTGGTACAGGGCAGAATTAAGTTAAACATGTTTTTGCTGTCAGGGATACAAAGACACAAACAACAAAAGTGATATGCTTTAAATCAACCAAAATATTTTATCACGTTCCAGAAAAGCGCAGGATGCTATTCTTTAATTTCTGATTCATTTTAATTTGGTTATCAAAAAAATGAACATTTGATTTTTTTTTTTGTAAATTACTTAAGCTAATTTTCATCCTCTTAAAAAGAGTAACTATAACACAATCTTTGTTGTTATAATTAAGCTACACAGCATCCCTTTCAAGTGTACCTCATTACGAGGAATGATCTTAGTTTTGAGACAAATTCTATGTTCCTTACAGTTCCACAATGAAAAGCTATATCACACATTTAATGTCAAGATCTTTTTTTTATCCGATATTCATGGTTATACTGAATTATATTAATCTTAAAACGGTTTTAAGTCTTAATTAATGCATTTAACCATCTTTTGAGCTTCCTGGCTAAAACTGATAGCAAATGTTCCACATTTTGCCCATTTGTTCCACATTTTGCAGATGGAAGGTTGAGAGCTATGCTACAGAGTCAACAAAAATAACAAGTGTAAATAACTGACATCAACTTACAACGATATGATTTTGTATTTCAATAACTAAACGTTAAATTAGAATGTTAAACAATGCAGACCGGCTATACCCACACAGCCCAACTTTACCCAATGAAATAACAGTTTCGTGCAGTCACATTTAATACAACAGCTGACAAATCGTAACGTGGAAGGAATTCGAAATTAAGCAATGGGTCTAAGCACGCAATTTAACTGAATCCGCACGAAAAAGGTAGGTATTCCCTTTAGTATCCCCAGCCTAAATAAAGATCACACTTACGGTAGAAACGTACTGCACAGCCAGCATTTTCTGCAGCACAAGCGTTAAGTAAAAGAGCAGTTTCTCCCTCAGCAGAAACCTTCAATTTGCCAAATGATTCCATATAATGCGCATGGTCTAAATTAAATGAATGACAAGTGCATCTAAATTAATCAATCTCATTAACCATTCAAAACAGGAAGATGCATTGACAGCCAACGAACAGTTAGGGCCAGCTGTCAATCCCCATTTAAAAGGCCTCAACATCTTGCAATCATGAACAACTGGAGCTTTAAATATTCCCTTCCAGCAGCCACCATATAAGAATAAGAAAGCGTTTGCATTTATTTTTTTTTCAGTACTTAACACAGGCCCTCTTACTGTCCCAGCCCCCATAATTTTCATAATATGTCTGCACAAGTAGGACAGTATAAAATGTTTATTAATGTTATCATTTGCTTGAACATTATGTACTGGATACGCCAGATCACATAAATAAAGATGCTAACACGTTATCAATGCAACAAGCAATACAACAACATACATCGTGGGAACTTTGTTCAGAATATCCCGTCTGCCCGTCAGCTAGCTTTAGCAGCAAACATACTAAAGCACAAATTCTTCCCCTTCCTGATTGTAAACTCTTACCTTGGAAATATTCTGAGCTGAGGCTTCAGATGTAAACATTAACTCGCCATACGGTTATGTGCAGATGGAAAACCACTGACCGTGTTACAAATAATCTCAAGTTCAAAGTATCGTCATACTCTACTTCTATGCTATTTGCTCCTATAGCTTCCTTGATCACTTACTCCTTCTCTTCCCCCAAACCCAAACACTGAGAAGGAACTCCAATACAGTCGGCGACCGAGCAATCCCTATGACGTAAGCCAGCACCGCCATAGAGAGATGAACAGCGCGCTAGAAGAGCCACCAGCGGTCACTGCAGGGCACACATGACTTTTTAACACGACAAAAAAAGGTCTTTGGATTGTGAACGTCTGCAACCGCAGTGGAACTGATTGTTTGGACAATTCCCGTGCAGTACAGTGGATTGTAAAAGACCCTTGAATACCCCAGCACTTATTTAATGACATATGTCACACCTTGCAAATGTTCAGATTTTTGCCTCATATTTTGGATCTGCTCCTCGTAAAACCCGTTGGTTTTCTGGATTTTTGTGGCAAATCAGCAATGATTGAATTCACCAAATAATGACAGGCATTTAAGTTTCATATTTCATATCCATCTGAAAATGTATGGTAACACAACACCTTTTAGTCTACTAAGTTTCTAAGAGCGATATTTGAAATGTGTCCCTATTTTGGGGCTTTGTCCCCCATAATTTTTGTATTTGTCCAGAATTTTTGTGCTAAGAGGTTGAGAGCTATGCGTATGGTCCTAGACGTATGACTTGAAGTGTCAGAAATATTGTTCTGTTAACCTATTACGTGAATTTGAATAATATTTTAAACACGTCCACGATATGAACCCTTTGACGTCCCACCCTCCACTCCATCACACCTCTCGACTGTCCACATACACACACACACACACATGTGTGTGTGTGTGTGTGTATGTATGTATGTATATATATATATATATATATATATATATATATATATATATATATATATATATCTATATTCATATATATATATGTTCAGATTGTCCATATTTTGTCATGTATTCATGTATGGCTCTCAAGAAGCCTCAGCTAAAGTTGCCACGTTTTTCAAATAACCAAAATGGAACTTTTTGTGTGTGTGGAAACATGCAGTTTTGCAGAGCAACCAATAACTCCAACCAGTGTAAAGTACCAGGCTTCACTTTATTGCCAATATGAAAACTCACTTTTATAGAATGTGAGCTGTCTCTGTTGTTTCATATCATAATAATTTGTTTCAGATACAAATAATTGTTTTATGCAACTAATAGTGGAATCATTGGAAATATTTTTTATCCTAAAATCTCAGGACATTTTCAGGTTACAATTGCCAAATAGGGACTGTCCTGCAAAAAAAGACAGGTGGCTGCACTAATGTCAGCAAAAACAGAGATAAATCCAGAGATAATGGGGGGGGGGGGGGGGCACGGTGATGCAGTAGCTAGTGTTGTTGCCTCACAGCAACAGTTTCTCTGCATCTATTCTCAGCGGGGGTGTCTTCTGTGTAGAGTCTGTATGTCATCCCTGCCGTTGCATGGGTTTCCTCTGGGTGCTTCAGTTTCCTCTCACATTTCAAAGACATGCAGTAGGTGGATTGAACACTCTAAATTGGCCGTAGGTGCGATTGTGTGTGAGTGAGTGGTATGGATGAACTACCACAGAAGGGCTAGCCACCCAGAGGTGTAAACTTTGGCTCGAGATGGTTGCCACTGTTGAAGTGACACTCCAATCCCATGTGCAAAATGGGAAAAGAGGTTGAGGATGGATGGAATCATGAACACTTTTAAAATATTAGTACTATTAACTTCAGATATTTTTGACAGAATAAGAGAATGTTAATTCATATGCTTTTTCTGAAGAAAAAGAAATCTATAACTGTGATTATGTATTAAATATAATTCACCACCTTTTCTCCAAAAGTCACTAGTTATAGAAGGGATTAAGAGAGACAGAGCTAAAATCTGAGTCAAGCTCAGGGACTGTTTTGGACAGTTCCTCTTAAAATTTGTTGTTTTCTGGTAAATCATTGAGGGGTGAATTTACTAAATAATGACAGTCTTTTGAGTTTCAGACTTCATATCCTTAAAAAAAATGCATGCTAACACAAAAGCCTAAAAAGCCTTTATTTTAGCAATTTTCTCCTCACTGATTTCCTGCCAGTAACTCTTATCACTACTAACTCCCTCCCAAGTCACCTAAGGATTCCTTCTTCCAATGTCATATTCTTTGGTCACTTCCTCTACTCTAAGTATTATCTCTGCCCACCACCTACTGTACTTCAGTTTCAATATTTTATCGATTAACTTCATATGTATTACTTGCATTGGTGTCTACCTGTTGCCTTACTTTCATTTTACGCAATTATTGTATGTCTATATGTCACTTTACTTTCAATGTTTGTATTATTGCATCAAAGTCTATATACGAATGATATTTTATTATATCTTAATTAGCCTTACTCTAACATACTTTATTGTTTCAATATTTTATCCCCAGGACTCTACTGAAAAGGGTACCTTGGCATAGCCGGATTTTCCTAGACACCAAATGTGATTAAATTAAAACATTTCTGAATACCAGAACATCTCTTTATGTATGTATCTTTGTATTTTTAACAGTTTCAGCGAACTAGTTCTAGGATGGAACTCTATTCAGCCACAATCTGTGTCAGAGGCAGATAAACAAGTTACATGCAATATAACTGTACATATGTAAAACACTGGATCTGTCTTAGTTTGGATTCATTAAGGGCAGGTCATGCTTACTCAACCTGGTGAACTTTTTGAAAAGGTCACTAAAGCAATGGATGAAGGCAAAACAGTTTATAATGCATACCTTAATATGGCCAAAGCTTTTGACACAATCCGTCATTCATGCATAGTAGAAAAGCTAAATAAACTGGGAATAAACCCCTACATCACTTCCTGGATTCCCAAGTGGCTCGCCGATAGAGATCAGAATAGGAGAAGCTGCCTCCACAAAGAGACCAGTCACCAGTTGAGTCGCCCAGGGTCTAGTGCTGGGACCTCTCCTTTTTGACATCTACTTCTCTGAAATAAACATCAGTTTCAAAGGGCTCTGGCTGACTATGTTTGCAGATGACTTCAAGTTAGGAGCAGTCAATGAATTCCCCAAATGACTTAACCATCCTGCAGGAAGGTTTCTCCCAAATAAATATCTGGTGCCAAAAATCAGTGACTGAAACTAAATGCTAAAACTGAATTATATCTTTTGAGATGTCATCTACCCCAGGGAACTACTGCTTTGACAATACTCCCCTAAGAGGTGACCCAGCTGTTCAAGAGTGGGGAACATGTAGACAGTGACCTAACTTTCAATGAACATGTGTCCACTGTCATAAGAAAGTCCCTCTGTATTGCACAGCTTATAAACAAAGGGATGGTGTCTAGATTTAGGGATGCCATTATCCCCAATACTCAGCCCTCATTAAACCACTCATTTAATATAATACCAAGTATAATGGCAAGGCTTTGAGTTGGTTTAGGAAGGACTATCTCTATCCCAACACACCCACCATACTACCAGTCACCTGTTACAGTCAAACAAAAAATACCCCTAAAATATTACAGGTTAATTACCAATAAACTTATGTTTACTGCCCTATCTAAATTAGCCCTCAGTGGTGATATCTACCCTAACCCTAGTCCTACCATTACCAACTCTTCACCTAAAAATCTGCCTATTAGCTGCTCCTTCTCGCAACTAACTTCCAACAGAAAGCCATCTGACCTCTTCTTCATGTGTGTAAATATCAGAAGTATAACTAATAAAACCCATGACCTAAACGCCAATATATCTTTATACTCTCCTGATATTTTCATCCTGACCAAAACCTGGCTCAAACCTCACATCAAAAGTGAGGAAATATTCCCAACAGGTTATAACATTCTTCTCGTAGACAGACTATCTAAGAAAGAGGGTGGTGTGGCTGTAATGTTTAAACACCACCTCAGCATCCAGATCCTTAATACATATGCTTCCCCACAATTTAAATGAAGAAATCCTATATCCCAACATCAAACTAAACCCAAATAAAACAATCAACATCATAGAATGCAACTTCCCACCTGGCCAGAACATCCTATCCCTGGAAAACCTCCTGAACTGGGCTGACCATTCCCTACCCCAGGAAACCATAATCCTAGGTGATTTTAATATCAACTGGCTGTGTTGTAGTAACAATCACTCAGCTCACCACCTAAACCTTTATGGTTTCTCCCAACTAATACAATCACCTACCTGGATAAATAAAAACTCTAACAAACATACTACTCTCGACTGGATATTAGTAAATAAAGACCCTCACTCATACTTAGCTGGCTGTCTACCAGACAGCCTCAGTGACCACACTCCAACATTTCATTTGAGACACCACTTAAATTGTGCTAAACCCATAATCTATAGGCAAATCCGAAATAGGGTACACTTAAACCCTGTCTCCTTTATCTCATCCCTTCAAAAATGTGACTGGACACCACTAAAGTACCTCAATCTGGATGAAGCCGTCCACTTCTTTAGTACCACCTTCCTAAACATCCTAAACACACATGCCCCCATAAGAAACGCCAGAGTTAAAACACAGTACTCCCGCTGGCTACAAAAAAGCACCAGGGCACTGATGAAAATCAGAGATAAGGCCTGGGAGCACTGGCGCTTAACAACCCCCCCCCCCCTCCTGTAGACAGTCATTCCTAGAGTTGCACAATAAGGTCAAAAAGCAAATAAATGAAGATAAAACCCAATATTATCAGTCTGCCCTAAACCCCTCCCATCACAACCCTATGCAGTTCTGGTCCAGAATAAACTCCATTCTCCACCCAGGTAAAGTAGCCCCCGACCCACCACTTCCCCTTCCTCCAGCTGTATTGCTGACTCATTCAATAAACACTTTACTGAAACCATTCTGTCTTTGACTAAACAACACAACCCTCTACCTACCCTTCCCACATCAAAACCAAATACTCTGCCCACAGTCTTTTCTTTTTCATCAGTACCTACCTCCTATATATTTAAAAAAAAAAAAATTCTGTTGAAACCTAAGCCTACAAAACTTGAAGCTGACAATCTCCCCTCTGAATACCTAAAAATAGCAGCAGAAGCCCTAGCTTATCCAGTCTCTATCTTTATTAATCAGTCCTTATCAAAAAGCTATGTACCCACACTGTGGAAAATATCCTACATCATTCCCCTCCATAAAGGTGACTCCCCCACTGAACTTTCCAGTCACCGCCCCATAGCCATTCTTTCTCCACTTTCCAAGATACTTAAGAAATGCATCCATTCTCAAGTCTTAGAGTACCTCTTAGCTAATAACCTCCTCTCCAGCACCCAGCATGGCTTCAGGCCATATCACAGCACTACTACCGCCTTGCTCTGTTTCACTAACACTATCCTTCATCATAAAAATAATGGCCTATTCTCTGCTATATTTCTGGCTCTATCCAAGGCTTTTGACATGGTCTCACACAAACTACTAATCTCTGTTCTCACTAACCTATCCTTTTTCCAATCAGTTACTAATTGGTTTCACAGCTATCTAACTAGCCACCAACAATCAGTTGTCTGGCATAATGACCTATCTCCTCGACTTCCTGGAACACTCGGTGTTCCCCAAGACTCCATCCTTGTTCCCCTACTATTCTCACTCTTCACCAATGATCTATTCACAGCCACCAAGCATGCTCCTCTTATACAGTATGTAGATGACTCTACCATCATCTGCTCAGCCCCAGCTATACCTGAACTTCACAAGAACACACAGGAAGCCCTTTCATCTGTAGAAAGCTGGCTATCTAATGTCTAGTTATTACTCAACCCGAGCAAGACTAAACTCCTTATCTTCTAACCCACTAAATCTAACCCAATTATCCCCCACTTTAATATTCTAGCCAAAGACAATACTGTCATCTCCCAAACAGAACACACCAAACTACTTGGTGTTCAGATTGATAACAATTTCAGATTTGACACTCACATTTCTCTTACCATAAGAAAGGTTCACAAAAAACTAGCTGCATTGTACAGAAACAAACAGTTCCTCTTTAAGACAACAAGAATTTCTGCTACCAATTCCCACCTAATCTCCACTTTACTCTACGGCTCTCCTATACTTACCTACCTTAGACAAATAGACCTAAACATGCTCAAGGCTTGCTACAATAAAATTGCTAAGTTTGCCACTGGTGCATCTTATCACAGCCACCACTGTAGCTCCCTTAGAGAACTTAACTGGCTTGAACTCCCTCAACTTCTTCACCTGAATCAACTCTCTCTCACCCACAAGTTAGAAAACTATCCTCTTATAGTCCCATCCTTTCAAAACCTTCTCCAGCCCTACTGCTCCACTAGAACACTACACTCCAGCAGCAAAAATCTACTTCTAGTGACCAAACTCAAGAACTCAGTAAGAGAAGCATTATTCTCCTGCATCATATCCAGATTATGGAAGAATCTGCCCCCTCTATAACCATACTACCCTCTTGCAATCACTTCAAGATTACACCAAAAACTCACTTAAAAAGTCTCTGGTTATGCCCATGCACCAGTCCCAACTAGTAACCCTCCTTTTTACATCACCTTCCTCTCCCCTCCCCTAGCCACCCTGCCTCACACTGTCTGATCATTGCATTCCTTCCTCTGCAGGCTCTGGCTCACCCTTTACCCTCCCCTTCCCTCCTCACTCAATCTCTCAGACCTGTTATAACATGCTTGACTACCTCACTTCATGTCAACTCCAAATACATATCCAACTGACTTACACCTAGCTTCCTCTCACTACCATGTATACTACTCACTCAGTCTCCTCTCTTGCTCCTCTATCTTCCTCTTCCATCCCATTAGCCCTTCTAGCTTGCTCCACCTTCGTGTGGAGCATCTGTTTTATATCTGTTTGAGTTTAGTGCAATACTTGTATATAAGATTTAGGTTTATGAGTTTATAATAGTATACATTTGAGATTAGTACTATCTGTATATACGTCCTACCTTTATTCCTAGCCTCTAGCTAGATATTGGTATATCTGTTCATTACTATGTTTCATATTGTATGTATATCTAATATTTGCTGCAGCATGTATTATTTGCTGTTGTATGTATATTCAGTTGTTCTTCATGTACTTTGCTGCTCATTTATTGCTCTGTGGAGCTTTTCTACTCAAGCCTCTGCTGAAAAAGGACCTGTGTCGAGTTGGAATTTCCCAGTAAATAAATAAATAAATAATGCCACCTTTGGCGTGTATCTGTCCAGACACCTGCAACAACTGGAATGCCCATAGAGGTACCTTACTAAAAGGATGCAAGTCCTAAATAATATGTCCTACATGAACCGACTCAAAGCCTTGGCACTATACTTGGTATTCTACAGACTGCTAAGAGGTGACTTGTATCTGGCATACAAGGCATCCTCTGATCCAATACTGATGGACCTACTGCAAAAAAGTAAGTCAACTGGCATTAGTAATACTCGGTCTAGGGATCTAAACCTATTCTGCAACATCAACAGAATGGATTGGAAGGACAGTTGCATCTCACAGAGGATACCACTGCTCTAGATCAGACTCATCATTCACATACAACAAACTCATCCCTGCTCATATTAAAGTACAACTTGTATCTATGAATAGATAATAGAAAATTGACCCCAGGACTGGCCTTGTATTACTAATGAACAGAGGCAACTCCTAAATGCTTTAGCCCATGCATGGGTCCCCTCAAAACATCTATGGTATGATACCAGTTATCTTCACTAGGGTAATATAAAATTATAATTATCAACCATATGTTGGGTAATGCCAATCTAACACCAAACAGGATGGATTAATTCAAGCACCAAAAGGAAAACTGACTAGACTTAAAATGGCCCAAAAGGGCAGTTAGCCTAGTCATTACCTATGAACCTAAAAGATCTGAATAAAACAAAATAACAACATACAACTTCATAAACAGTGTAATTAGTACAAAAACATTTGTAAGCTATGCAACAAACATTTGCAGTAGCATTGGTGAAGAAAGTAACCACAGAATAAAATTCAAAATTGCATTGTAGTAATTTTTATTGTGAAAAGAAATAGGGTAGGTGATATTAGTTATTACCACTGAAATATTGGGATTTGTAGGAGTCTTTTAGGAGCTTTCTGATTTTATTTCCCTCGAAAGAAACAATATTTAGCTCTTGATATTTATTTTCAGGCTATTTCAGCTTAGTGACGTAGTCTTTCTAAATTTCCTTTCTCCCATGCAATGTGAATATGGCTTGCCTTAGGCTGGGGATTCCCCTGATCTATAAACCTCCAGGGGCAGTGGTTCATTATAGTTGTCAGTTCATGTGCCAAGGGATGGCAGTGTTCAAATTTTAGTAAATTAAAAGTGAGCATAATAAGTAGCAGAAGAAAATGCTTCTTTAGGGGTTGCCATTTTGCCTTTTACAAAGATAATCAATGATTTTTTCCAACATCTGTTGGGGATATAAAGCAAACACAGAGCATATTCAGTTAATCATAGCTCTGCAGTTGTGTATTTCAACAATATCTTCGTAGGCCTTCTCAACCAACTTGCTCCACCAAGACAGATCTGCACTAAAACTATCTATGCCCCTTAGCTTACCAAGAGCACTAGGCAACTTATGAAACAAAGGGACAACACATGGGACACCTGGTGCAAAAACAAAACTACTCCTAATAGGCAAACATTCCTACAACTGAGAAACACTGTAAAAAGGCAAATCAGACTAGACAAACAAAAATACTATAATGAAATTCAAACTAAGCATAATACCAACCCCCAAAAGTTCTGGGCCCCTATAAACAGTATTCTCCAACCAGGTAAATCACCAACTCCTCATCCAAGCATAGACACCACCTCTATAAACACAGCCACCCAATTCAATGAGTTCTTTACCAACTCTGTATTAAAGCTGTCAACAGACTCACACTCCTCAACCCCCACTATACTATATAACCCATCAAATAACTCATTCACCCTTCAACCTGTACCAACTTACACAATCTATAGACATCTAATCAGACTTAAACCCACCACCTTAGCAGTAGACAAAGTACCTGCCAAATTCCTACAAATAGCCACCAAAGCCATTTCCTACCCAGTCTCTATAATCATTAACAGATCAATCTCAGAACAAAAGGTGCCACTTCTCTGGAAAATCTCCTACATTACACCAATTCACAAAGGGGGCATTTCCACTGACCTAACAGACTACTGCCCTATAGCTATACTTTCCCCACTGGCTAAAATAATGGAAAAATGTATCCACACCCAGGTCCTAACATATTTCCTCTCCAACAATCTTCTTGCAGAAACTCAACACGGATTCCACCCCAACCATAGCACTACCACTGCACTCATCCATTTTAGTAACTTAGTAAATATGCAATGCAACAATGACCAACTAGTGTCTGCAGTTATCCTTGACTTATCAAAGGCATTTGACACAGTCTCCCATACAAAACTAATAACATCACTCTCAGAATTAAAACTAACTACCCCCACTCTATTATGGTTTCAGGACTATCTCTCCCAATGCCAACAAGCTGTTCAGTGGAAAAACTCCCTTTCCCCACTACTTCCTGTTAAACTAGGAGTACCCCAAGGATCAATCCTAGGACCCCTACTTTTCACTATATTTACAAATAATCTTCACAAAGCCACCCCTCTAGCAAACCTGGTTCAATACGCTGATGACTCCACCTTAATCCGCTCTGCCCCCACCCTCCAACAACTTCAAATCAAGACCCAAGTAGCCTTTACATCCATCAAAACCTGGCTAACAAACTCCCAGCTAATACTAAATCCCAAAAAGACCCAACTTATGCTCTTTCATCCTTCCAAAGCAGCACCTACTCTCCCGTTCTCTTTTTCTGCATTAGATAATACCCCTATCTCCCCCGTCACACAAACCAAATTACTAGGGTTCATTACTGACCATAATATGAAATTTAACAAACACATAGCTCATACAATAAAAAAACTAGGTACTCTTTACAGATGTAAAAACTTCCTAACCAGCAACAGTAAAGTTACCCTAGCTCGTACCTATCTTCTCTCTACCTTACTGTATGCTTCTCCTGTCCTAATTAATCTAAACAAGAGCGATTTAAACAAGCTATCAGTATGCTACAACAAAATAGCAAACTTTGCCACAAACTCCTCCTACCTTACCCACCACTATCAGGCCCTTAAACAGTTTTCCTGGCTGGAACTCCCGTACACCTTAGCTCTAAATCAACTTCGTCTAGCTCAACAAATTCTGTACCAACTTGACAAAACTCCATCCTTACAAGACCTGATCATCCTCTACTCCAATAACTGAGAACTTAGATCCACTAACAAGGCACTAATCGCAATCTTCAAAAGCCATTACAGCTCTGGTGACTCCCTGTATTCTAGCAACATTGCCAAGACTTGGAACTCCCTACCACTACAAATCAGGTTACAACCTAATAAAACCATATTCAAAAAACAGCTTATTTCCCACCTAAACAACTCCTGGAAATGCAATTGCCTAGCACCTGGCTGAAATATTCTAAGTCCTTTCCACTATCCAACCTCTTTAAAACTCCCACAGATGCACTATATATTATCACACGTTACTTGTAACTGCCTAGCACCTGGCTGACATATTCTAACTCCTTTCCCCTACCCACTATCCAACCTCATCTTTAAAACTCCCACAGATGCATTACATATTATCACACATTACTTGTAACTGCCTAGCACCTGGATGACATATTCTAACTCCTTTCCCCTACCCACTATCCAACCTCCTCTTTAAAACTGCCACAGATGCACTACATATTATCACGTTACTTACCAACTCACTGTCTCATACTCCCTACTGCCCCATCTATACCCATTAACTCTCCCCTAGACTAAGTTGAAAAGCTTCCCCATAAAATGTCAATGCACCTCATATGAACTTGTCTATATTCTCCTCCTTTTTTAGTTTTTCCTTTCTTGTCTTATCTTCAGTACATCTTCAAGATTAGCTCTACTAAACATACTGTATGAACAACAATCAAATGTTACTACCTGCTACACTTTTAATTGCATGTCTAAACCACTATGCTTATGTAAATATCTTATGCAATCATGTTATTGTCTGCTATATTTTTATAACTGAATGTGTAAATATCTTATGTATAGTATGTTAGCAATTGTTCTGGAGCTTTTCTCCCCCGGCCTCCGCTGAAAACGGACAGCTCTGTCCAGTCGGACCTTCCCAGTAAACAAATGTAAAATAAAATAAATAATAAATAAATAATTTCTAGGTGGAAGTGCACATTCATGTCTAACGATGAAAATAGCAACACCATTTGCCTTTCTTGCTTCTAGATTGGATAACTTGAACATTTATAGGAAACCTTACAGAACATTATCAACCATCAGCTTAACTCATTCACTCCTGCAAGTAGTTGGTTAATGGCATGTCAAATTCCTGAATGCTGGCAGACTGAAAGATTATTTGCGTATCTCATTCACAGTTACATTTAAATATGGGAAAATATTTTACCCTAAACAAACAAAGCAGCACTTTGCCTTAATGATTTAATTTACAATACTTTTTCATATTTAAGCTGCTTAATCCTGACAATGAATACAGACAATTCAGCATTATGTTTACTCTATACTGTAAAAGCAGCTCTATGTGGTTTGCCTTTCATCAGCTCTAGGCCTATAGGTTCAAATGAGAAAGTGTGCCAATTAAAACTAATACTGGAAGCATGAAGCAAAAATAAGCACAATCTGTGTTCTAGGCACGAATGAGTTAAATGTATGGTTTAAAGAGCAGATCGGTTGTCACATCTAATTCCTATATAGTTAAAGCTAGAGACCTGGTGTATAGATTAGCTTTCTGGGCCCTTGATAACCAAGAAATCTAGTTGTGTCTATTTTATGAGGTTGCAAATAGCATTTGTAGATGATTTACCAGAGATCAGAATAAGCTTATTATCTGTAAACCAAGTGCAAACTGTTTGATGCTGCTTAGAGACCTTTCTGTACATGCTCAATGTGTTTAGCCTAGTGGAATAGCCTAGTCATCTGCATATAATGTGAACTGAAACCTAACTTAAGTCTAGAGGCAGAATGTTAATGAATAGGAAGAAGAGAACAGGACCCAAAAGTGAGGCTTGAATTGCAGGCTCCTGCCTGAAGTTTGTTCTGAGAATATTTTATTTAATAGAGCTGTCAATATTCTTTTTTGAGCATATTTAATAAATCACAATTTACACATTGGCATGGATATGCATACATTAATAAAAAAGAAAACAAACCATAGTGACATTTTCATTTGCATGTGCTATGCATATATGTTTTCTTTTTAACAATTATCTTTCACTCCAACATGACATAAATTACTAATTTCATACCTTCCCTTAAACATCACTCCTCCTGAGCATTATGCATATTTTGTTCCATTTATTTCTATTTAATTTGCTCCTTCTCTTTTCAGAACAGTGAATGTTTATTCCTTATTCTATGTGATTATTAAAAAAAAATAATTTAAAGGACATCCATGGTCAGTAAGTGAAAATATATTTTAAGTTCATAGCTTATGTCTCTTCTTCAGTAACTGTATAGCATTATTTGATGAATTTCTGAACCACAACATCTCAACAGGACTGCTGCAGTACTGACGTAGTGCCTGATTATTGGAATAGGTTTCTTCTTCTCACAGTGCACTTTATCACTGTCATATCTGTCTTCCCCTTATAATTATTTATTATTTGAAAAAAAAGCGAATCTAGACCAGAACTGAGGAATCAATGTCTTTATTACAAATACTTAAAAAATACTTAAGTTAAATACATAAAAATTACTTCGGTTAAGTGCTTCTGTCCTTGAATATGTTAGTACTTCATCAGAACCATTAATATATTTCCAACAATCCTGAATTATAAAACCTTCATGACACACCCCATCAACTTCAGTTCATTACCCTTAAAGCCATATTGTACACTTAAAAACATAGATTTACCATTTAGAAAAAAATCATTCAATGTTATGATTGTAAAAATGTTAAATACAAATATCTTCAAAAATATATATATTACCAAAATGGAAACAGTTAATGGCAAATACTTACAACAGTCCTATAACACAATATAAATGTATAGTCTAGAGGCCTGACATTTTAATAGAAATTGCTTCAGAGACCCGGTGAATATGTGGCATCTTTACATAGCTGCCAGATCATTTCCCTGTAAAATAAATTGTTCTGTCAGTCAAGAACTTTCTACTTTTTCTAAAATGCGAAACTTAAATCTTCTAAAATTCTTACATGCTAATGCATGTCTAGCCAAGGCATTTTTACTGTCTTGTTTCTTTACACTATAAATGTGTTGGTATATCATTTTATTTAAGGAATTTTTGGTTTTCTCAGTATAAAATGCTGTACATGAATAGCACCTTGCCAGATAAACTACTTTGTCAGTGTTGCAACTAAATCTACCTCTGTGCATCCATAAGCCAAAATCAGGGGCATTCTGCAAAACTAGGGACAGCAGACAGGCAGAGGCATGTCCCCTGTCTGATTGTGCATGTGCTTGCCTGCACACACACAAACACACACATCAAATATATTGCATGCAATTATTAAGTTACTTACCAGAACTTCACTACAGGGCATGACTGTCTTCAGCCCTGTGCAGTCTTTCTTTTTAAATAAAAAAAGACAGGAAAAGAACAAAGACTATGTTAGTACTCAGTTTCGTGACCACTGTTGGTCTGTTTTGACTGTGACAGCTCCAGGAAGTCTCTCTCATTGGCTCTAGAAATGATCCAATGAAAGACAAGAAATCAATGGGGTCCCATGTCAGAACAGAACAGCTGAAAGAATGCAAATGTAGGCCTTGAAATTGGAGTCATTGAAAAATGTTGAGTGGTTGACAGGTATGATTAAAAGTCTTGGTAGCATGGAACTAGTAAATAAAAACACAGAAAACCTCCAAACATTGGATCTATCCAAGTTTAGTTTCATCCAAGGCAGATCATGTCTATTCACCTTAGTGGACTTTTTCAAAAGAAGTCACAAAAGCAATGTTTGAAGAGAAGACAGTACACAGTACCTACCTTTACCTGGCCAAAGCCTTTGATAAAAAAAAAATCAGACATTGTTGAATAGCTTTCTAACTTAGAAATAAACCCCTACATCACCCACTAGATTGCAAAATGGCTCACAGATAAAACAGAGGATGTTAGGTTGGGGGAGTCACCTCCATGGAAAGACTTGTGACACAGGGTTCTGTACTTGGGCCACTCCTATTGGGCATCTATTACTCTCAAGTCAAAACAAATGTCAAAGGTCTGTGGCTGACCAAGTCTGCAGATGACTGCAAGCTGGAAGGTGTAACTAAATCCTTGAAAGACTTAGTGATACCAAAGGAGGGTTTTCCCCACAAAAATAACTGGTGTCAGGATCATAAACTAAAGATAAATGCCAAAAAGTACATTATAGTGTCTCTTGGAAATCTGACTACCACAGATAAATATCACATTGGGAAGACAACTTTAGATTAGAATCAGTAGTTTGGGATTTGGGAACTTACGTAGACAGCTACCTTGCATTTGACCAACATGTCTCCATTGTTGTAAGGAAGTACTTCTATATTGCACAGCTTATAAGTAGAGAGATAGCTTCTAGGTTCACAGATGTCATTGTACCACTTTATTTAGCTCTCATTAAGCTCAAAATTAAATACAGTGCTCCCTTTGGTATGTACCTGTCCAGGAATTTACAATGACTAGAGTGACCACATAGGTTTCTTACAAAAAGAATACTGGGCCTAAAACATGTGTCCTACATGGACCACATCAAAACCCTGTCACTATATACATTCTTATGTAGGCTATTAAGAGGCAACCTAGTAGAAACAAATTTATAAGGCACCCACAGACCCACTACTTATAGACCTGCTCTGCATCTAATGTTATTAGGAACACCCACTCTAGTGACATAAACTTATTCTGCAACATTAACAGAATGATTTGGCAGGACAGATACATATCTCAAAAGCTACTGATACTACTCTGGAACAGACTTCCCATCCACATAAAACAAAGCTTCTCCATGTCCTTATTTAAACATAATTTAGACCAATGGATGGGAAATAGTAGGATGTTTATCCCAGGAATGACTCCTATCACCCTAATGAAGAGAGGAAGTGCTTAAATACCCTACCTTACAGTAGGGCACCCTAATGTACTGAAGGTATGACCCTAATAATGAATTCTTTACAAATGAAAATTATTTAAATAATATTATGGCAAGGATGGTTAAACACCTATGGAATAACATAGCTAGACAACAAATGGGCAACATGGCTAGACGTAAAATGTCCTGTCAAGAATGATAGCCTAGTTTTCTCCTATGAACCTATGAATCTATATGTATTCATGGTGATAAAATGGAATATCTTGTCACATGCATAAACTTTTTGCATCTTTTAGCTGTGTTTTTGACTGATAATGTTATAATTTGAAACAGTTTTCCACATTTTGAAGCACAATGGAATATATGGGAAGAGAGGCCATGTACAGATATTGTAGATATATCCAATAAGAAGGAGCTAAAACATTACCTCTATGCACCTGTACAGTTATAGTGATCCATATTTAAAACCAGGAGAAGAGAATAAGCACATAAACTACATAAGGGATTAAGGGATTAGAATTTGGTTATGCTTGGATGGTAAAAATGATTATTTGGGTTACCAGAAACTTGTTCAAATAATGAATCTAAGGAAACACAATACCATAACAGATGTCAGCATCAAAATAAAGGTGAAGTGATGGAAACATTGGAGTAAAATCACTACAAGATGGATGTCTGCACAGAGACTTACAAAAAATATTTGTACAGAAATAGAGGGAAGAAAAATAGAAGAGGCAGAAGGGCACTTAAGGATGTTCTGAGCAAAGAAATGGTGGTGAGTACTAAAAATGAGATAGGCAGAAAATGTAGTTTAAACACATTTCTGCCATAGGTGAACAGAATCATCATCATCATCATCATCATAATTATGAACCCCCTTTTCTTCATTTTCTTTCTACATAAGGTTGTGGTATAACATCATTAGGAAACAGAAAACTAAATAAAAAGGGAGCTTTCAAGAGGTTTGTACAGACAACAGAGAACCTAAAGCTGAAGGTTACGTTTGTCTAGAACTACCCTTTGCAGAGGAAAATGTAGACGTTCCAGTTTTAGCTTGTTTAGAAGAAGAAGCTGTGCCTTTCACCTCAAAACAAGTAAGTTGATGAAAGTTATATTGAATTAATGGACTTATAGGCAAGCCAATAAAGCACAATGGGAAGATGATACTTTAAATGGAGCAAAAGAGAATATAGTTAGGGTTATAGGAGAATATAGTGAACAACATATTGTTATTATTTATTACCCTATTTTGAGTTAAAAGATGATGGCATATACAGTAAGTAAAGAAAGAGAGGAAATTCTATATCAGTAGTTAGTGTCAAAATATTTTTGGAACCACCTCCAAATGTACCAACCATCAGGACATCCCTGTCTTTGTTGCAGCCAAATAACCAAAAAAACAGTGTCTAAACAATCATGAAATAAAATAGACTAGAAGGTCTAAAACACCAAACATAAAACACAAGGGTTAAAATAACTAGAGTTTATTCCTCAGAAGTTTAACACTTTGATCCCATCATACATCTGGACTTCGTCAGAACTTGATCTTACAGGACATTAATAATGCAGTTAGCCCATAGTCACATGTTAGGAGGTCACCTGAGGATAGACAAAACTAAGAGTGTTAGCCTGATTTTGTTGACCAGACATAAAGAAAAAAAAAATAGAAAGCTTCTATGCTTCATGTCCAGAATGTCAGAAAGCTGCACTCCATCCTAAATTTAAGAGTCTGCTTGTTCTAATCCCTATTATAAAAGTGCCATTTGTGTACACAGTTATGGATATTGTGGGCCACTAGTAAATTCTAGTAAGGGGTATCATAGGTTAGTTCATAGGTTAGTACTAGGCTAATTGCCTCTTATGGGCCATTTTAAGCTTAGCCAATTACCCCCTGTGAGAATCAAACCCCATACCTTGTGTCTGTAAGGCAAACACCTTACCATTATGCCAACCTCCCACCTAATGTTTTGGAGGTGGAGTGAGGCTTAAGTATCAGTACGTACTAATACTAATGGACTATGCTACAAAATTTTCAGACAGTATACCATTATGCAAAACTAATGGCAAGGTTATTTCCGGAAAGCCGGTACCTTTATTCTTTAGAGTGGATATCCCTGAAGATACACTTACTTGCCAAGCCATTCCCTTTATGGCAAGAATGTTCAACCACTTGTACCAGTGTTTTAAAGTTAATCAGTTAAAAAACATCAGCATACCATCCACAAACTGAAGGTTTAGCAGTGAGGCTCAATAAAATGTTGAAATTCGTGTTAAGCAAAGTGACTGACACAGACAGGAAAAATTGTCTGTGTTGTTACCCTACTTGCTTTTTTAAATACAAAATATTCAGCAAGCTTCAAATGAGTTTTTCCCATTTTAAGTTTTGTACAGCAGGCATCCCACAGGTCTGCTTAATACTGTTAAAAAATCTAGAAAAAAGAGAAGACCCAATTTCAAAGCATGTTAGAACATTACATTAGCTTACAGGGTATACTAAAGCTGGCTATGCTTATAGCATAGGAACACATGCAGAAAAGTCAAGAGGTGCAAGATCAAGTCTATAACAAGAACACCTGTCTTAGAGAATTTAACCTAGAGGATCAGGTATTAGCATTATTACCTTGCACAGATAGCAAAGTCAAATTGAGGTGATTGAAAGGCTAAAGGCAGCGAAGTACAAAGTTAGAGAACAAGGAAAGAGAACAACAGAGCAAATCAAACATATTAATGTACAAAAACAATAAAAAGAAGCAGAAAGAGCAGCAGTTAGCTTGCAAGATGAAGTTCAGAAGGAGGCACGAGAGAATCTCTATCTGAAGTACAGTCAGAGGAATCTTTTTTTAACACATTTATTGAATAGGCATTTAGGCATAGGCAAACATACATTTATATAAAAGAAAAAAACATATTAACATGTTCACAGTTACAACCATTATACATCACATACATTCTTTTATAAAATTATCATCAATCCAACATTACATAAATTGATCAATTCCTGCCTTCCCTTAACCCTCACTTCACCTCCAAAACATTACTCTGCATGTACTGTTCCCATAATTAACATTTTTTCTATGTAATTTGCTCTTATCTTTTTCCTAAAGATCTCACTTCCAGTTCTTTTAGCTCTGTCACAATATATACTGCTTTAAATACAGTTGGTTTAGACTTTGATTTCCATTTTCTAGTAATTGTTTTTTTTTGGCAGCTAGCAGAACTAAACTTAACAAGACCTTAATATGTCTAGGCAATTTCAATCTTGTATCCCAGCTCAAAAAATCATTTTCTTAGTTACAATTGATCACCCAGTATTTCTGATAGAGTACTCTGTAGGGAATTTTTAAAGTCTGCCAACTCATTACACTCCCAAAACATATGTTCTCATTTACCTCTTTCTTCCCAATCACACATCCAACATTTGCCATCTACCTGAGGAAATATTCTTTGGAGTCTGCTTGGGGTATAAAAATACCTATGCAAACACTTCCAAGCAACATCCTAAATATTCTAAACTTTGTTGCATATATGAGAGTCATACATATGTCCTCCCATTGTTTCTTTGTGAATTGCTTATCCACTCTCTCTTCCTAATCCTTGCTAACCTTCTATGATCGATTCTTATAGCTATCATACACTATTTTATATGCTCTACTAATTATTCCTTTTTTTTAGCAGCAGCTTCTGTTCTAGATTCTACTAAAATCTCTACCTGTTCTGGTCTTTCATTTAGTGCCCCCATATTTCTTTCTCTTTGCCTATATATACTCTGATATCAATCCTTGCTAGGTAAAGCAATCTCTAACCTGAAGTCCAAATAAATTCTTGGCATCTTCTCATTCTATTACCTTTCCCTCGCTAGTTATTTGCTCCCAATACCTTGGTTCCCTTGCCAGTTTTGTCCAATAAATTCCAGCCCCCTCTTGTCTATTGTCTGTATCCCTAAGTGCAGTCATCCCTATCGGCAGAATCTTCATTCTCTATTCCTGTGTTGGCTTAGTTCTTAGAATACCTTCTGCTACTTTATGAATATAATATTCTCTATGATTATTGTAAAGATCTGCCTCCAAAAATCTCAGACTCTCCTTGTTTCTTCAGATTCCCTCGTTTCATCATCATCATCCCTTTCCACTTTAAATTATAGTTTTCTGCTTATACTATATATCAGATCCTTAACTGAAATCCCCTTCAAATCAGGTAATCCCAATCTGCCTTGTCCTATTGGAAGAATCATCTTATCTCACTTGACTCTCGCCATCTTTTCCTCCCAGATACAAATCCTTCAGCTCTTTATTAATTACTATTCACATCTTCTCCTCTGGTTGATGAAAGTATGCCTGATGTCTGTCTAAGACTAAATGGACTAAAACATTTTAGTTGCTTGTATCTTACTATCAATATCCATATAACAGAGCTTCCAATTTCTCAGTTTTTGTATTATCTTTTGTTTAGTCTCACTCCACATACCCTTAGCTGCCACACCGGAATCTTTTTTAATCCATACTCCTAAGTACTTCATTTTATCATGTCCCCACAAATATGGATATTGCTGAGCCAATTCATATGTAGGTACATAATTTACCACTATTGCCTTTGTTTTAGCTTCATTAATTTTGTATCCCGAAAATATTTGCAACTGTCTCAAAATGTTCCACAACACTGAAATGTCCTTTTCTTGTTTTATTAGGTATAAAATAATATCATATTCAAATACAGCCAGCTTTTCTTGACTACCATATCAATTATATCCTTGAATTTCTGAGTGTCTTATTTTCTTTGCCAATGGTTATAAATATAATGCAAATAAGAAAGGAGAAAGAGGACACCCCTGCCTCATATATCCTCCTAATCAACCTTATAATTTAATCAGGGAATATAATTCCTTCCATTGTCCTGCTCATTAAATCCCTGCTTACGCTATCAAATGCTTTTTCTTCATCAATACCCACCAACAACAGTGGTACTCTCTTACATTTTGCTTCCTTCTGGATCATCAGTGTTCTGTTAATGTTGTGAAATGTTTGCCATCCTTTCACAAAACCACAGTTATCCATATCTATCACTTTTGGCATCATTTTTGCCATTTTAGCCATTATAGACATAAACACTTTATAATCATGGTTTGGGAGTTAAATGGGCCTGTATGAAGCTCCATCTGATGGGTCTTTACCCTCTTTAGGTATTACAGCCACCATGGCTTTCTTCCAGGATGTTGGCAATTCTCCTCCTCTTAAAATACTGTTAAACAAAACCTTCCAGATCTTTATCAGTTTTTCCCTCCTAGCTACCAAACTTCCACAGAAATACCATCTACTCCTGAGGACCTTCCTGTGGATTGGTTATACATCATTTTTGTTTCATCTCCTCCTATCCTACCTGTTAGTAATTGAGCCTCATCTACCTCTAACCTTGGCATATTTAGTTCTTCCATAAACATTTCCAATTTTACCTTTTCTTGATTTCCATATTTCTCTGCTTTATAGAAACTTTCATAGAACTTCCGAAATATTTCTAGTACCGCTACAGGATCTCTTGTTATCTTCGTTGCTATAGGCTCCCTAAGCATGGTGACAGCCCTTTCTACTTTCTGTTGCCTGAGTCGTTGTGTTAAAAGTTTTTGTGCTCTAGGATTATTATAAAAAAACAGTTGCTTAACTCAATCTTTCTAAACTCATGCATATTATCAAGGTAATTCCTTATTTTCTGTTTAGCATTCTGCAGTTGCTCCTGTTTTAGTTCTTTGAGATTCCCCCATTCTGCAAAATTTTAACATTTGTCAGTCCTTCTAAATAATTATTTTTACTTCTTAACCATATCTCTTTTTCTTCTATTTCCACTGTATTTTTAAACTCTACTTTAATTTCATCCCATTCCTTAGCTACATTTTCAGAAGAAATTACTATCTTCTCTAATATTTCCTGAATAATTTCCACTACCCATTACTTAAATTCCTCTCATTTCAATAGATAGGTGGGAAAGCACCAGTGTCTCACTTTTCTTTCATTACCCTTAGTTTTTATTTTCGTTATCATTGGCACATGGTCTGAAATAGTTATAGGGTATGTATCAAGACTTTCAATTAAATGCACATGTTCCTGTGAAATGTAAATTCTTTGTAGCCTAGGCCAGTTTTCGTATCTTAGGGAATAATATGTAAATTCACTCTGAACTCCTAGTACTCAAGTCACATCTTCCATGCCAAATATTTTTTTATAAATTTCTTCAAAACTCTACCCTCCTTTGTTATAACTTCCCTTCTGGGCCCACCAGACACATCTTCACTGTGACAAATCAAATTCCACTCCCCACCTATAAGTAATATTCCTTGCTGAAAGCTGATTATTTCTCCCAGAATTTTATTAAACTCCATTATAACAGTTTTAGGTGGAATATAAATACATGCTAGTGTAATCCTCCTCCCTTAGCACTACAAATCTACCATTATTATCTTTTTATCCTGTTCTATTACTACTGGAGCTCCTATTGCAGCTAATATAAGTACTCCTTTTTTCCCTTTGTCCCATGTATTCCACTGAATAACCATCCTGAAAAACCTTTCTTTATCAAATTCACATGTTCAGTTCTTTTCAAGTGTGTCTCCTGTACCATAACTATTTGCACTCTACATTTTTAATATAGCTCACTACTCTTTCTTTTTTATATTTATCTGTGAAGCCATTGGCATTTAAAGAGATTACAGAAATCATTATTGTGTTAAAAAGTTATTATCTCCATCTTTTATGTGCAACAGTTTTTTGTTAAGTGTCTAGTTTCAACCTTGTGTTGCATGCATACACTGTTTGGTAGGTTGATCTTTTATACAGTTATTTCTTGTCATATCAATTTGAGCCTACATTACATCTAATGAAACCTTTTGTTTTATTGAAAGCCTTCAAAAAAAATAAAATAAAACACACCCAATACCCTCATGTAACCCATTAACTTAATACTAACACACAGAACTATGTACATCTTCAAATATTGAAGTTTTACCCTCCTGATAGGAATACATGTCCCAAACTGACAGTCACACTCACAGACTTGGGTTAATCTAAAAGAAAGATTATCCATGGTAAGATGCATGGTACAGCCTATGCTTCTAATAATTGCTTATCTGGTTTTGTCATATCTTTATAACTCTCCCAGGTAGGAAAACAGTTGAATGCTTTCAGAAAACATTATCTCCTAGCCATTTCTCTTTATCAGATTATCTCCATGGAGACATGAGGACTAGATAGTAAGTTGCTGATAGAAACATACGTTTATTTGCTAGGAAAAAAAGCTATATAATATTCAAAGTTCTTTTTCTTTCACATGATTTCTCTTCAAACTTGTTGCTAGATCAAGCTAAGGGCCTTAATCCAGTCATTCCCTATGCAAGAAAGAAAAAAAGTGCACCATTTTTTCTTTCTTTTTTGTCATGCTCTTTTAACTAGACTTTTCTTCTTTTTTTACATTGCAGTGTATACATTTCTTTAAACTGAATAAAGAGAAAGAGAGATGAAAGGGGAAAAACAGGAGTACCTGTTTACATTAGTGTCCCCATGATGCTTAAAAATAACTGAAAAAAACTTTATAGCATGCAAAGAAAAGCATGCACTATAAACATATTACTATTAAGAAAAAAAATGTTTTATTTGCAGTTAACATTCCCCTTCCCCTCTCCTAAGTATTTTTCTGAACTTTAATGACATGAAGTAGGGTGTATGCCTTAGAGTCCTCTACAACTTTAACAAAATCAAAAAAGTCCAGTGTTTCCAGATTGTCTTGTTCTATCATGTTTCACAGACATAATTATTGCTTTATAATCCCACATTTGTCCATTTCCTAGTTACTGGTTTTATTCCTGCTCATCTCCATTTCACAAATCATGTCTCTGCTTCATTTCTAATATACTCTTTATTCCTCTAGTCAATTCTTGTTGTTTTTTCCTTCTCTGAAGCATTTTCCATTGAAAATTTGGAAAAGGTTTCACTGGCACAGCCTATCTGCTTTCTTTATTACCAGAAGAAAAAGAAGCAGAATTTCCTTTTGTTTCACAGCTCACATTTTGTTGGACAAACATTTGTATTTCCTCCATAGCATGTACTGCATCAAAATGATTTTGTTCCTCCAGGAAAGAATATTTTGAACATAGCTGGGTACAGCACTTTGAATCTCATGCCTGCTTCTTCACATTCCCTGAATAGTGGAATACATTTTCTCATCTTCTGCCTGGTATACAGTGAGTAATCATTCTCCACAAATATTCTGCTATCTTCCACTTTTAGTACTTTGTCCTTCTGCCACAGGTTTGTCAGAATCAACTCCTTCTGCTGATAGGATTGCATCATTACTGTTAAAGGTCTAGGTTGCTTTCTCATAGCCAGGTTTGGAGCATACACCCCATGTGTCCTTTCAGTTAACAACTCCTGCTGTATAATAGCAGTCAAGTTGCTTATTTGTGCTTTCTCATAGTTATGCAATACTAATTATTCATTTTTAAGAGCAGTTTCTGTCCTAGATTCTAGTAAAAACTCTACCAGTGCTGGTCTATTGCTCAGGATCACCCTATTTCTTTCTCTTTGCCTTTACTCAGATATCAGTCCTTGATAGGGAAGGCAATCTCTAGCCTGCAGTCCAAATAAATTCTTGGCTTCTTCATATTCTATTACCTTTCTCTCTCTAATTATTTGCTCCAAATACGTTGGTTCTGTTGCCAGTTTTCTCCAATAAATTCCAGCCCCCTCTTGATTATTGTCTGTATCCTAAATTGCAGTCATCCTTATAAGCAGAATCTCTTTTCTCCATTCCTGTGTTGGCTTAGTTATTAGAATACTGTCTGCTACTTTATGAATATAATATTCCATATGGCTATTATTATTCTTCTTAAGCATCTGCATCCAAAATCTCAGTCTCTCTCTGTTTCTTGAGCTTCCCTCCTGTTTTTACTAGAATCTAGAACAGAAGCTGCTCTTAAAAAAGGAATAATTAGTTTTGCATAACTATGAGAATCAACCAGAAGAGGTTAGAAAGTATTGGGAAGAGAAAATGGATAAGCAATTCACAAAGAAACAATGGATGGATATATGTATGTCTCCCAAATATGCAACAAAGTCTAAAAGATTTAGGATCTTTGCTTGGAAGTGTTTACATAGGTATTTTTATATCCCAAGTAGACTCCAAATATTTTTTCCTCAGGCAGATAGCAAATGTTGGAGGTGTGATGGGGGAAGAAAGTGGTAATTAGACACATATTTTTCTGGGGGTGTAATGAGTTGGCAAACTTTAAAGATTCACTGCAGACTTTTCTGTCAGAGATACTAAGTGTGCAAATTGGTGTAGCTAAGAAAATTATTTTTTGAGCTATGATACAGAATCGGAATTGCCTAGACATAGTAAGGCCTTGCTGAATCTAATTATGGTGGCTGCCAAAAAAGCAATTACTAAAAAATTAAAATCAAAGTCTAAACCAACTGTACTAGAAGTAGTGAATATAGTAACAGAGATAAAACAACTGGAATCTGGATTTTTAGAAAAGAGTAGGAGAAAATTACATGTAAAAATGGGAATTGTGGGACCAATACATGCAGAGGAGGAATAAGGTTTAAATGAAGGCAGGATTTAAATGAGCTATGTAATATTCAACTGACAATGACGGTATAGAAGATTATACATGATGTATAATGTTTGCAACTGAAAATATGTCAATATAGTTTGTTTTCATTTATATAAATGTATAATTGCGTATGTCATATATGATCATTTTATAAATATGTTTCTTGTTTTAAAAAAGGGGGGTCTTAATTTAAACATTCACCTACACAAAAGTAAGAGAAAACGTATTAGCTCTACATACATTAAGATCTGTAGACTTTCCCCCATTTCCCTCACCTCAATAACACAAGATTACAACCTATTAACATAAAATGTTTTTCTTCTCTTTCTGCACTGTAATGCCTATATTTCTTAATTGCAAAAAAGAAAGAAAAAAGAGAAGAGGAAAAAAAAAAGGCATCTGCTTACTTTAATAACTTTGTCACATACAAGAACAACTTAAAATACTTTACTATAAAATTTGAAATTTTTATTGTGAAAAGTTTCATAGAAAAGAAAATGAATTACTTACAGTTACTCATCTTCTCCTCCTCTCAGAGTCCATCTAAACATAAATGGTATGACTTGAGACAAATGCTTTACAGTTCCTCACAAGTTTTACAAAGTCAACAAAAGTTCATCCTTTCCACTTATTCTTCGACAGGTATAGTTCACAAATGTAATTGATGCTTTGAAGTCACATTTATTCATTAATTTCCATGTTGCTGGTCTTCTTCCTGTTCATCTCCATCTCCAAACTTCAGATTCATGTTCATTTTCACAGTACTCCTGAGTCTTCTGGTCAGCTCCTGTGCTCTTCTTGGTCTCTCAATTATTTTCCTTTGGAATAATTGACAGTCTGTCCATGTAATTTATTACCAGAAGAATGAGAAGCAGAGTCCCCTTCTGCTTGATGGCTCAGCTTTTGTTAAATAGCCTGTTCAGCATAAAAAAATGACGTTGATCCTCCAGGAAAAAAAATATTATGAAGAAATCTAGCTACAGCAGCTTCAATCTCATACCTGCCTCTTGACTGCCTCTCGACATTCCCTGATTACTGGAATAAAGCTGTTCCTCTTCTGCCTGGGGTACAGTGAATAATCATTTTCTTCAAACACTCTACTGTCTCCAACTTTTAAAACTTTGCCCTTTTACCATGGTTTTGTCAGGATCAGCTCTTTCTGCTAGTAGGTTTGCATATTTACTAATAAAGATCTTGGCTGCTTTCTCATGGCCAGCTTTGGAGCATACACTGTGTGTCCTTTCAATTAACAGTTCCTAATATGGAATACCAGTCCACTTGCCTATTTGTGTCTTCATAAAATTAATACTGTCTGTTCCTTCTACTTTTTCTTATACAGCAAAAAATCTTAGATTTTCCCTACATGCTCTGTCCTCTAATTCTATGACTTTTGAAAAATCTCTTCTTGAGCATTCTCATACTCTGCCAGCCTTTATTTAATTTTGGTCTCCGATTTTTGTAGTGTTATCAGCTCATTTGAATATCTGTTTAAAGCTTCTTCCATGTTTTCCAGCTTTTTGTTATTTGCGTTGATATACTCCCTCCCTGTTCTGTTTATTTTAATCAGCTCTGAGCACATTTGACTTATTTTTTCCTCTAGATTACTGAAAGCCATGTCTTCCACCAAAGCTGGAGCTTGAACTGCTTTTTGCTGAACAGCGGCAGGATTCTTCCCAGTCAGTGTTTTTCCTTCGCCTATTTCTTTCAGGGTCTCTTAGTTTCTTCTTTGCAGGCATCCAGGCAGTATCCATACTAGCCAGTAAGGATATTTTACTCAAGCTTGCAACATCACTGGCTGTCATCTCCCATTTTCTGTTTTCATGATGGGAGAGCTGAAGTTAAGTTGTTGAACAGTGTGCAGCCATCTTGAAAATCTGGGTACAAAACTAAATCTTGATAAAACTAATGTGGTTAGAATAAACTACAATCCCTCTGCTGAGTGTGTGGCTAATTATCCCTTTCTTTAAAAAAAAATAATAGGATGCTCATCTGGGCACCACATTTGGCCCATCTCTATCAAATACTCTTAAAATAAACTGCCAGAATATTCTACAACAAACTAGAGTGTTTTAATGAAATGGAGGGGATTGTGTGTTGATCTCCTACAAAAGGTCCAAGCAGTTTCTTGGTTTGTGTTAACTTTATTGATTTATGCCTCACAGGGTGTTCATCTGCCTCCACCTAGACCAATTTTTATATCACTAAGGCATATAATAACTGGATTTATCTGGGGTGGGGACAAACTCTAACTGTCTTGGGAACTCATTGCTCTTCCTTCATCATGTGGCAGGGCTTCATTACCTAACCCTGAAAAATCTATCCAGGCAGCTAGGGTGCAATTTTCCATACTATTGATAAAGAATGATTATTTTTAGGACTGGAAGGACATGGCCCTTAGACCATCGGGGAGGTGCCTAATTAGCTGGTGTAAACTATTGGAACAGTTATTTAATTCCTCTCAAGGGCTAAAACTAAAATATTGGAAACCAACATTTTTTCACTAGTGGATACCTTCAAAGACACTGGAACGGTAAACTGGTTGAAATAAATATGGGTAACTATCTCATGTGGGCATAATATATTGGGAAATTTTACCAGAGGGAAACTCCTTGATGCAGTAGGAGACTTATTGTATCAATCTGATAATGGGGACGATAGTGAAGAGATAAGGCAGTAATTGATTAAGGGAGTAAAGAATCCTTTACTAGCTGTGGTGCCTAGAAAAGATTGGCTGAAGTGGATCTGATTTGGGGTAGAATTTAGGGCAGCTATCCCCACAACTAAGGGGCTGATTTCATCCCTCTACAATACTATGATAGAATCCATTAAGAGGTCTACTGATAATTATAGAAATGTATGGTAGCATAATCTTGGAATACATTTAACTTGGGACAGATTGAGTGCACCATTATTAATTCCAAAGTATACTACTAAATCCAGAAGATGTAGGTTCTTTGGATGGCAGTGTCTTTTTAAATATCTTTACACCTGATCTCATGTAGGTCACTTGTTTCCTGAAGCTTCATCTACATGTTGGAGGTATAATTCAGGCACTCTAGTGGAGCACATATTCTGGGGGTGTGTTGGGTTGGAACATCCGAAGAAGGAGATTCAAGAATTGTGTACTCAAATTTTTCAGAGGACTGTGATAGTTAAATAATCCCTGTTCTTGCTGGGATTTGATTCCTTGTTACAAGTAAACAAGTCTCAGGTTGCCCTATTGCAATTGATGATATGAGTAGGTTAAAAAGTTATTATGAGATCTTGGAAGTATACAAGCCCTCCACAGCACAGAGCATTCTCCTAAAATAATGCAGGAATTATGTAGCCTTGCACTTAACATCAGTGGTGATAAGGTACATAAGTTCATGATGGTTAAATGGTCTCCATGATTACAGTTACTAGGAGGTCAAACTGGGTGAAGAGAAACTCGTTAATTAGAAGTTAGTCTCTGTCAGATTAAATCAACTTTTTTGCAGTCCTTAACTTGGTTAATTGCCTAATAAATTTGCTGCTGATAATAGGATATTATTGTCAATTTCAAGTGAACATGCACTTGTTTACTTCTCATCTGTTAACTTTTGTTACTTGTGTCTTCTAAAATACTGTTTTTATTTCACGTATGTTGTATATGTTCTTAAGGATTCTGTTACTGTTTTCTGGTCATCAATCAATTCAATTAAAAGATTTGATTAAAGATATACTGGTTACAATAAAAGTGTTCTTTGCAAAAAGAAATCAAAAACCTCAATGTTATCATCTTCAGACAGATGAGTTAGTGGAGCAGTCTGCCCAAACATCAAAATCCATGTTGCAAAAATTATTGAGGAATATGCTAAGAACTAGAATCAGTTAATATCATATCACATGTTTGCCATTAGACAAGTAACACAAGGTTTGTAAAGGTTTAGTTCTTTGGGCTACGGTGTGGCAAGCATATGGACTGTTACATTTTACCAGAAAAACTTGGGGGGGCTTCATTTAAAAGTGTCATAGATCATTATGCCAATGTACAGCATAGGCTGAAACTAAAGTGGTGATTCACATCACAGTGAAACAAGTGGAAAATACCTGGGCTACACACCAGGGAATTCAAAGCTAGAGCTCACAAGTTTGTTTTTGTATGCTCTGCAGAAAACAAGTTTATGGCAAACTGGCAGGTTCCACTTAGAAATGGATAAAAAAATAAGTGATGCAAACTACAGGGTTAAGCAAACTGGTAAAAGAAAGATAGCACAGGTATACTATTTCAATGTTATAAAACTGTGGAAAAAGTTTAAAGAAATTTATGAAAATATTTGAGATGGAGATGTGAATTCAGTACTAGGAATTTGGAGCGAATTTACATATTATTCCCCAAGATACAAAAAGTGGGCTAGGCTAGACAAAATTTACATTTCACAGGAACATGCGCGTTTAATTGAAGGTCTTGATATGCACCCAATAATTATTTCAGATCATGCACCAATAATACCTAAAATAAAAACATAAGGTAATGAAATGAGATATTGGCGCTTTCCCACCTATCTGCTGAAAAGAGAAGAATTTAAGGAATGGGTAGTGGAAATTACTTAGGCGCTATTAGAGAAGATAGAAACTTCTGAAAATATAGGGAGTGGGATAAAATTAAACTTGAATTTAAAAATAGGGTGGAAATAAAAGAAAGGGAACTATGGTTAAGAAGTAACTGACTGACAAAGATTAAACTACTGCAAAATAAGGGGAATCTCACAGAACAAGAAGAGGAGCAACTACAGAATGCTAAACAGAAAATAAGGGATTACCTTGATAAAATGCCTGAGTTTAGAAATATTGCTGCTAAGCAGCTGTTTTTTTTTTTTTTTATAACAACTCTAGAGCACAAAAACTTTTAGCACAATGACTTAGACAATAGAAAGTAGAAAGTAGAAAGGGCTGTAACCAAACTTAGATAGCCTATTACAAGGAAGATAACTAGGGATCCTGTAGAAGTATTAGAAATATTTCGGACATTCTATGAGAGTCTCTATAAAGCACAGAAAAACAGAAATCAAGAAAAGGTACAAATGGAAATGTTTATGGAAGTATTAAATATCCCATGGTTAAAGAAAGAGGAGGCTCAATTACTAGCAGTTAGGCTAGGAGGAGATGAGATAAAATTGGTGATGTATAAACAATCTACAGGAAAGTCCCCAGGATTAGATGGTATTCTTGCAGAAGTTTGGAAGCTATGAGAGAAAAACCAATGAAGATCTGGAAGGTTTTGTTTAACAGTATTTTGAGAGGAGGAGGAGAAGTACCAACATCCTAGAAGAAAGCTGTAGCAGCTGTGCTACCTAAGACAGTAGAGATCTCTCAGATCCAGCTTCATACAGGCCCATTTCAATATCAAATCATGATTATAAAGTGTTTATGTCTACAATAGCTAAAAGAGTGGCAAAAGTGATACCAAAATTGATAGATATGGATCAATGTGGATTTGTGGAGGGGAGGCAAACATTTGACAACATAAACAGTACAGTGATGATCCAGAGGGAAGCAGAATGTAAAAAAATACCACTGTTGCTGGTGGGTCTTGATGCAGAGAAAGCATTTGACAGAATAAGCTGGGATTTTATGAGTAGAGTAATGCAGGCATTTGCATTCCCTGATAACATTATATGGTTGATTCAGAGGATAGAGGAAGGATCAGAGGTGAAAATTAAAGTGGATGGGGTCCTCTCTGATAACCTCTGCTTGAGCAGAGGAATGAGGTAGGGGTGTCGTCTCTCTCCTTTGTTATTTGCATTATATTTAGAACCACTGACAAGAAAAATAAGGGACTCAGAAATTCAAGGATATAATTGATATGCTAGTCAAGAAAAGCTGTCTCTATATGCAGATGACATTATTTTATACCTGGCAAACTAGAAAGGGACATTACAGTGCTGTGGAACATATTGAGACAGCTTCAAACCTTTTCTGGATACAAAATTAATGAAGCAAAAACAAAAGCAATAGCAGTAAATTATGTACCCACATATAAATTGGTTCAGCAATATCTATATTTATGGGGACATGATAAAATAAAGTGTTTAGGAGTATGGATTAAAAATGATACTGGTGTGGCAGCTAAGGATATGGGGAAGAGACTAAACAAAAGATAATACAAAAACTGAGAAAATGGAAGAGCTCTTTTATATGGCTATTGATAGTAAGATACAAGCAGCTAAAATGTTTTTAGTTCCTTTAGTCTTATACACTGGTCAGGCATATCAGAGGAGAAGTTGTGGATAGTGATTAATAAAGAGCTGAAGGATAGTATCTGGGAGGGGAAGATGACAAGAGTCAAGTATGATACACTTATTCTTTCAATAGAACAGGGCGAATTTGGATTAGCCAAGTTAAAGGGGTATTTCAGAGCAACACAGTTAAGGCTCCTATAAATAGCACAAGCAGAAACCTATAATTCAAAGTGGAAAGAGATGATGATGAAATGGGGAGAAGCTCAAGTCACAGGGAGAGACAGGGATTTTGCATGCATATCCTTAAAGGAGAACAACAGTAATCATACAGAATAATGTGAAGTTGTTCTATCTCGCCATTCATTCTTTACTGATGGGTTTGGAGCCAATCCCTCGGCTCCGAGTTGGCACCTACTATAAAGCTCAAGGATTTCAAGTAGCTCGAGGCTGAGTCCCTATCCCATGATGCACCCTGAGTTATCTCAGATCTAGTTTGCTGCTGCAACTGATCGGAGGTTCTTGCTAGCTCAAACCAGTAAAAACGTTAATACTTTTCAATTTTCAAAATTATTGTTAGGTTATTGATAAAATAGTTAGATAATTAGGTTAGATAAGCTCTTAAAGCTTTATCTGCAGTGTTCCCTTCCCTGTGTGCTTTCTTAGCTATATAGTTGGCCTCGTTTTTCTTTATAGGCCTACTTAAATCTTTCTGACTATAAAAATTGTTTATTCAGTGACCTTTTGTCACATTTGTTATTAGTATAGTATTGTGTGATTACATAGTGATTAGTAAGTGTTTATTCAGTGACCTTTTGTCACTTTTTTCCTTAGCATAATTCTTAGAGTTAACTTGCTTGTTAAGATTATCTGGGTGTGTGCTTGTTAGCCTTAGTTTAAAAGGCTTGTGTATGTCTGTGCTTATAGTTAGCCTGTTTTTTATTAGAAGGCTAATTTATATTGCTGCTGTTGGGTGTGTCCATTTCTGTCATGGCTGATGACAAGGGCAAACACCCTAAGTCAGGGTTTAAAAATTGCCCTAAATGTGGGCAGAAGATGTCTGTTACTGACTGCCATGTGAATTGTGTCTACTGCTTGGGTGCCTTGCACTTACAAGAAACATGTTCCATTTGCCATTCTTTTTCCTCATGAGTCCTCCAAGAGAGAAAAAGGAAGCTCATTAACAGGGGTTTGTTGAAACCTTCTTTCCAGGAGGCTTTGAATGACCAGGATGGATCTAGTAAGTCCTCAAAGTCCTCCAAGACTTCTGTGGATTAAAAAAAATTGAAAAAGTCAAAAGAGTCTGTGATATCGGCTCCACAGGTCTCGGAGCCGACTGTCTTTTCTTTTCTGAGCCAGTCCCCGGTTTTGGAACTGGTATCTGAAATTCCAAAATCTCCACATCTTCAGTCGGTACCATCGGTCTGTTCATCTACATCTTCTGTTAGTCTCTCAGATTTGGATGTGGAGCGGGTGGTGCAGAAGCTTCTTCAGGCACCGGCCTTTACAAAATTGTTATCAGCTCCAACCCAGGTGCCTTTGGAGCTGAAGACCATTATGCCAGCTTTATCTCTTCCTCCTCTGAGCTATACCGGTCCTTCAGAGCTGAAGGAGTTAGTCTTGCTGATTGTGGAGCCTTCGGAGCCTATGCCTGCTCCAGTGTCTTTGGCTCCATTCACTCTGATGTCCTCAGCACCGATCGAGGACTCTAGGAGCCGACACTCTCTAGTTGGGTCCAGGGAGGATAGTCGAACCGACTTGTCAGTTCTGACTTTGCCTCTCGGGGCTCCAGCTTGGATGAGCTCAGCTCCTATCTCGGGCTCGGAGCCCACTGTCCCGGTGTTGGAGGTAGCAATGGTTTCCTTGGATCCGTCATTCCCTTTGCACTGGAACAGAGCTGCCTTCAAAGCCATGAGGAGAATTATGTCTCCCAAGACATCCTCAACTTCAGGTCCGGATTCTTCTTCCCCTAAAGTGCCTGTATCTGCTTCTGCCTTACAGATCCTAGCTAAGCGCAGAGACCCAGAACCTCAGGAAGCCTCATTTGGTGACCCATGCTCTTCCGAGACCTCTCCAGAAGCTCCCACTGATAAGGTTTCCAGGAAGAGAGTATCTAAGGGGAAACATTTGGACTCCACTCAGGAGTTATTAACATCATACTGACTTGGATGAATCAGAAGGGTCCCCACAGTCCCCCTCTGAGGATATCTCATTTGCTGAGATACTGGAAATCCTTAGGCAGAGGGGTGACTGGTAATCCACCATCCCTACTGAGGATGAGTCAGCCCTCCTGAAGGCTTTTGGGTCTCAACCCTCCACCTCTTGGGTGTCTCCGCCCTGGGATGAGCTTATGCAGCTGGTCTCACGAAGCGTGTGGGAGTCTCTGGACACCATGGAGCCTGTCCCTAGGAGGCCTAATAAGTTCATATCTGCCCCCCCCTAGATAAATCCTTCTTGACAAAAGGTGTGCCAGTTGATGCCATGGTGGTGGTGGCAGCCACCAAAAAGGAAATGTCTGAAACTTCCTCATCTATCCATCCTCCTAACAGAGACACCAGGATCATGTCTAGATACTGGAAGTGCATGTTTAGTTCAGCGCCTTTTGTACTTCATTCGCTTAACTATTTAACTCATTTTACAAGACTACAAAGAGATCTCCTCAAAGAGCTGGAAGATACTCTTCAAGGTACAGTAGCTGCAGGAGCTACAGACAAAACTGCTTCCCATCTTGCTACCCTCAATTCCATAGTGAACTCATCCATGTGCCTCATTTCATATGCAGCTGATGGAATGAGTAGGGCAGCAGGTACAGGAGTTGCTCTTAGGAGACACTCCTGGATGCTTTTGTATTCCTTACTGGAGCCCTTCAAGTCATCCTTCATGAATGCCTCCTTTGATGGGTCTTCCCTTTTCGGGCTCAATTAAGGAAACTTGAACCAGGTGTGAGCAGGATGGAGAGACTCTGTCTACCATCAGAGTCCTTTTTTCCACCCCTACCAGACCCTACCCCAAGGGTCAAAGGGGAGGGAAAATGTGGTTCCAAAAAGCTAAAGGAGCCTTTCAGGACACACCTGGTGAACCCCCCCTCCAGGGGCAGAGGAGGGGGCAATAATGGAATACACCACCCTCATGGCAGAGGGGGTCCAAAAAACCAGGATGACAGAGATCACTTCTTTGGGAAGCCCTACCGGCACTCCTGAAAGGAGGCCCAACTGTCTGCTCTGGAGGCAGTCGGGGGTCGCTTATCTTTGTACCCAGACGCCTGGCTCAAAATAACAAACGACAACTGGGTACAAAGTATAATTTCCAGAGGATACTTCATCCCATTCGCCACACCCCCTCCACTGACAAGGAAAATCCTGGATGTTCCACCCAGTTACAGAGAACAAGCAACAGTAGAGGTCCAGACGTTGCTAAGAAAAAGAGTCATCCAACCAGTCCCAGCAGACCAGACAGGATCTGGAACTTACTCAAGGTTCTTTTTAGTTCCAAAAAAGGCAGGGGACTGGAGACCTATATTGGACCTCAGCAGACTAAACAAATCTGTAAAGAAGGAGAAGTTTCAGATAGTCACGCTTCAGTTGATACTTCCCTTCTTAGGGAAAGACAACTGAATGTGCTCGATAGATCTCCAGGATGCGTACTACCACATAAAAATGGCCAGGCCATCCAGGGATCATCTGCGCTTCTGGCTGGGAGCCAGTCATTACCAGTTCCAAGCCCTGCCCTTTGTTCTCACTACAGGCCCCAGAGTGTTCACCAAATGCATGGCAGTGGTCACGGCTCACCTGAGATGTTTAGGATTCCAGGTGTTTCTGTACCTAGACGATTGGCTCCTTACCACCACCACCAGGCATCAACTCAGACAGGCCAGGGAGTCCACTCTGTCACTTTGCAATCAGCTGGGCATTACAATAAACTCAGAAAAAATCTGCCTTGTCGCCATCACAGCATATCATCTTTATCAGAGCAGAACTGGACACCACCACCACCACAATAAGACTTCCAGTAGAAAGAGTCTTACTTCCCCATCAGCATGTCCGCATTTTAATATCCAAAAACAAAGCACCAGCATCAGAAGTTCTGAAATTGTTAGGAATGATGGCAGCAGCAATTCTAGCCATACTACTGGCTCATATGCACATGCGGATACTGCAATGGCTGTTGTTCACTCAATGGTCTTACCAAGAGCTCCCCATGTCTCACATGATAATGATCCCAAATTCCTGCAAAAAGGATCTTCAGTGGTGATTGACCTCACTTCATGTTACATGCCCATTTGTGTTACCCCCTCCAGCGGCCACAGTGACAATGGACTCTTCCCTGATAGGGTGGGGGGGCATTTTCAGGGAAAGACAGCCCAAGGCACATAGACCGATCAAGAGACAAATCTGCATATCAGTGTCCTAGAAATGACAGCAGTACTTTTGGCATTGCAGTACTTCCAGGACTCTCTTCCTCTGGGTACAGTTGTGATTCAGACGGACAACATGTCAGTGGTCTGGTATTTGAACAAACATGGAGGAACCAAATCATACCTCCTTTGTCTCAAGGCCCTCAGAGTATGGCAGTGGGCTATTTCCACTCAGCACCTTCTGTTAGCAATGCACATCCTAGGGAAATCCAACGTGATAGCAGACAAGCTGAGCAGAGCAATTTTGTTGCCCCACGAGTGGTCCCTCAAGACGGAAATAGCGGACAGGATATTCCACATGTGGGGCCAGCCTTGCTGCGATAAGGTTCCCATGTTTTCAGTGAGCCAAAGTGGGGCATGGGGGTGTGGCCAATATGACACTGGCCACACCCTCTACCATGACGTCACCACAGGAGCGGAGAAGGAGATGCTGTTATGGGTAGGACGGATGGCTGCTGGAGTGGCTAGCTGGCTGCTGGAGTGGCTGGTTGGCTGGCTGCTGGAGTGGCTAGCTGACTGGCTAGCCAGCTGCTGGAGCCTGCTACCTTATAGATCATTCATTTTTTTCACTGCAAGTAAAATGCAACATAATTAACAAAATAAAAACTTCCAAACTGCTGTGATTATTAACTGTTCTCTGAATCATTAGGACAAAAGGTATCTAAACCGGCAAATGACGTAATAATAAATATTAAATAACATAAAGTGTTAGTGTTCTTGTTAGTAAATGGAAATTATCAATGTCGGTTGTTAGCAAAAGGCCTGATTTAGCATGGGAGACTGAAGGGAGCATTTCAAGACGGCTATGAGTTCAGTGTTTTTGTATAGTCATTCCTCTTTTTCAGGGTAAAGTTAGCATGCATTTTACAATGACTGATGGTATTTTCCATAGATTCCCCCCCTCCATATTAATGCATGATTATCATCAAAAAGGTTGCGTTCGTTTTGTGTTTGAGCTCCGGGCCGCGATCTTTGCAGGGCTCTTCCTGCCCCAATCCCCACCCCTTTTATGAATTGCAGCCAATTGCTGCATGAATTACAGCACCCAGACCTAACAGGCAGTAGCTTTGCCTGCAGGTCTGGGTTGGTGACGTAACTGAATTGCCGTGGAAAAGCCGGAAGTAATTGCGGCTTTTCCATGGCAATTCAGTGTGATTGAAAAGCGGGACTTTTCAAGTCCCACTACTTTCCACAGCAGCCAACGGGATGAGGCAGCTCAACCCGTGAGTGTCCCGCTGACAACGGGATGGGTGGCAACCTTGTGCTGCGACCTTTTTGCCAGTCACATGAACACAAAATGCAGAAGCTACTTTGCCCTTATTCCTCCTCCGGGAGAAGCCCCAAGGAACGCACTCATTCATGATTAGCCCCCAGGTCTCCTTTATGCATTCCCACCAATTCCATTGATACCCAAGGTATTACAGAAAGCAAAAGCCCTGGGAAGGACCATTATTCTAATAGCTCCTCATTGACCTCATCAGATTTGTTTCCCCTTCCTTCGACTTCATCTTTTGGAGGACCCCTGGATTCTGGACCCAGTTCCGGACCTTCTGATGCACTCATCGAGGGAATTGCATCCCTCTCTGCAGTCCCTGAAGCGGACAGCTTGGCTGCTCCAATTTCCATCATTGCCAGGTTCCATAACCTTTCCAGTGAGATGAAGCAAATTCTCATATCCTCTCATAAATCTTCTACGAGTAAGCTATACCTCAGCAAATAGAAAAAAATTTCTATATGGGCCTCTAAAAACAATACTGATCCTTACCAAGCCCCTATGGCCTCTATGCTAGAATTCTTAACCATGATATTCAATAAAAGAGCTGCAGCAGCAACAGTCTGTGTTCAACTTGCTGCCATTTCTAACTTTCATTTGGGATTTGAAGGATTGAATATTATGTCACACAAATTATCCAAAGCCTTTCTCAAAGGGACCTTTCATATTAGACCACCTGCGAAATCTCCCTATTCTCCATGGAATCTAAATGTTATGCTTTCCCACATAATTCTTCCGCCATTTGAAACAGCTTCCTCATGTGATCTCAAATTTTTGTCATGGAAAACCATCTTTTTAGTGGCTATTACTTCTGCCCACAGAGTGTCAGAGCTTCAAGCCTTGTCCATCAATCCTCCTTATTTGATTTTCCATGCTGACAGAGTCTCTCTTTGAACAAACCCCTCCTTCTTGCCCAAAGTTTGCACTGAAACTAATCTCAACCAAATTATTGATTTGCCAGTTTTCTTCCCCAGTCGCTCCAACAATCTAGAGTACATGCTGCACAAACCTAATGTTCACAGACAGCTCAGATTCTATTTGGATAGAACAAAAGATTTCAGGAAATCAGACCAGCTTTTTTTTTTATTTTCAGATTCCAGGAAGGGTATGCCAGTGGCTAAAACAACTCTGTCTAAATGGCTATCAGATTGTATCACCTTTGCTTATTCAGCTGCCTATATGCCCTTACACCATAAAATTAAAGCTCACTCAACCAGAGCAGTTTCTACATCCTCTGCTTTTTCTGCCAGACTTCCTACTGATAACATTTGCGCAGCAGCCACTTGGTCAAAACCTCATACCTTTATCACTCATTACAAAGTTGACAGCACCTCCTTTGGATCCACAGGCCTGAGAAATATACTCCCGTGAGCCACCCGAGGTAGATGGTGCTTGGGACGCTACCCATCAGTAAAGAATGAACGACGAGATAGAACAACTTCACATAAAGAAGTTATGTACTTACCATAACGTTCCATGTGAGTTGTTCATCTTGCCTTCATTCTTACGTCCCTCACTCCTACCCCCTCCTGGACTCTCAGAAGACGTAGATGCTAGATCCTTCCTGGTCACTCAACCCTTCTACTCTCTCTCTCTCTCTCTTATGGAGTTTTAGAATGACATATGATATTATTATACGCAGCAAACAAGATCTGAGGTAACTCAGGTTGCATCATGGGATAGGGAATTGGCCTCAAGCTACTTGACATCCTCGAGCATTGTAGTAGGTGCTGACTCAGAGCCGAGGGATCAGCTCCAAACCCATCAGTAAAGAATGAAGGCAAGATGAACAACTCACATAGTTTCATAGTTTAGTACTAGGCTATCTGCCCTGGGGCATTTATAAGCCTAGCCATAGTGACGTGGCTTTCGCCACCCCATGTAATGGTACAAAAGTGTACAGAATAGATCATAGGTTCATAGGTTCATAGGTTAGTACTAGGCTATCAGCCCTAGGGCCTATACAAGCCTAGCCATAAACAATTCCCTGAATATTTCTTCCCACATTATTTACTTTCCTGGACCCCTGTCTAGCAGGGCGACTGACATGATCCCTGGGGTGAATTTCCTTTCTCCCATCCAATCGTCAAGGTTCCTCTTGAAGAGGTCCAAAGAGGCACTCTGCTTGACATGTATGGGCAATCTATTCCAGAGTCTGGGGAGTCTCTGGGTCAGGAACCTATCCCTCCAACATGTTTTGTTTATTGTGATGACAAGGTTTAGATCCCTGGAGCGTGTAGCTCTGAGGGATTGGGATTTCTTTAAGTGTAGCATGTCCAACAGCTCTGGATTTGACATGGCCTTGTATGTTAAGCAGAGATCGCCTCTGAGTAGACGATATGCAACAGAGTATAGCTGGAGTTTTTTAAGGCGGTCAGCATAGGGCATCTGCTTTAGGCCTGTGATTCTTTTAGTGAGGTATTTCTGAGGCCTTTCCAGTTGTTGCAGATGTCTTGAGAGGTACATACCAAATGGGGCATTGTATTCTATAATGGGTCTAATGAGGGATGAGTACAGTGGGACAATGACCTCCTTTTTTCTGGATGAAAAGCCCTTTGTGATGAGGTGTGCCACATAGAAGGATTTCCTGACTGTTGTGGCGATGTGGTTATCGAAGGTGAGACCACTGTCCACCTGTGTCCCTAAGTCTCTTATCACACTTTCTGTGTTTAGTGTACTGCCACCTATATGGTAATTCATGGATACATGTTTTTTCCCAAAGGGGATACAACACATTTCTTGGCATTGAGCTTGAGCCCATGGCTCTGGCACCAAGCATCTGTTTCTGCAAGGCCCTTTTGTAGAGTATCCACATCATTTGGGGATTCAATAATGGCTACCAGTTTGCAGTCATCTGCAAACTTTGTTAGCCAGAGTCCCTTAGTGTTGACCTGTACTTCAGAGAAGTAGATGCCAAACAAGAGCGGCCCCAGGACTGAACCTTGAGGTACTCCACTTGTCACTTGTCTGGAGCTGGATTTGGAGTCGGCTACTTTTACAGTGTGGGTTCTATCAGTAAGCCATTTAGCAACCCATTGGGTGACATAGGGATTAATGCCCAACTTAGTAAGTTTATCTATGATTCCAGAGTGGGGGATGGTGTCAAAGGCCTTGGCAAGGTCTAGATAGGCTGTGTGGACCACCTTACCATTGTCCATGGCTCTGGAGACTGATTCAAAGAAGTCAATCAGGTTCAGGAGACAAGATCGGCCCTTCACAAACCCAAACTGGGTGGGGTCCAGTGTTTGAAGGTTGCCAATGTCTTTGTTTATAAGTTCCATGATAATACGCTCCATGGCCTTGCAGATAAGGCTTGTCAGACTGATGGGACGGTAGTTTCCGGGATCCAAGGTGGATCCCCCATTGTGGATTGGGATAACTATAGCTCTGTGCCACTCAGTGGGCACGAAACCTGAGGTGAGGCTATGATTAAACATGACACTTAGGTGAGGTGCCAGTTCATATTGTAGTTCATGTAGTACACAGCCCGGGATGTCATCTGGTCCCATGGATGCTGTATTCTTGGCTTTAGAGAGTGCGTTTTGTACCTGTGTGGCCGTTATTACTGGAATTTGGCAATCTTCCGGTATTGAGATGGGCCATTTAGGGGTGAGAGTGGGGTGAAGTTGGCACTGAATCGATCTGCCAGGATATTGGCAATATCCTTTGGATCAGTATATTTAATGCCATTCTGTTTTAGCTCAGAGCAGATCTGAGCATTGCCATTTAGATTCTTGACATAATTATAGAATGCTTTGTGGTTGTCTTTGGAATCTTTGGCAATTTTATTTTCGTAACTAGCTTTGGAGGATTTTATGAGGCATCTCAGTTTCTTACTGAGGCTAGTAAGGGATTTTTTTGCATCCTGGGATTTTCCTCTTTTCTGCAAAAGTTTCTTCCTTTTGTTGTAAAGTTTGTTTATGGCAGGGGACCACCAGATTGGCTTCCTTTTTTTGGATGAGAGCATTTTGGTTCTATTTGGGATGGCACGATTCATGCATGAGTGGATGTGCTCGTACAGTGCCATAGTGTAGGATTCAGCAGTTGAACTTTCAGTTCCTGTCTGCATGGGTGTCATGAAGTTTGTCACTTCTGACTTGAGTAGCATGAAGTTGGCTTTAGAGAAGTTTTTTATGGTGGTTTCTTTACTGGGGGTGGGTTGGTGATGTGGATGTTAAGGGTGATTAGCTTATGGTCAGACCTGACTAACGAGGGGTGACCATAGGTATGGAGCATTGATTTCCCATGTTGGTAATGACCAGGTCTAGGATATTGGAGCCCTGGTGGGACTATGGATTAGTTGATCCAGGGCGTTGGAATTTATGAATTCCAAGAACCGTTCGCAAAGGTGTTGGGACATGAGTAGTTTTCCCAGTTAATGGCAGGGTAGTTAAAATCACCCAGTATTAGGGTGTTTGGTTCTATCTTAATATTTTCCAGTATGTTTAGAAAGGTGTAGTGAGAATCTTGGGGTATGGTGGGGATCTGTAGCAAGCTACAATTTGGATTGCAGTCTTACCTAGTGTTAGTTGCACTTGGAGAATTTCAGACACATTGTGTTGGCCAACTAGCCTGGTGGTGTGAATATCCTTGGTGAATATTGACACTCCTCCACCTTTAGTGTTTTGGTCCTGGTTTGGTGGCCGAAAAGTGTGGTAAGAGTTGTAGCCTGGTATTGCAGGGGTGCTCTCTGGAGCCTTGAACCAGGTCTCAGTTACTGCACAGATATCGATGTTCTCCATTTTTAGGAGTGCCTCGAGAGAGTGCATTTTGAGGTTTAGACTTCTAGCATTGAGTAGCATTACCTTCAGATTTTGAATACTGTGCCTCTGTCTAGTAGTGACACAGTGAAGACCCCTTTACATAATAGAATTAGTTTACTGTGCCTCTGTCTAGTAGTGACACAGAGATGACCCCTGGGGTAAACCTACGATCTCCCATCCACTCGTCAAGATTTCTCTTGAAGATAGTGAGGGGCTCTGCCTAACATGAACTGGGACTCTGTTCCACAGTATGGGAAGCCTCTGAGTTATGAATCTGTCCCTCCAGCATATCCTATTCATATTTGTGCTGAGGTTTAAATCTTTAGCTCTCGTGGTTCTGATGGATTTGGATTTTTTGAGGTGGAGCATGTCCATCAATTCCTGATTGGACATGGCCTTGTACTTTAGGTACAGATCACCTCTGAGTATGCGGTATGCTACTGAATAGAGCTGGAGTTTCTTTAGTCTGGCAGCATATGACATATGTTGGAGACCCTTGATCCTCTTGGTGAGGTACTTCTGGGGTCTCTCCAGCTGTTGCAAGTGCCGGGTGAGGTACATACCAAATGGGGCATTGTACTCAATCATGGGCCTGATAAGGGAGGAGTATAGGGGTACAATGACCTCCTTTGATCTGGATGTGAATCCCTTCATGATAAGGTGGGCAAGGTAGAAAGTCTTTCTAACCACTTTGGCAACGTGGGTGTCAAATGAGAGGTCGTTATCGACTTGGGTCTCCAGGTCTCTGATTACTTTTTCCGTACTCAAGTGGGTTACTGTCTATGTGATAATTTGTGGGTACTTTGTTTTTCCCAAAGGGGATGACTATACATTTTTTGGCATTTAGTTTAAGGCCATGACTCCGGTACCAGTTGTCCGTTTCAGTGAGGCCTTTCTGTAGGATGTATGTGTCAGCTAGTGTATCGACTATGGCACCTAGTTTGCAGTCATCTGCGAACTTTGTCAGCCACAACCCTCCCATGTTTGCTTTCACATCTGAGAAATAAATGCCGAACAAGAGGGGTCCCAGGACAGAGCCCTGTGGGACACCACTTGTGACTGGCTTTGAGTCTGACATGGCTCCAGCGATTTTGACTTTATGGGTTCTATATTTTAGCCAGTTTGCAACCCATCTGGTGACATATGGATTTACATTTAAGCTGTTGAGCTTGTCTATGATGCCTGAGTGGGGTATTGTGTCGAAAGCTTTAGCCAAGTCCAGGTAGGCTGTATGGACTGCTTTGCCCTCGTCAATGGCTCTAGTGACTGTTTTGAAAAAGTCGACCAGGTTCAAAAGGCAGGATCTGCCCTTTACAAAGCCAAACTGGGTGGGATCAAGTGTTTGTAAGTCCCCAATGTCTCTGTTTATGAGTTCCATAATGATTCTTTCCATAGCTTTGCAGACCAGGCTGGTTAAGCTTATGGGGCAGTAGTTACCAGGGTCTGTAGAGGTGCCTCCTTTGTGGAGTGGGACTACTGTTGCTGTACGCCAGTGTTCAGGTACATATCCTGTAGTAAGGCTTAGGTTAAATAGCATTTTTATGTGCGGGTTTAGCTCCTCTTGGAGTTCACATAGCACGCAACCCGGGATACCGTCAGGTCCCATTGATGCTGTGTTTTTAGCTTTGTTGAGGGCGGTTCTCACCTGGACATCTGAGATGACAGGGAGGTTACATTCAGCTGGGATAAGTATTTCTTCTTTTGGGGGTGAGGGAGGGGAGAAATTTGCACTGAACCTGTCTGCCAGAATGTTGGCAATATCTGTGGGTTCAGTGTATTTTTTGTCATTGTGAACTAACTCTGAACATATCTGAGGGTTTCCGCCCAGGTTTCTAACATAGCAGAAGAAGGCCTTGTGGTTATCTTTAGTGTCCATAGCGATTTTTCTCTCAAAAAAGTAAACAGCACTTGCAGGTCTTGAACCCAAGACCATGCACACAAATGCCAATATGATTTACCAGTAATCCACCTCCGCTGTGGTACATACATAACTTCCTTTTATATCCATAAAGTAGCAGAAGGTCTTAGAAGAACTAAGCCAACATGAGAATGGAAAAAGGAAATTCTGCTGATAGGGATGACTGCAATTAGGGATACAGACAATAGGAAAGAAGGGGCTGACTATATTGGATAAAGCTGGCAAAGGAACCAAGGTATTAGGAGCAAATAACTAGAGATGGAAAGGTAATAGAATGGAAAGATGCCAAGAACTTATTTGGACTGCAGGCTAAAGATTGTCTTCCATATCAGGGACTGATATCAGAGTAAAGACAAACAGAAATAAATTGGGGGGGTCCTAAATGAAAGACTAGCACTGGTAAAGTGTTTAGTAGAATCTAGAACAGAAGTTCCCATTAAGAAAGAAATAATTAGTAAAGCATGTAAATATTGCATGATAACTATAAGAATCAATCAGAGGAGGTTTGGAAGGACTGAGAAGAGAGATTAGATAAGCAATTCAAAAAGAAACAATGGGGGATATATATATAGGGTCTATAGCACAACGTCGAACTTACACAAGTTTGATCGTTGTAATATTTAACCCTAAGGTCCGAAACCCAACAAAACCGAAAACACAGAACAGCAATTTTTTCCCAGGGAAAAAAATTGCTGTTCCGTGACAATAAATAAATAAATAAAAATTAACCTTAAACTTAAACTAAATTGGAGGGCTTTGCCCCCCCTACTTAAATATACCAACTCCAAGATCGCACCACAGTGGAGGAAATAGCAAAGCCCTGAAAACGGCCCACTGATTTTTTTCCCCGGAGAAAAAGTTGATGGGCCGTGGCTTCACTATTTTCAACTTTCGGACTTTTAGGGTTTGATATTATAACGTTCAAACTTGTTTTAGTTCGACGTTGTAATATAGAGCCTATATGTATGTCTCCCAGATATGCAACACAATCTAAAAGATTTTGGATCTTTGCTTGGAAAGCGCTTACATAGGTATTTTTATACACCAAGCAGACTTCAAAATACTTTTCCTCAGGTAGAAAGCAAATGTTGTAAGTATGATGGGGCAGAAAGAGGTAACTAGGACCATATTTTCTGGGAGTGTAATGAGTTGGTAGACTTTAAAGATTCTGTGTAGACTGCTCTGTCAGAGATGGTGGGTGGGCAAGTTGGAGTGACTGGGGAAATTATTTTTTGAGTTATGATACAAACTCGGAATTGCTTAGGCATAGTAAGGCCTTGCTGAGTCTAATTATGATGGCTGCCGAAAAAACAATTACTAGAAAATGGAAATCAAATTCAAAACCAACTTTACTAGAAGTAGTGAAGACAGTAACAGAGTTAAAGCAACTGGGACTAGGATTTTTAGAAAAGAAAAGAAGCAAATTACATAGGAAATAAATGGGAAACCTGGGCTCAATCCATGCAGAGCAGGAGCAAAGCTTAAAAGAAGGAATGATCTGAATGAGCTACATAATGGCTGGCTAACAATGACTGTATATACTAAAAGTGATGTATAGTGTTTCAAGTTACAGTTGTGTCAGCACTGTTTGGAATGTATAATATTTGCAACTGAGATTGTGTCATTATGTTTTATTGTCATTTATATAACTGTAACATGGCCTATGTTGTACATGATAATTTAATAAAGATGTTTCTTGTTAAAAAAAAGAATCCAGACAAAAGTCACTCTGGAACTGTAGGAGAACTGGTATGAGAGACTAAAACGTTTGTTGTTTTGTTTCTGCTAAAGAAGAGTCTACACCAATATTTTTCCTGTTTAAAGTACACTGTCACTTTTACAAAGCAAGTTAAGTTTAACCTCCTTCCATAGTCAATACCAAATTATACATTTTTATGCAATAGGTGTGTTGTTTTTGTCTTTTATTTTGGTGATAAAGATGACCCGCCTGAGATTTTTCTCAGAGAAGAAAACTCCTGCCATGACATCAAGAAGAACTGAACCCCCAATGCCATACTACCTAAATTTATAAAGGCTACTGTATTTCCGTGCTAAATGCTTCATTTGGAGTTTCATGCTTCCCAGAAAGAAAGTTGTTAATAAGGTCTTGCAGGTTGAACATACCTTTTATTAAAAATTAATAAATGTGATGACGTAGTAGTGAAACCACAATGCAAGTAAAAAGCTGCTCCTCTAAAGAAGTAAGTCGTTTTGCATACTCGTAATGTCATAATGCTTTGCAGTTGCATGTAAATAACTGTTCAGTATTTATTGTGACCTTGCTTTGTGGATGTGATTATAGAAAAAAAAGCTAAATAAACACAGAAGTTTTATCAGGCACCCGGAAGAAGACTTGGAGATGATCCAGGACACATTGAAGGTATTATCTCTCTCTCTCTCTCTGTCCCCTACCCCCCTGTCAGCTCACCTGGGAATGCCAGGGGGTCCTACAGATGAGCTGGAGACTCTAGATTGGTATAAAGAAGTCCAGTCTTCCCTACTCAGCTTGCTACCATATGACTGTCACTTGAACAAATGGATTAGAAAGTGACAGACAAATATAGAAATATATGTTCATCTGTTTATGTTTGTTTATTTTTTCAGCTGCTTGGGCATTGATGTATCTACACTCTATGAGCTCTCATCACACCTTATCTCAAGATACCATCCAGTATTTTGTTTGTATTCCTGGTAGATGTTAGTAGGGCCCTTCTTCATTCAACAATCCCAACTATTCATTACATTTTGTCACCTGTATTGTTTCATTGAGTCAATTAAGAAACATTTATTTTTTATTTGTTTGATACCTGCCATCTTGATAAATGCAGATCTAAAGGACCCTTTACAATCATGACAAGAGGTGATTCTCTTTAGTGACTGAATATAATTTTGTGTTGGAAAAGTTTGTCTAGGATGTCCCGGAACCTTTCTTAGCTGCCCATCAGGTGGGGACTGCTCCTTTTTCCATCTGTTGAGATGGACTTTTTTTAAAGTACCCACTGAAGGAATAATGACTTACAATAATTAGTTTCCAAATAAAAGACCACAGCTGGTATGAAGGAGAATCAGCATATAAAATGGTGGTACCTAGTTCCACTGTGATATAACCAGTGCTTATAAAACAGCCAGAACCCAGATTCCTTCATAATTTCTTGTTGCTGCAATGTATCCTGCTACTGTTTTTCATTCAGGCTTTCTAAATCTCATCATGTTTATCTCTTGCTCAAAGTCAAGTGGCATAGTGATGTGCATTTCAGATTCATTTTTCCTATACCATACCATCCAGAGATTTGTCAGACTGCTTAAACATTTTAACCATAATTTTCCCTAACAAGATATGTACTTTTATATACATAGTTCAAGAGCAAAAGGCCTATATGTTAGTTTTATGAATGTAAAAGGACTGAAATCCTGCTGACTGAAATTTTCTGTTTATTAAAATCTCCCACGTGGAAAAAAATTGTGGCTGTATTAGTCAGCATCTCAACCAAAAATGCTGATATATTTTGTTTTTAGAAAGCAGTTTAGTAATGACGGTTTACTTTTTGGTTTAAATAGCACTGTCTGATTTTGTGGCTGCAGTCTTAGATCATGGACTCTATTTATTTCTGCGCAGGTGTTTGGAATGTATGGGTGCAACAGAATATTGTGAACTTACTCTTACAATACCTTCCTAATAGATTCTACTTGCGACGCATTAACAGTGTAGTGTTTTTGCTAACATTTCCCAGAAATTTTATGACTAAAAGTATGAAATAACTTCCAAAAAAAGAACACACTTAAAATGTTCAATGAACTACTGCTTTCCAGATATTTCATTTACTGTAAACAGTTGGGTTCTGTAAATGGACAATTTTCCTCCCTGGCATTATGTCAGCTATGGAAAAAAGCTTGACTTTTGCCTTCTGAGGAATGGATGAACTAATATGACTCTCACCTGAAGCAGAGCCTGAATGAACTGTAAGGTTATTGCTTTGGTCAGGAATGAATATGTCTGGCTTTCACCCCTATGTAAGGAACAAATGGGCCAGCTAGCTGCAGAGAGTGGGGTTGGATGGTGCTAATGCAAGTTTATTTAAAAAGGCCTAGTTAACAAAGAATCACAATTTGATGCAAAATCTGAATATATTGCCTAACAAGTTAAATATGTTAAAAGGATCTTATTTCTCATTGCTAATAATTATGCAGTCCTGAAGAACCTGAAATTGAAGATTTAGGCACCTCTGATTCGGCCATTTCTTTATAGACAATTGGGGTGCTCAAATAAAGTAGTAGAAATTATTTATAACAAGGATAATATGACATTTACAAACTCATTATCAAGCATTTTAATTCAAAGGGTTAAGGATATGACTTGCTAATGAACTTCATTTTACAGTCCTTGGTTAGATTCCTTTAACTTCCATTTGCAAATTGTGTGACTTTGAACAAGTTACCTAATCAAGTGTTTCTGGGTCTCTCTTGAAAAGATGCACTTGTATGTACTGGGTTCACTAGTTAACTGATGTATAAACTAAAACATTTCTTCTTTAAAAGGGCTGCTAATTTTCTTTGCAGATTTCTGAATATAAATATTATGTGCATATTTTGGGATTGTGTGCCATTTTTTAATAATCTAATACTTTCTGTTATTACAATGTAACAGATTATGCGCTGTCAGAGTTGTGCCATAGTGGCAGGTCATATTATTAGTCTTACATAAAGGTGTGGTAGCTATTATACTTAATGTTATCATCAAACAGTTTTTTTGAGGGGGAAAGGATCTATAGCAAGTCATTATTAAGAAAAATGCTGAGGTAGATGTGTCAGGATGGATTTCTTTAAGTAGAAGTACTTTAGATATTACTTCTATGTAAGCTATAGAAAATATAATTGTGTTCTGTGAAATTATTTCAGACATCATGCTACAACTGCTTTTGTGCTAGTTGAGATAAGGAAAGCATAATCGTGATTTGTTTGTCAGGCTGCAAAGTGAAAAAAAGCATTGTTGCGCATGAATAAGATTGTTGTTAAATGGAAACCACAGTAGAATAGGATAATGTTATATTATGACCTTGCTCTATGAATGGAATATTGTCAGGCATAAGAAAATTTACTGGATGTGAGAGTGTGAAAAATATGTGGTTGGAGCTTTACAGAAGGGTGTCACACTGTGAACTGTCATTTAAATTTTATTTTTATTTAACATTTGTTAACCGGGAAAGTCCAATTAGGACAGAGCCTATTTTCAGCAGAGGCCTGGGGAGAAATGCTCCCGACGCATGTTTTTGAATGTGTGAGGAAACCAGAATACCCGGAGGAAACCCACGCAAATGCAGGGAGGACATGCAGACTCTGCACGGAAGGCACCCCAGCTGAGAATCGAGCTGGAGAACCTCTTGCTGTGAGGTGACAATGTTAACCACTGCACTACTGCACTGCTCTGAGATGAAATGAGATAGGATAGTTTATTGGATAATGTAATAGTCAACTAAGAAGTATAAACCATATTGGATAATATTCTAATGGTACCACCTAAGTTGAGGGATTATGACTCTTGTGCTTTATATGTATAACTAGCCATTAGCCTGCCATGATCAGATTTGCTTTCTCAAGATCCTGCTATCCTGTTCATAAATAAAACCTGCTACCTGATTTGCTACAACATGACTTTGACTCGAGATAATTTTGATCAATAATCCATGGCTATCATTAACAATGACTAGCCATTTGGAATTAAAAGAATCTAGTAGACAATATTATCTGGCTGAAGATCCATGCTGGATGGAGAGAGAGAGTTGTAGCAACAGGGGAAGAACTAAAAGTCAAACCCACACAAGCACATTCATACCCACAAGTTAGGAACAAGTCTCTAAACAATGCATCTGTAAGTCCACAGGGTCAAAAGAAGTCATTAAAGAGGGTGACTTCTAGCTACTGAACTTTGCTTATGATGGCATATATTTTTCATAGAAAGAAGGTACCGCTTCAGTATTCATCATCCTTTCAGAAAGCAAGGCCTGTAAGCACACTTTATTTTTATAATTGCATACTTGTAATAAATCATCACAGAAGTTATCCCAAAACGTTTCAACAAGCACTCATCTGAGCTTAAAATTAATAAATGAATGCTTTTCAAGCTTAGAAGACATCAATGGACGTACAGCTCAGTAACTAGTCTGCTAAGTTAGCACTGCACATTATCTGTACAAATCATAATTAAAGTGAATAGTAATTATTTTTTTTCAGATGACCAATGTACAGAATTTTCAAATACAAGTGAGCTGTTTTCTTTTTTTCACACTCCCATCAGTGGTTTCATAAGTACAATATGAATATATTGACATTTCTGAGTTGATATGTAACAGATGTTCACTGCCAGTGACTGTTGGCAGCAGGTATGCCATGCAGTTAAAGGATGATTTTTTTTCCTTTTGGGCATATCCAGCGACAAGTACCAGCTGTTTCTTGCTTATGTTTATCTTCTGAAAATAAATAATGAGTAACTTTTTATTTCAGACTTTTTCAGTATCAAATGAATCATTAAGTTGTATTTTCTTTCTATATCAGACTTTTAGACTTTCAGGTTGTCTGAAGTGAGGCAGTTTGGCATCTGTAGCACTTCAGACTACTTTTCTCACATGTTTTTTCCTTTAATGCAAAAAGAAAATAAGAGGAAAATAACTGATAATAATATGCAGTTTTGCAGTTATGTGAAGGTTAATACTAGTGTCACGTGAAATAAACTGTTTTTATATGTAAGGTATCTGAGGATGACATTACTCAAATACTATCATGAAGTGTTCCAAATTATAATAAATTCTTCGTTAAAAGGTAGTATTTTCACAACTGTGAAACATAGGATAAAGATATTATTTTAGATTCTGTGATTCGCAGCCACCAAAACAAATGACAATTGTTTATTCTTTATGCATATTTTGTATGACATAATAAAGTAGACTGATGTATTTCAATGACAAACTGATTTCTGCATGATTTTCTTAAAAGGGCATTTCTAGGGTACGTCTGTGCACATAAGTATGAAAATATTTATAGATATGAGATGAGATGTCATGCATACGCATACATGCATCCCCCCCTCACACACTGGTATATTCACAATTACAGAACTATTGGATATGTATACTGTGAGAGATGATTCATTTTTTGGAGTGGCAATTTGAAACTTACACTTTGTTACAGACATTTTTTTTTTTGCGGTTTAAACAGTACAAATTTTATACAGCGCTCCTTAATGCTGATGATCTCTTGAAAGAATATAGAATGTGTCATTATGTAATTTATTTTTTATGTATTTATTTGTCTGTATTGACTTGAAAAGTCAGACTGGGCAAAGACCACAGAGACCATTTTCATTGAAGGCCCAGGGAGAAAAGCTCCATCACAGTACATTTATATTAACAAATGAATTTCAGACAGTTCTCAGAAAATCAACAGTTACATTTCTCAGAAAAAAAATGAAAAGAGATGTATATACTATAAAGTAGTTACATCAACATGTATAAGTCTATACGAGTCTATATTACCTTTTAGAAAGGGCTATTCATCTTACACCCTTTCCTTGACACATATCAACTGAAATTCCAAAACTCTGAATGGCTACATAAGCAAATATTTTCCCATGGGGAAAAAAAATCACTTGGCTGTTGTCGGGAATTTGCCTTTTCCTCCACTGTAGTGCAATCTTGGAATTGGTATATTTAAGTGTGTGTGTGTGTGTGTGTGTGTGTGTGTAAGGGGGGGGGGCAGTTTGTTTTGTTTATTGTTGGCCTTGTGATTTTTTTCCATGGGGAAAAAAAAATCACTTTTATGGCCATTTGAAGTTATGGTAGTTTGGTGGATATGTGTCAATGTAAGGGCGTTCGATGAACAGCCCTGTCAACATCATAATATAGACCTGTCTATACAGTTCTAGTAGCTCTAAAATCTGGGAGGTAGAAGGGAAGACATTATTATAAAGAAATTTAGTGTACTTACATTTCAGTACAGAAAGGTTTGTAAAGATTGTAAAGAGTTCAATAGATACAGTAAAGTTGTTGTGTCTTTCGGCTTTTCCCGGTTAGGGGTCGCCACAGCAGAACTCCGGTCCACTAATGATTGGCAGTAGATTTTTACATGCTGAGTTGCCAGCCCTGATGCACAACCTTCAACTAAGGTACGCCCATTCACGCATGTCTCCACACAGAAGACGCTGTAGCTGAGAATCGAACAGGACAACGTCTTACTGTGTTATGTAGAAGGGAAGAATTAGTGTTGTATAGGTTTGTAAAGAGTTCAAGAGATATAATGAAGTAGTTATAAAATTATGTAGGAGGAGATATATTACTATTATATAGGAGAATAGTAGTAATAGCATATGAGTGAGAGCATGGTAAAGATTAGTTCTATCTAGGCTGCCTTTTCCAAATTGGAAGGTTTAGAACTTAGGCATAAAGGAAATATATGAGAGTGGTAGGGTAGTGGATGGGGGTAGTCAGAAAAAGAAGAAGATGAGATGTGGTGTTTAAGATGGTGGTGAAGAGGGGTGTATTGATTCAAGTGCTTGAGGGAAAGCTGTTAGGGGTGTAATAATTCAAGTACAGGAGGGTAAAAAGTTAGCAATAGTTAATAAGTATTTTGTTCCTTCATTAGAGGTCTCAACCTAGTGATAAACATGAACATAGCCAAGATTGGGTAAGGTATTGTTTGAGCTAGATGTTATAGGTTGGGAGTTTGTTAGTCATTTTACTTGTGTAAGGATGATGTTCCAGCATTTGGAGATGTAACAAGAGTATAGTGAGTCTCCTGATGAATTATTTGCTTTTCTAGCACTTAGTAGAAATGTATCACCAGAATGAAGGTCTCTTGTAGAGGTGTACATCAATACTATATTTTTAATGCAGAACATTTGTTCAGGATAGTATATCAGTTAATTCGCCATAATTAGCTGAGAGTATGTTAGGTATTTGTTAAGTATTTATTAAGTTCTAGCCAGTTTAGCTGTTTTAAGGCTTGTCATTGCTGAGTTTAGGGTGCAGCACTGGTAGCAAATGTAGCTACTTTGTTGTAACAGGAGGCTAATTTGGATTTTCATGTAGAGCTTAAGTTTGTAAGGATGGGTGAGGCATACAGGAGGGATGGAAACAAAACAGTATGAGGTTAGGGTTTTTCTTGCTGGGTCTGTAAAGCACTGATTTGTCCTTTAATGGGAGCCAAGTTTTTGGTAGGTATTTTTAATTGTTTGAAGAATATGGTTTTTTTTTTAAACACCTTCATTGAATTATCATTTGTGACACAGGCAAATTTACCTTTATTTAAAAGTAATCAAACTGTATTAACAAGTTCACGTTTACAAACATTATACTTCATATATATTGCTATATATCATATAACCTAAGTAGCATTACATAACTTATTCAATTCCTGCCCTTTTTTAAACAAGAAACATCTTTATTAAACAATCACTTATGATATAGGCAGTCATATATTTATATAAATGAAAACAAACCACACCAACACAATCCTAGTTGCATGCATTTTACATCACAAACCATACTGATGCACTCCCATTTGCAAACATTATACATCACTTATAATCTATCCAATCATTTTCAGTAAAATATTACATAGCTCATTGAAGTTTTGCCTTCTTTTAAACCTCATTCCTCCTCTGTATGTATTGTTCCCACAGTTCCCATTTTTCCTATGTAGTTTGCTCCTACCCTTTTCTAAAGATCTCAATTCCAGTTGTTTTATCTCTGTTACTATATTCATTTCTTCTAGTATAGGTGTTATAGATTTTGATTTCCATTTTCTCTTAATTGCTTTTTTAGCAGCCATCATAATCATAGGATCATAGGAGTTTACTAGGCTATTGACATGGAGGTCATTTCAAGCCTAGCTGTTTCATCACAATGTAATACCATAGATACTCTAGGCAATACCCAGGGTTGTATTTAGTAATGACTACCCATGTCCAGGAGGGTTGTGGGGGCTATCCCTGACAAGAATTTACGGTGCCCCATCCACTTGTCCCATGTTCCTTTTGAACAGTGCCATAGAGGTGCTCTGTTTCACATGAATTGTTAGCCTATTCCAAAGACACAGCAGTTTCTGGGAGACAAATCTGTCCCTCCAGCATGTCCTATTCAAGTTGCAGGCCATATTTAGGTCCCATTTGATTTACAGATGTGCAGCAAATTCATTAGGTTTGGGTCGGATTGCTCTGTAAGCCAGGCATTAGTCTCACCTAAGAAGTCTATACAATACAGACTATAGTGACAGGGACTTTAGTCGGTCTGTGTAAGGCATGTGCTGGAGGCTCTTGATCTTCCTTGTTAGAAACCTCTGAGGGCTCTCCAATTGCTCCAGGTGCTTTGTACGGAACATGCTAAAAGGGGCGTTATACTCAATTATGAGTCTGATTAGTGACGAGTTTAGAGGGGTTATAACCTCCTTTTTTTCGAGAGGTGATGCCTTTACTAATCAAGTATGCTACGTAGAAAGCCTTCCTTACTACAGTAGACACTTGGTGGTCAAAGTTAAGGTAGCAGTCAACTTGTAATCCCAGATCCCTTACCACTTCACAGGTACTTAGGGTATTGTTGTTGATTTGATAGTGTGAAGGGACAATGATTTTGCCGAAGGGAATGATGATGCATTTCTTTGCATTCAGTTTGAGACTGCGACTAAGACACCAGTAGTTGGTCTGCATAAGACCCTGCTGAAGTATACTGACATAATTTGGGGATTCAATAATTGCATCTACTTTGCAGTCTGCAAACTTGGTCAGAAATAACCCCTTAGTTTTGGCCTGAACTTCTGAAGTATATACCAAACAGTAGGGGGCCTAGCACTAACCCTTGTGGTGCCCCGCTGGTGATAGGTCTGCTCGCTGATGTGGTGTCACCCACTTTGATAGTATGTGCCCTGTTTATGAGCCAGTTGGCAACCCTTATTACAACAAAGGGTTTACATTCAGTTTGCTAAGTTTATTGGTAATGCCTGAGTATGGGATCATATCAAAAGCCTTTGCCAAGTTGAGGGATGCTGTGTGCACAGATTTGCCCTCATCAATGGCCCTGGTCACATTTTTGATGAAATCCACCAGGTTTAACAAGCAGTATCTGCCCTTGACGAAGTCAAATTGGGTTGGATCCAAGGTTTGGAAGTTGCCTATGTCTTTATTTATGAGGTCCATGATAATGCATTCATGGCCTTACAGATGAGGCTGGTCAGACTTATGGGTCTATAATTCTCAGGGTCTGTTGCTAAGCCACGTTTGTGGAGGGGAATAACTGTTGCTGTTGCTGCTCTTTCTTTATACTTAACAATACCTAAGTGCAACTGATGGGTTTTCTTCAGCCTGAACTCTTTAACATAGTTAAATATAACTATTTTGTCCAGAGACATTGAATTAATCTAATTTTGCCTCTGTATGGATAGTACACTTACATCCTGATGTAGTGCTGAAAGCTGAGCTATTTTAAGGTACTGTATGTCATTTGTTCATATTAACCTTTCCTCAGATGAGTTGAAAACAGACTATTTTACCATCTCATGATATTTAAATAGTACAGGTTACTTAGAGATGTTTTAGCTGGGGAGGCTACAACTGTGAGTAACCCATATTTGGGGACTCTGCCTCTTTACCCCTGAACTCTAACCATACTACCGCCAAGTTTGGCCACCTTGGAGAAAAGTGTAACACACTTTTGCCCTTTTCTTTTAAGTGAAGTCATATCAGAGGTAGTATATTCAGAGACTTGGAAGAGAGGTCCCACATTAGATGTGGAGAATGCCTAAAGTATTGCATGAGTGTAAAATCACCCAGTGGAGCTTTGTCTGCTGGATTGTACATTTGAGCAAACGGTCCCCTATTTTGTCTAATAGGCCCCAAGATAATTCATCTAGTTAACATTTCATAACTTTCTTGAGTACTTGCGTATCCTTAGCCTCTTTAGTAGTTTCTCTTGTGACATTATTATTTGCTGGCTAACCTATAAAACTTCTAAATCTTCCTGGAAAAGGTCTTCCTTTTGTACTTTGAGATAGCCTCCACTCATTAGATCAGCAATGTGCATTTCCTTGCCTGATTTTTATTGGATTTTTATATCATACTTTTTCCAGTTTAGGAATATATTTTGTAATTTGGGTAGTCCTTTGTGCATTGACTTCCTCAATACGCTTTTCAGAAGTGTGCAACATATCTTGGCCAGCACTGGTTTACCATAAATATATTAATGTTTTTCTCTCATCCAAACACAGTGGTTAACCACTCTTTGTTAGTTTGAACATCTATAACATATAACACCTGTAAGTGCTCCTGAACAACAGGCTACTGCCATGTCCTCTTGCATCAGTATAGCTTTATGATCATATTGATTTGCATCTACTTGCAATACAACAGCTTTACAAACATCATAATATGTCAAAGTTGGTGAATTAATCACAAGGTTCTTCAGTAACTCAAAAGTTTTTTTTTTCTTTTCCAGTCGCCAGTTTCATTTTACATCGTGCTCTTGATACTTCCTTAAAGGGGTAGGTATAACTAACATGTTCAGTATAAACGTAAGGCAAACAGTTTACCATTTCCAGAAATCTCATCAAAGCTTGTCAGTGTTCTGGCTTTTACATAAACTTAAAAACTTTCAGTATCTGGTTTCAGAACCACCCCCTCAACATAAGATTATGACTCATGTTTTTCAGACTATTCACACACATTGACATTTATTCCTGTTCATTTTCAGTTTGTACTGTCTCAATCTGTTCAACAACTTGACCAAACTCAAGTTATGATCCTGTTTAGTGTCACCCTAGCAGATGTATTTACTGCGTGATTCAGGCCTTCCTCCTGTGTGAACTACTTCTGGTACAGACAAAGTACCAAAGGATTGCTTCAAAAGCATGCACCTTCCCCACAGCATATTGAATGTACACAACTTAAATTGCTTTATTCGGCTTAATTTTTCAGAAATTGTGGTTTAGCATCTAATACAGAAATGTATTTGGCATTGGGCTTTGTTGCTAAAATTTCTTCAAATATTAGTAACAGATACTATGCTTATTTTGTTGTAACCATAGTGTTAGCACATTCAGTGTGCTTTGTCTTTTTAACAACACTAAAAAGCTCTACAATCTTTTGAGATCATACTCTAGTCTGTCACTTAAAGCTGCAGGTACTATTTTAGATGTATGACCTATTGGTAAATCATCACGAGATATTCTGATGTGGTAGTGCTCTGACAAACAAACAAGTGTAGAAAATAAATTTGCATTCATTTGTATCTGGTTCTGTAGCTGTGCGGCACTGTGCCATCAATCTATTCATTTAGGTGTTTGCTGTATGCTTGTTTAAGTCTTAAAGAAATTGCAACATTAGTTTACTAGTCACAGGAATATTTTGGGAATGCCTAGAAGTAACATTTTTTATTGAGAACCTCATGAATGCAAAAATATTTCTGCACTTGTATATTAAACTTCCTAAATACCTAATAACTCACATCATTATTCAATTAATCACTCCTTCAACTATTTAAATTTATTGGCCATCCTACTATATTCCATAGTACCAGAATACAAAAGTGACCACCCCCTTTCAATCTATCTTGCTGTTTTAAAAATAGTGACTCTTACTAAAACTTAACTTAACTTTTTAGACAGGTAAAACTTAAGTTACCTACTTTCACATCTAACTCCTCTAGTGCACACTGCAGTGTTTAGGATAAACCATTTTTTTCATCTTACTTTAAGCATCCTTGCGACTAGCACTTGCTCTAAAACCTGCTGGAAAGCACTAGGAAGCCTTAAACTGATACAAGCACTCAACTCTCCTTGTTAATAAGGGGAAATTAGTCGTAGACACTAAACAACTAATCTATGAATCTATGAATCTATGAATAATTGCAAAGTACCTAGCTAAGGTAAGAGAAAACAGCTCTTGTGCTTTACAAAAAAAAAGCACCAAACCAGGCATGTCCAAGGGTCAGCTTCCAGTGATTTCTCTTGTCCACCTAGTGAATCTGGGCATACTGAGGCAATGCAGCAATTGATCATGTACACAGACAACCTTCTCCTCCTACCACCCAACACTACAATCTGCGAGAGATGCACTTACATAGCCAAACTGGAAGCAAAATCATCTCCACCCAAGATTGTGCTAGACAGTCAAGAGGAGAAGGTTAACACCCACACTACACCTCAAGCAACACATAGGCCTTCTAAACCTACGCCACCAACACCCTCAGATAGCAACACTAAACCCTCATATGCGGAGGCCCTTAACAGTAACCTGCCCAAGCAACAAGGACCTACGAAGCTGAAACACAAACAAACACCAATCACAACCAAAGTGTCACACAGCTCAAAACACCAGTGTGCCACCCAACAACAGCCCCTAAGGCAAGACAACGTACCCAACACTTTAGTCATAGGTGACTCTATAGTCAGACACTGATCCCACTCACCAGGCTGAACAAGGAGAAAATTACTGTCAGCTGTCTGCAGGGTGCCAGGATCCGCCACATAACTGATGCACTCAAGATGCTCCACAACAAGTACAAATATGACTCTGTTATTGTCCATGTTGGAGGGAATGACTTGAGACATACCTCCCTGGACTACATGAAAAGAGACATGGAAGGGCTCTCAGATCATGTGGCCCAGGCAGGTATGACCCTAGCCCTGAGTAGCATCCTGCCTTCGCCCAGAATGATACCACAGTATAAGGACAAAATCATTGCCTTCTGGTGTCATTCAAAGGGGATCCAATATCTGTCTGCCTGGGATGACATGAGCGACAGACCATGATGTTTTGCCAGGGATGGTCTCCACTTGTCACCCCTGGGATTCAGGTTACTGGCTAAGGCTCTTGCCACCCCTATAGTGCCTTTTTTAGGCAAAGTTCAAAGGACAAAACCACCACCGTAACAGGTACAAACATGCAAAATCTGAAGGTAATGCTACTCAATGTTAGAAGTCTAAACCTCAAAATGCACTCTCTCGAGGCACTCCTAAAAATGGAGAACATTGATATCTGTGCAGTAACTGAGACCTGGTTCGAGGCTCCAGAGAGCACCCCTGCAATACCAGGCTACAACTCTTACCACACTTTTTGGCCACCAAACCAGGACCAAAACACTAAAGGTGGAGGAGTGTCCATATTCACCAAGGATATTCACACCACCAGGCTAGTTGCCCAACACAATGCATCTGAAAATCTCCAGGTGCAACTAACACGAGGTAAGACTGCAATCCAAACTGTAGCTTGCAGATGGTGCCCCAGGATTCTCACTACACCTTTCTAAACATGCTGGAAAATATTAAGATACAACCAAACACCCTAATGCTGGGTGATTTCAACTACCCTGCCATTAACTGGGAAAACTCCTCGTGTACCAACACATTTGCCCAATGATTCTTGGAATTCATAAATTCCAATGCCCTGGATCAACTAATCCATAGTCCCACCAGGGGCTCCAATATTCTAGACCTGGTCATTACCAACATGGGAAATCGATGCTCCACACCTATGGTCACCCCCTTGTTGGTCAGGTCTGACCAAGCTAATCACACTTGAAATCCCCCCCCCAAGTATGGAAACCTCCGTAAAAAACTTCTCCAAAACCAACTTCATGCTACACAAGTCAGAAGTGACAAACGTCATGACACCCATGCAGATGGTAACTAAAATTTCGACTGCTGAATCCTACAATAAGACAATGTACAAACACATCCACTTGTGCATGAATCGTGCCATCCCAAATAAACCAAGACGCTTTCCTCCCAAAAAAGAAGCCAATCTGGTGGTCCCCTGCCATAAACAAACTTTAGAACAAAAGGAATAAACTGTTGCAGAAAAGAGGAAAATCCCAGGATGCAAAAAACTCCCTTACCAGCCTCAGTAAGAAGTTGAGATCCCTCATAAAATCCTCCAAAGCTAGTTACAAAAATAAAATTGCCCAAGTTTCCAAAGACAACCACAAGGCATTCTATAGCTATGTCAAGAATCTAAATGGCAATGCTCAGATCTGCTGTGAGCTACAACAGAATGGCATTAAATATACTGATCCCAAGGATATTGCCAATATCCTGGCAGATCGATTCAGTGGCAACTTCACCCCCCTCTCACCCCCTAAAGAGCCCATCTCAACACCAAAAGATTGCCAAATTCTGGTAATAACGGCCACACAGGTAAAAACTGCACTCTCCAAAGCTAAGAATACAGCATCCATGGGACCAGATGACATCCTAGGCTGTGTACTACATGAACTACAAAATGAACTGGCATCTCACCTAAGTGTCATGTTTAATCATAGGCTCACCTCAGACTTTGTGCCTACTGAGTGGCGCACAGCTACAGTTATCCCACTCCACAAGGGGGAATCCACCTTGGATCCTGGGAACTACCACCCCATCAGTCTGACAAGCCTGATCTGCAAGGCCATGGAACATATTATCATGGAACTTATAAAGAAAGACATTGGCAACCTTCAAACACTGGACCTCACCCAGTTTGGGTTTGTGATGGGCCAATATTGTCTCCTGGACCTGATTGAATTCTTTGAATCAGTTCCCAGAGCTGCGAATGAGGGTAAGGTGGTCCACACAGCCTATCTGGACCTCGCCAAGGCCTTCAACACCATCCCCCACTCTGGAATCATAGATAAACTTACTAAGCTGGGCATTAATCCCTATGTCACTCGATGGGTTGCCAACTGCTTACTGACAGAACCCACACTGTAAAAGTAGCTGACTCCAAATCCATCTCCAGACAAGTGACAAGTGGAGCACCTCAGGGATCAGTCCTGGGTCTGCTCTTGTTTGGCATCTACTTCTCTAAAGTACAAGCCAACACCAAGGGACTCTGGCTAACAAAATTTGCAGATGACTGCAAACTGGGAGCCATTATTTAATCCTCAAATGATGTGGATATTCTACAAAAGGGCCTTACAGAAACAGATGCTTGGTGCCAGAGTCATGGGCTCAAGCTCAATGCAAAGAAATGTATAGTTATCCACTTTGGGAAAAAAACATGTACCCGTGAATTACCACATAGGTGGCAATACACTAAACACTGAAAGTGTGATAAGAGACTTAGGGACACATGTGGGCAGTGGTCTCACCTTCGAGAGCCACATCGCCACAACAGTCAGGAAATCTTTTTATGTGGCACACCTCATCACTAAGGCCTTTTCATCCAGAAAAAAGGAGGTCATTGTCCCACTGTACTCATCCCTCATTAGACCCATTATAGAATACAATGCTCCATTTGGTATGTACCTCTCAAGACATCTGCAACAACTGGAAAGGCCGCAGAAATACCTCACTAAAAGAATCACAGACCTAAAGAAGATGCCCTATGCTGACAGTCTAAAAAAACTCCAGCTATACTCTGTCACATATCATCTACTCAGAGATGATCTCTGCTTAACATACAAGGCCATGTCAAACCCAGAGCTGTTGGAAATGTTACACTTAAAGAAATCCCAATCCCTCAGAGCCACACACTCCAGGGATCTAAACCTTGCCATCACAATAAACAAAACATGCTGGAGGGGTTCCTGACCCAGAGACTCTCCAGACTCTGGAATAGACTGCCCATACATGTCAAGCAGAGTGCCTCTTTAGCACTCTTCAAAAGGAACCTTGACGACTGGATGAGAGATAGCAAATTCACCCCGGGGATCACTTCAGTTGCCCTGCTAGACAGGGGTCTGGAGAAGTAAATACTGTGGGAAGAAATAGCCAGGGAATTGTTATGGCTAGGCTTGTATAGGCCCTAGGGCCAATAGCCTAGTACCAGCCTATGAACCTATAGTGAAAACTCTGTACCCATGACCTACCACATAGGCGGTAGTCTACTTAACACTGAAAGTATGATAAGAGACCTTGGGACACAGGTGGACAGTAGTCTCTCCTTTGATAATCACATCACCACAGTAGTCAGGAAATCCTTCTACATGGCACACCTCATCAGAAAAGGTTTCTCATCCAGGAAAAAAGAGGTCATTGTTCCCCTCTACTTGTCACTCATTATAACCATTATACAGTACAACGCCTCTTTTGGTATGTACCTCACAAGACATCTACAACAACTAGAAAGGCCGCAGAAATATCTCACAAAGAGGATTACTGGCCTCAAACAGATGCCCTACACAGATCGTCTCAAAAACCTCCAGCTTTACCCTGTCGCATATCACCTACTCAGAGGCAATCACTGCCTAACATACAAAGCTATGTCAAACCCAGAGCTGTTGGACATGCTTCACTTAAAGAAATCCCAATCCCTCCGAGCTACATGCTCTAGGGACCGAAACCTTGTCACCACAATAAATAGAACATGCTGGAGGGATAGATTCCTATCCCAGAGATTTCCCATACTCTGGAACAAACTACCTATCTATATCAAACAAAACTCCTCATTAGCACTCTTCAAGAAAAATCTTGATGACTGGATGGGAGATAGGAAATTCACCCTGGGGATCACTTCTGTGGCTCTGTTCGACAGGGGCACAGGAAAATAATTTTCTTGGGTGCCAAAAGCCAGGGTACCTTTTTGGCTAGGCTTATATAGGCACTAGGGCCAATAGCCTAGTACCTACCTATCAACCTATAAAACAATTAAACACAAACTAATAATTAACAGTTAGTGCAGAAAAGCCTTCCACTCCAGTTCTTTGTTTAAACCATGAAGCACCAAAGTGTCAAACTTTAAAATACAGACTGCTTCTTTATATAACAGTTTATTTTTAAGTGCAACATCATCCATAATCAAAACTTGTTCTAAAATACAGATAGAGCATTTACCACAGGGAAATGTACCAGAATTTTAGTAGGCATAGAGAACAAATTATGAACAACCATGTCTTTTATATTTCTGTTAATTATTCGTTTGTGTTTAACTGTTTTAGTTAATTGAGTAATGATGTGATGTAGTCACAGATGGGAAGGAAGGAAGGATGGTGGATGATATAAGGATGTGCTGCTGTAGTCACAGATGGGAAGGAAGGAAGGATGGTGGATGATATAAGGATGTGCTGCTGTAGTCACAGATGGGAAGGAAGGAAGGATGGTGGATGATATAAGGATGTGCTGCTGTAGTCACAGATGGGAAGGAAGGAAGGATGGTGGATGATATAAGGATGTGCTGCTGTAGTCACAGATGGGAAGGAAGGAAGGATGGTGGATGATATAAGGATGTGCTGCTGTAGTCACAGATGGGAAGGAAGGAAGGATGGTGGATGATATAAGAATGTGCTGCTGTAGTCACAGATGGGAAGGAAGGAAGGAAGGATGGTGGATGATATAAGGATGTACTGCTGTAGTCACAGATGGGAAGGAAGGAAGGATGGTGGATGATATAAGGATGTACTGCTGTAGTCACAGATGGGAAGGAAGGAAGGATGGTGGATGATATAAGGATGTGCTGCTGTAGTCACAGATGGGAAGGAAGGAAGGATGGTGGATGATATAAGGATGTGCTGCTGTAGTCACAGATGGGAAGGAAGGAAGGATGGTGGATGATATAAGGATGTGCTGCTATAGTCACAGATGGGAAGGAAGGAAGGATGGTGGATGATATAAGGATGTACTGCTGTAGTCACAGATGGGAAGGAAGGAAGGATGGTGGATGATATAAGGATGTGCTGCTGTAGTCACAGATGGGAAGGAAGGAAGGATGGTGGATGATATAAGGATGTGTTGCTGTAGTCACAGATGGGAAGGAAGGAAGGATGGTGGATGATATAAGGATGTGCTGCTGTAGTCACAGATGGGAAGGAAGGAAGAATGGTGGATGATATAAGGATGTGCTGCTGTAGTCACAGATGGGAAGGAAGGAAGGATGGTGGATGATATAAGGATGTACTGCTGTAGTCACAGATGGGAAGGAAGGAAGGATGGTGGATGATATAAGGATGTGCTGCTGTAGTCACAGATGGGAAGGAAGGAAGGATGGTGGATGATATAAGGATGTGCTGCTGTAGTCACAGATGGGAAGGAAGGAAGGATGGTGGATGATATAAGGATGTACTGCTGTAGTCACAGATGGGAAGGAAGGAAGGAAGGATGGTGGATGATATAAGGATGTGCTGCTGTAGTCACAGATGGGAAGGAAGGAAGGATGGTGGATGATATAAGGATGTGCTGCTGTAGTCACAGATGGGAAGGAAGGAAGGATGGTGGATGATATAAGGATGTACTGCTGTAGTCACAGATGGGAAGGAAGGAAGGATGGTGGATGATATAAGGATGTACTGCTGTAGTCACAGATGGGAAGGAAGGAAGGATGGTGGATGATATAAGGATGTGCTGCTGTAGTCACAGATGGGAAGGAAGGAAGGATGGTGGATGATATAAGGATGTACTGCTGTAGTCACAGATGGGAAGGAAGGAAGGATGGTGGATGATATAAGGATGTACTGCTGTAGTCACAGATGGGAAGGAAGGAAGGATGGTGGATGATATAAGGATGTGTTGCTGTAGTCACAGATGGGAAGGAAGGAAGGATGGTGGATGATATAAGGATGTACTGTTGTAGTCACAGATGGGAAGCAAGGAAGGATGGTGGATGATATAAGGATGTGTTGCTGTAGTCACAGATGGGAAGGAAGGAAGGATGGTGGATGATATAAGGATGTACTGCTGTAGTCACAGATGGGAAGGAAGGAAGGATGGTGGATGATATAAGGATGTACTGCTGTAGTCACAGATGGGAAGGAAGGAAGGATGGTAGAAATGCAATGTGTACTGTTTACAGGGTTGTGCTTTAAGACATACTGGGGAAGAAATCATTATGTGTAGAAGAAAATGTATAGTATCAGCACTGTACCCTACTATGTCACTTTGATGATCCAGGTTACAAGGTAGATGTAATCGCTTTGAAGTCAT
>NC_056738.1:500381185-500608685 GCF_019279795.1 Protopterus annectens
AAATTACATTTCATGTATATCAAGTGACTCATACTTCATATCTGTTATCACAAGTTTTCAAGTGAATTAGCTTTGCTGCAGCTGTTTAACAACAAACTCTAATGATGGGCATCAAATGAAAATGCCATTCATTGTCACAGTCCTAATAAAACACAAACACCCAAAGACATTTGAAGACCTTTATTGTAATGGAAATGAATAACAAACGTCAAACTTTATTGAGGCACACAGAATCCAACATTGCAACAGATAAGATAGCAAACATAAGGGCAGAACACCCGCTCATCCTGGATAAGCAGCGTTCCCAACTTGTTCACTTATCCTAGTAATCCTGAAGGCAGCGTCCCCGCTCACCTTAATATCATCAATTTCAGTTTCCATTCCAAGGCATAGTAATCCTGAAGGCAGCGTCCCCACTCACCTTAATATCATCATCAATTCCATATTTCCATTCCAAGTCATAGTAATCCTGAAGGCAGCGTCCCCGCTCTCCTTAATATCGTCATCAATTCCATATTTCCATTCCAATTCACCCACCATCAAATCACCATCTCAATTCCAAATATCCTACTGAGGGGGACAGAAGGGGGTCAATCCTGACCTTGAGAGACCTCTGAACAAGGGCCATTATTAGCATTCTTAGGAACTTCATGTTAAACAAAGTAGATTATCTATCTATCTATCTATCTATCTATCTATCTATCTATCTATCTATCTATCTATCTATCTATCTATCTATCTATCTATCTATCTATCTATCTATCTATCTATCTATCTATCTATCTATCTATCTATCCATCTATCTAACTATCTATTAGTGTGAAGATGTGATCAACACTGAAACATGGAATCAGTATTCATAGGGACTTCTTCAGACCTGTTGTAACATATGGAATCGGTGTTCACAGGGACTTCTTCAGATCTGTTGTAATATATGGAATCAGTGCTCATAGGGCCTTCTTCAGACCTGATTTACCATATGGAATCAGTGTCTATACTAACTTCTTCAGACTCTAGGATGCCGCTCTGCAGATAAAAATACTCACTCAAATAGACTGTACATGTGTTCCAGCTGACTGAAAACTATATGTGCTCAGGCTGAAAAATACACTTTTAAGTTCAATTTGCACATACTGTTAGACTGTACCTTTATTGGGCAGTTTACTTATTTGTTTATGTCTATTTGTTTACCACGAAGAGCTGACTGGGCATAAAATAAAATATTTTCAGTGGAGGCCTAGAGAGAAAATTTCTAAAGAACAGTAACAAGTAAAAAAAAATAAATAAAATAAAAGAACTGATATATATTACAGAAAACAACAGATATAGAATAAAGAGTGGCACAAAGAAAAAATATTAAAATATAGCAATTAATAGGAGCAGTACATTATAATGCTTGCCCCCCCTGCTTATACTTATTGAAGAGTAATATGGTTTGTCTTTTATTTGTTTCTGTATGTACTTGTACTGGAATATAATAAGTGTTGGTATCCTGTGTGTTTTTGGTATTAAGGGATTCAGTATTTTGAGTTTTCAGTATTTTGAACGTTCAAGATTTTGGGCTTTCAGGATTTTGTAGCGCTTATATATATATATATATATATATATATATATATATATATATATATATATATACCCTATTTCCCCGAAATAAGACCGGGTCTTATACTTTTTCCCCCGCTGAAATACACATTAGGGCTTATTATTAGGGGATGTCTTACTCACCCCCCCCCATACAACAATCTACATTTTTTCATTTATTCATATACAAAAATCGACATTTATTCATGTACACAAATCGACATTTATTCATGTACACAAACTGACATTTATTTGGCACTGTTCTGTTATTGGGCAACAGTTCTAGGTAAAGCATTAACAGTTGTGTGAGAATTCTACATAAACAGTGCAGCAAATATTTCATCTTCAGAATATCTACACCTTGGCTTTCACATTGCAATATTTCATGCTTAACAGAAAGTGCAGAAAAATCTCAATACATGTGTATTGGACGAAGGGAATAAAACGGGTGAATAACTGCCACTTTTTGAGTGGTGATGCTTTCTTTATTCCTTACCAAAACCGTAAGAGAAGAATGATGGAAAGTCATAAAAAGGAAGTCTGGAACTAGTGGCTTTACTTTTTAATTACCCCTTGATAATGAAACGTTACCTTAATATAATAAAGTAAAAAAACTGACAAGAGCTTGCTGGCAGCTGAAAGCAGAAGCAATCCATTCTGTTGCCCCGATAACGGAAAAGTTATTCATATACAGTCATGTCATCTTCTTCTGGAACATTGTCATAAGTCTTCAACCCCTAAATTCCGGCTTGAATTTCTTGCGACTCCATTTCCTGTAGAACCATTGGCCCCAATCTGTCATGCCCAGCAACAGAGCTCTCCTTAAATGAGCACTGCTTGCCCATGTAGCCTGCTCATAGTGCATTGGCAACACAGCTGTCGGTGATTTTATCCCATGAATTTTTCACCCAAGTCATGACTTCTTGCAGGCTAGGCTTCACATAGTTTCCATGCTGATTACTCTTTATTCTATTTTCAATGTAGTCATTGAGTTCCATGCATAAATGGTCCTTGAATGGCTTATTTATTGCCATATCAAGAGTCTGGAGATAGGCAGTCATTCCTGTGGGAATCATTATTTGATCTATTTTTCTCTGAGCAAGGAAGTTCTTCATGTCTTTAGTGTGGTGAGTGCTGGCTGAATCCCAAACTAGGAGACCTCTTTTGTCACCTCGCAAAACAAGTGGCAGCATTACATCGACCCACTTCTTTATAACTGCTTGTGTGCAGCAGGCTTTTTTGGTTTCAAGAATGTAAATGCCTGAAATACGTTCAATCTCATCTTTATTGCCCTTACAAATGATTAGAGGTGGGGTTTTCTTTCCATCTAGACGAATTGCCAAAATACAGGTAACACGTGCACTTTCGTAACCAGTGGAGGGAATGTAGATTGATGAGGCACCCCTCTAATCAGATCCTTGGCCCATAAACACTGCAGTTTCATCCATAGCAATCATGTTGGAGAGTTTGTATTTAGAAAAGTCAATGCCATCAACAAAGGACTTGAATGCAAGTGCACGTTTAATAGCTTCAGTATCTTCCAGCTTGAACAGTGTTGTCGATCTTCTTAGAGACAGTTCATATCACTGAAAGAAGCCATCCAGCCAATGTGGTGATGCTTTGAATTCTTCTGGGGATATTTCTAACTGTGGTGCCATTGCAAGGGCAAATGCTTGAATATCAGCCCTGTGCACAACCAAAGCCTTTGCTCTCCTGTTAGCAATCCATTCACAGATGATGTCTTCCAGCTCAGGAAATAATGGTTGCCGACCTGATCCACACTTGCACTTCTTAGCATTTCCCTCATCTACCTGTTGACTGAGGTTATCTTACTCTGCTCACCATTTTTGGACCATTTGGAGATCCAGCTTCTTCTCTTTGCAGAAAGCCATCAGATTCTTTCCCCGGGAGTCTTCCACAATTCCTTTCTTGTACTCAATGGAATAGCTCTTTCTTTTGGACTCATCTTGTCTGGGGGGTTAATAGAAGACTTACGAGACAGGAGTGGCAACAAAAATGGTGACAGTTAAGAAGACACAACCACACCCATTTGTTATCAAGTGCATGCGTTTTACGTGCGTTGTCTGTACTTTGACCAATCAAAGTACACTGGCCATTGTTTATGGGCCAAGGATCTCAAATGTCACGTGTGAGTGAGGATTAGGGTTACAGTAAGAATCGTGGTGGACTCCCGGAGAAAGAATCTTACAACTTTCTGCAAAGAGAAGAAGTTGGGTGTCCAAATGGTCTGAAAATGGTGAGCAGAGTATGATAACCTCAGTCAACAGGTGGCAATAATATTATTATTTTATAATTCAACACATCCATCATGTGTTGTTGACAATCTTAACTGGGCTTATATCATGACCACCCTGGAAAACCATGCTAGGCCTTATTCTCTGGTTAGGTCTTATTTACAGAGAAATACAGTGTGTGTGTGTGTGTGTGTGTGTGTGTGTGTGTGTGTGTGTGTATATATATATATATATATATATATATATAGATATATATATATATTTAGATATCTATATATATATATATATATATATGTGTGTGTGTATATATATATATATATATATATATATATATGTGTGTGTATATATATATATATATATATATATATATATATATATATATATATATGGGTCTACTTGTCATTATCGAAAACCCACTTCACCAAACTTCTAAACACTGGGACAACTTTGGCAAACATTTAATTTCACAAACTCTCGGATCACAGGAATTTTACTCTGGGAAAGTAATCACTTGGCCACCATGATGAACTTTGCCCTTTCCCCACTGTAGTGCAATCTCGGAGTTGGTATATTTAGTTAGGGTGCCCCCCACTTGGGTGGGTTTGATTGGCTTTGGTTTGTTTATTTAGTCTCGGTGGCCAAGTGGTTACTCTCCCAGAGTAAAATTCCAGTGATCTGAGAGTTCATGAAATTAAGTGTTCGGCCAAGTGTCCCAGTGTTTAGAAGTTCGGTAAAGTGGATTTATATATATATATATATATATATATATATATATATATATATATATATATATATATATATATGAATGCATATAGGTAAAATGGGTTACAAAAGGGACACAAAATACTGACACATAGTGTAAAAATGTACTTATTTGCATTATATAAGGAGCACCACCATACCACAATGGTTTTCTTTCTTACAATCACTCCATTTATATTTTTCCCCCAGTGACCTAGTAGTTTGGTGGGCCGTGCCACCTAGATGATTCCAGCAGACCCTAGATGGTACCATCAGTCCTGCTTATTACAGAGAGTGAGGTCAGCAGCCGGTGCCATCTTCTGTCCATCAGCAATACTAGTGTCTGCTAACAGGCTGAATGTGTGCCTACCTTTAGTATTTCCCAGGTATCATGGACTGGTTGCATGTGTGTTTGTAGTTAGTACATGTCAGTACTCTGTCACAGAGTAGCTGAATATGTGAATGCAATTACTACACTTAAGTTAAGGTGCCATGAAATAGCTGAATATGTGCACGCATTGAGGACCCTCATGTGGTGTGACAGTAGACTGACCACTATGTTTGTGCCTCTAAAAGTGTAATCTTGTCTTAAAAATTCTTTGGGTCAACCACCAAGTTATGTGACTGACTTCATTGAAAGAGCTTTTAATTTGTCTGAGAAGGTCCTTGTAGTCTTACTTTTGTGAAGGTGATTAGGTCAGAAAGGTTTCTGATATGGACCTGCTTATGTATGTGTTTTATGAAATTATAAAATTACTGAGAAAGCTAGAAATTTCTATCAATGCATCTACCGTGGTTCTAGCTTCTGGTAAAGAGTCAGTGACTGCTCCTGTGAATGTCACTGATGTCATGGATTTGTGTAGTGACCATAGTGCAAGCTGACTGGTCGGGGATGCTTTTGCCATTCTGCATGTCATATGGGTATGAGTAGCTGTGGAGGAGTCAGGGCTTTTGTGGCTTCGGCAGTATGAGGCCAAAAGTGTTGCATCAAGTTGACACAATAAAGAACCAGTGTTCACAGATGTCTGCATGGGGATGTGACTCTTTTGTAGCGCATTCTTAAATGACATCATAGCATGCAGGTTTTATCTATCTCTTTCTTTCTCTCTCTCTGTTTGTCTAACTTGGTGGGGTTTTATTTATGATACAGCATAATGAAAATGTCTTGATCATAGGTTTAAGTTACTGGGACCAGTTACTTATGCATATATGTCGGGATGCATGTAGGTGTAGGGTGATGATCTTGTACAAACAACAGCAGATAGATATATGGCAGTGGTAGTCTAAGCAGTTAAAAACAGAGCTCTTGCCTGAAGGCTGTTTATAAACAACAAAAGCCTGCAAACCACTGCTAACTGTTAATAGAAATTGATAGCTGAAGAGTATATGACATCCAGAACATCAATAAGGAAGAGAAAAAAATTAAGCAAAATGGAGAACAACTCAGAAGGGGAAAGCAGTGTGGAGTAGAGGTGGAAAAGGTGAATGGCAATGTCAGCTGAAGGAAAAAACTTCCTCAGTCAACCTAGACAGAAAGACTGATCAAATGCACTTTGAGATTTTTAAGGTAAGTGGCTCCCTGTTGGAAAGTACAAGAAAAACAAGAAAAATAAATGTTTTATCTGGGCATTAGGAAGAAATAACTGGTAAACAAAACTGCTGAAAAGGAGATGAAATAAAAATTGCTGTAACAGCAATTAAAATATGAATAAATGGAACAGAAACTGGCTGAACTCAAGGATAAGTTATGCAAAGACAACATGAGGTTCATAGTAGTTCTAGGGCAAATCACTGGGAAGGACTGCAAAGACATCCAATGGGATTCAGAAACATCCACACCACTCATGTAAATAAAAATAGTTTGCAATTTATTTAGGACTCTTGTCCAATAATCTCTCAGGACTTCTTCAGAATACAGTATATTGCATGCAGTAGTTCCAAAGCAAATCACGGGGAAGGACTGCAAAGATATGCCCTGGGATTCAAAAACATCCTCACCACTCTTGTAAATTGTCTACAACAGGTAGGAAAATATATACAACAGTGAGAAAATTCAGAGATAGATATGCCACCAAAGAGAAAGACCCCATTATTTGCTCATTAGCATAGCTTTGAATCATTTAATACTAATGATATCAGACCTGATTGTGGTAGTAAAAAAACTGAAAAATATCAGAGTACATCAGTAACAACAATGAAAATAACAATAGTTTGTAATTTATTTAGTTTCTTGTTCAGTAATTTCTCAGGACATCTTCATTATATAGAATACAGAATTTTGCATTCAGTCTTGGACACTGTTTTGGGTTCTGACAGTGGTAGTGTTTACCCTGGTGGGCCATGTATAACATTGGCAAAGGCACCTCCCTACACACATGTACAAGCGCATGTGCGCGCACACACACACACACACACACACACACATCCAGACTCTCAAATTCCAACACATATACACACAAACTAACATAGCACCCACCTCCATGTCTGGGCTGAACTTACCTGTTCTGTAACTGCTTTTTCTCCAGACATGGAAATTCTCTGAATTGCTCAGCAGCATAAATTTGGAGCCATTGCATGTCCAGGAGAGAACACATGGCTAATTTGCATTAATGCCCCATTCCAGATTGCCTCTTTACCATGCAGTTTTACCGGCAAGACCACCTTTCAGGCTGGGGCTCCTAGTAGCAGGAAACCTCAGTAGAAGGTGAGTGTATGAATTAGAAAATCTTACCATGACTGGGAAATGGACAATAGTAAGAATTCCAACTCATGCTAAACCTTTCTGAATCCCAAGATTTATGATTGAGAAAACACTGGAGCACATGGGCTGAATTTTCTACTGCAGATATTAAAATAGAAGGAATACATGGAGTAAAGATTCTTAATTTGAGACTGAGAAAGCAGCCAAGACCTATATCGATTAGACTGCAGACATACCAGCTAAAAGAGAAAATTATTTCTATTTTATAGAGGAAAGGAACAATCTTACAGGTTGGAGATGCAAGGTTCTATGTGGGTAATGACTTTTCATTACAACTTCAACCAATAGAAATACTTTTCTTCCGTTCATAAGACTCTGCAGAAAAATGAAACTTAATTTCAGGTTAATGTATCCTGCATTGCTTTGAATCTTCTACTTACTTGGTGTAAAGGTTTACATGAGACCCCCAGCAAACAAAAATAAATGAACAATTGGAGGCAAGAGAAGACAGTGAACAAGCAACCAGTCAACAAATGCAGAAAAGCAAACTATGGACACTTCAGTAGAAAGATTCTCTGTGAAGCCCTTTCCTGTTTTCCAAAGGAAAATGATGGATAAAGCAAAAAGTAAAAGATTCCATGAAAAACAAAGCAATGGGAGCATGTGGAATGATGATAGTGTTTAATGTGGATGTGTTTTTCAATGGATAATGATATAATATAACCAAAATATGAGTGGCACTCTGAATGATACTTTAAAAACTCTGATATCAGTAATTACCAGAGAGGAAAATAACAATCTGATTAATATAAATGCAATATGTAAGTATTATATATTATAGTTCATTCAAAAATTAAAGTTTATATTTAACTGAAGGGGAAGGTAGTCTGCATGTTGTCTGGTGAAACTACCTTTCATTCTCAAATTGCAAATTGTGTTATATTGCTTTCAGTAAAGGTTTTATGGCAGCGAGGAAGGAAAGGGGAATATGTAATGGAATGACAAATGAAAAAATAAACTACTATATTATATGATGGAAACAACTAGGCAATAATGTACAAAGTTAGCTCTGGTAATGCATAAAATACGTCTAGGAGTAAATACAAAGATATAAGTATGCTTACTGAAAACAATGCACTGGAAATGTTGAATAAGGAAAGTAGATTAATTGCAGAGGAATATATGTGTGGGCAAGGATGTTTGGCACAACTTCCATGTAGGATACAGACTGGGTGATATTTTAGCACCATTGAAATCATTATATACCAGTGAGAAAATAACTATTTTATATTGCATGTTGTGTTAAAGTCACATTTGTGTCAGGCTTCAAAATGGAAGATATTCAGTTTGCATACTAACCTATTCTGTCTTTAGTGCTAGCAGAATGCAGACTGGCTTCCTTGACAAGTTAAGCTTGATTATAGGAGGATGACATTGCTTTGTCTGGATATTTTTATTTGACATTTGTTTAACAGGAAAGTCTGTCTGGGATAATATCCTATTTTCAGTGGAAGCCCACACTGACATAGACATAAGATGGTTACAAACAAATAAAGATATTAGAAATGCTAATACAGAAGGACAAGATATTAACTAAATAAACAATTCATAACTTCAGTTCATACAGTGTGAATGTATATATACAGACTGCAAATATTTGGACAGAGACAATTTGGAAAAATAACATTGCCAATAGTTAAAGAATTCACAAATTGCAGTTAATAGAGATGACAATCACACTCAGTACACACTTTGAAAAATAGATAACTAGATAGCATAGCCTAGGCAAAATTATATTTGTTAATAGGCCTGACCTTTTGAAAATCACTACAGCATTTGAAATAACTAATGAAGTTAAAGGGTAAATGTTACAAAATATATACAAATTATATAAATGAACACCCTGCAGAAATTAATGCAGATTTAAGTTCACAAATATACTAAGAGAAAGAATGTAGGTAGCAAAGTGTGGCTGTCTAGTAGTACAATGATAGACGGACAATTTCAGAAATAATATATATAATTTTCTAGCTGTAGGCAGGTGAAAAAATACTAATGAATTATAATAGAGATTTTCCAGTCCAAAGGAGTAAATCAGGGTTTGAATCTTATTAGAAAACACTACAAAAAGTGTTATACTGTTGGTTTTACAGAGTGTTAGCTCTGTTGTCTCAATATATGGACCAGATTCATTTAAGACAATGTTACACAAAAACATATGAAGTGACATGAAATTATAGAACCAGACTATGAAGGAGCAGTTTGTAAAAGAAAGCCAAATAAAGTATGTAAGTATAATAATAGATAAGCATTATCAAATTATAATTTGACTTACTAGTTGGGAATGTTAATGGGTTGGCAGACAGGAAAAAACAGGGAAAGGTACTAACTTATATTTATAATAGTAATGCACAAATAATAATGTTACAAGAAACACACCAGAATCATAAAGAAAATGAAAGCTTTGTAAAGAAAAGTTGGAATGAGAGTTTTTTGTTGTAATAGATGGAGAGTGAGAGAAAGGGGTCCTAATATTAATTAAAAAGCGTATTAGAACAAAGACTGAGGAGCAAATGAAGGACAGGCAGGGAAGGTTTATAGTGGCGAAAAGCTGTTGGTATGGTATAAGAACTGCACTGGCTACAGAATATACTTCACCAAAAGCATTGAGACAAGATATTATGTTTATGGAGAAGTTATTGCCTTTCATCAAGAGTGTATGGTAGTAAAAAAAGAGATGTATTGTAGTGGATGGTGCTTGAACACTAAATGAAATAAGGAAGACAATCCTGGAGTGCCAAGACTGAAGGCAGATATATGAATGTATTTGGAATCATTGATGTAATGAAAATAAGAAAGAATGAAGTGTAATAAATACATTTGACAAGGAAATGTAATATGGTTTGAACCATGTAAACATATTCAATAACAGTGTCAAACCATGCACCTACAAAAGACACGTTTTGTATGCATGTAAATGTCTGTTGAGACAAACATCAGCATTTTCCAGGATTTCTTCAGAAAAGGAAACTGTTTAATTATAGGATAGATCATACTTTAAGTGAAATGTTATTAGATTTGAATCTTGCAAAGGACTGATTAATTGTAACATGAAGATTAGAAAAATGGATGCAATGAAACAAAATGAGATATGGAATAATAGACAAAGTAGGTATTTAAAGGCTTAAAAAGTAAAGGATTTTACTGAAAAAAAATAAGTAGTGAAACACAGCAGGTTGAAGAACAATTGAAAGAAGCTAACATTTCTAAGTAAGAAAATATGAATAAGCACAGAACAATTATTTTAAACAACTGTTTTGCGATAACCTTAGAGCAACCAAATTGTTGGTTCAACATTTAAGGCAACAAAAGTTTGAAAGGTTGATAACTAAAATCAGGAATTATTAGGATGGTGTAAAGAAGCAGATTCAGTAAAAACTATGGATATGTTACAGTATACTATACAGACAAGATGTAGAGGCTGAGAGAAAGACACAGAAAATAGGAAAATATTTGAGACTTAGCTAATAGGAGTAGAAAGAGGGTATTAACATAAAAAATAAAGGGATCTGAATTTAAAGAAGCAAAGAGGAAGCAGAATACATGGGAAAACACTTAAGGGTGGAATTCCAATAGAACTGTGGAAAAATAAGGAAAAGGAAATAAGAAAAGTCTGACTAGTATTTTTAACAATATTATTCTGTGTGGGGATGCGTCCTTAACTTGGAAAGAAGCAGTAGTGATGGTTACACCAAAGACCCTTTTGACAGAAGGTTGTACAGACCCACTTTGATATTGAAGTATTACTACCAGAGCCGGATCCAGCACTAGATGACCTAGGGAACTGCCTAGGCCCTGCTGGGGGTGAGGGTTGGTTGGGTTACAACATTAATTTAATTTAAAAAAATTTAAAAAAGAAGTAAAAGTACATTTATGTTTTTCAGACGCACAGTTGCAACTGCATACATGAACTGTTTTCCCATGAGACTAAGTTCCTACAGAGCAATATGCAAGATTTGATTTAACATGTGACACATGCAAGATTGGAGATAAAAGATGTGGGTACAAGCTTTTTGGCAAAGGCAGTTTAGCAGCCTTATGAATTCCAGCCTAACATCGGAGCTTTTCAGCAGCAGATGTGTATGTGTGCATGTGTGTAATGCACTGAGTAGAAGTGGCAGGTTAGTTAATTATCTTACTCATTGTCAAACCCTGTACTTTAGCTACAGGAATCAAGAGCCTTCTAAGAGTTATATGGTTGTCATGAGACAAATCAGAGAACTTGCTCTGAGTCATTTTGAAAACTTTAAACCGGTAGTTGGAATTGTGGATAAATGCTCTAAATTGTGGCAGGCTCTCCAACAGGAGGTCAAATTTATAACAACAACAAATAAATTAATTAAAGATTTGAAATTCCAGGATAAAATTCTGTTGTCAGGGTATTGGGTAAACAAAATGACAGTAGCAGATAATCAGGCATTAAAAGCAATTGATTTAACAATAAAATCGGTCTCTTTTCAAAAGTTGATGTATACGCAGTTGATGATTTGGAATAATGCTTATTATACTCGTCTTAGGTTACATAAATTTAATCCTAGGAATTCTCCAACTTGTCCATATTGCACAAATCAAATGGCAGATCTTCTTCATATGTTCTGGAGCTGCAAGTGTATATATAAACTTTGGAACTCTCTTAGAACACAACTACAAAAGATGGGTTATCAAAGTTCAAAATTATCATGGGAATTTATGATTCTACATGTTCCTCCAAGAGAGCTCTCTAGGTCACAAACTATAATATGTATGAATATTTTTTTGCTGATGAAGTTATATATAGCTACAAATTGGTTAGAACCAGACAAGACATCATGGGATAATTTCAAGCTTGTGGCTATAAAGCATATATTAGCACATCAATTATTCCTGAAGCAAAGTAACAAAAATATTAATAACCCGAAAATATGGGAAAAGGTTTTTAACATTATATTAGCATAATACTGTTATTAGGAATATATTAAAGTTTGGATATATATGTGGAGGAAACAATGTTTCGAAAACGTATGATATGTATGGACGCAAAGTACTTCTACAAATGTTTTGGCTTTGTTTTTCTTCCCTGGTGTCTTCTTTTTTGGAATAATGACGATTTTTATATGGAAGCATTTAATGTAGATATTGTATATAGTTTTGATAGTAATAGTAGTGAATTATGTGTGTGATTTTATTGTATTTTGAAAATATATATCAATAAAAATTTATTATGGAAAAAAAAAAAGGAATCAAGAGCCTTCATCCTCTACACCAACTACCACACAGTATGGTTACAGTTAGTCAGTGGGTAGAAATGTTCTGAAATGGATACTTTTGCCATTTATTGGTTCATACATTTTGTTTCACTGCTCAATGGAAAAAATATCAAAACTACAAATTTAAAATACACTCTAATAAATGATGTCATATTTAATAAAAAATAAATTGAATCGTGAAGGGGAATAAAATAACACATACATTTATGAATGGTTCTGAAAATGTAAGCAGGAGGCCCATGATTTGAAAACAGCCCAGAGACCAAGGTTTACTTCATCCTCCATAGGTAGGGTGCTTTTTCAATGAATATGAGTTTCAATGTATTTTTAATGAATATTTGCTTCAAGGGAAGGCAAGTTTATTGTTACTCATACTAAGTCTGTTTTCAATGTGCAAATGTTTTGTTTAGCAAATGGCCATCAGTGTTTTTGTTATACAATTGCAAAGTAGTTTTAGTAGCTCAACAGGTAGCATACTCGCCTTTGGCTCAGAAGGCTGTGGGTTCTACTCCTTTACCATGTAGAGGGATTGCTGACACTGCAGTACTCTTTAAATAATATGCTGCTCTCCTGAGTGTGTCATCCTACATTTAAGATGTTAAACCAAGGCCACATCTACCTGTGTTGACAGTAGGTACTGTGAGATCTTTTACATCCTCCTGAGCTATCAGAAAGAGTAGGGGAAGGTCCAAAGTGCCTTGGCCAAATTTACCATAGTAGTATAAATGTCACCAAGGTTCTTTCCCCTGAAAAGAGGCTACTTGCCTAGTGGGACTACCTTGGTCAATAAAGGGTAAATAAATTAAAAGTTATAAATGAAATCCATGTCTCTGTATTAATTTCAAAAGTAAAGAAGAAAATAGAATGCATGCTGCCAGGTTTGATCAATGTTTATAGTAATTGCAGGGAAAGAGAGACAAGTAATGGGACATTGGAATGGATATGAGGGATGCTGGTCCATTACCCTGCTATGGCCCCATTTGACCATGATCTGTCTCTAATTACTCCTAATGGCTTACAATGATTTAGGCAAAAAGAGTGGGAAAATATATTCCTAAGAACAATAGATTTGGATTGATGTGGTATTACAGAAGGAAGGCAAGCATTCAACAACATTAAAAGAACTCTTATAATTCAGACAGATGCCATTAAACAATAATAGTAAATTTGGACACCAAAAAGCATTTGATGGAGTGGGATGGGAATTTATGAAGAGGATTTTTGAGGCATTTGGGTTTCCATGAACATAGACAACATTAATATTTAAAATCTACAAAGGTCCTCAAGATAGGGTAAACTTTAAAGATGAGCTATATAAAGTATTTAGTCTTACAAAAGGAATGAGGCAAGGGTCTCTACATTCAGTATTACTATTTGTTTTGTATTTAGGACCAATAACTATGGACAAAAGACAATTAAACATAATGGGATATAAATGGAGAAATACCACTAAGAAAATTTGCTTTTTTTGCATACAACATAATAGTATATGTTACCAATCCAGAGCATGACATAAAAATTATATTTGATAAACTGAATTATGTTAATAGTATAGTAGGATATGAAGCAAGTGAAGCAAAAACAAAGGCTATAGTAATAAATTATGTGCCAACACATGACTTGGTACAAAACTTGCCCTTGTTATTGATTCAAGAGAAGGTGAGGTACATCAGAATGTGGGATATTGGACAAGCAGCTAAAGGAATGTGGGAAGAAATTGCTTAAATATTATAAGTAAGATTATGGAAAATGTAACTTATTTGTATAAACAATACGATACAAGGGATTAACATGTTAGTAGACCTACAGGCTATTTATATAGGCCAGGCTTCTATGTATTAACCAAGCAGTTTCTCTGAGATAACAAAGGAGAAAGAGTGCAATGGGAAAAACTAACACTGATAAAGAAATAGTATGGTTTGAGACTGTGCAATTGGAAAAACTAACACTAAGAAAGGAATAGTGTGATTTGAGACTATCAGGCTTGGAAGCATACTATAACTTGTTATTCCACTAGAGGGAATGACACCTTGGATCTTGTCCTTACTAGTATGGGAGCATCTTTTATCATCTCTTTCCTATATTCATCACTTGTTAGGTCTAACTAAAAAGATGTCTCCTTTGAAATAAAATTGAAACCAGAGATCCCTTCCATCCAAGGTACATTTAGAAATTTCTTTAAGTCAAGCTACCTATTCCTACATGATTAATTGGCAAGCTTCAAATCCCCACAAAACCCAGTTAACTCGGACTTACAAGATGGCTGCACATTGAGTAACAGCTTAATTCTAGCTCTCCCAGCGTGAAAACAGAAGCTCGGCAAAGAAGGCCAGTTGACTTTTGTGTTTCTGGGTGAATTTCAGTAACTGGTTAGTAAGTGTAATGCCTGGATTGCAGCAAAAGAGAAATACAGAGGACCTGAAGGAAAATCAGTTACAAAAGGTGAGGAAAAAACCCTGACTGAGAAAAGTACTGCAGATGCTCAGCAAAATGCAGTGCAAGCTCCAGACATGACTTCCAGTAACCTAGAGGAAAGCATAAGACAACTGCACAGAGACTTGCTAAAAATAAAAGAAACAATGATAGAAAACATCAACTCAAACAACAAAAGGTTGGAAAAAAATGGAAGAAGCTTTAAACAGATAATCAGATGAGGTGATAAAACTGCAAAAAATCAGAGGTTGAAATGAAAAGAAGGTTTGGCTAAATATGAGACTGCTCAAGAAGAGATGTTTCAAAAAATAATACAATCAGAGGAAAGAGTATGTAGGGAAAACCTGAGATTTTCAGCTGTACCAGAGAAGCTTGAAGGAAGGAACAGACTGTATTAATTTTATGAAAGCACAAATAAGTAACTTGACTGGTATTCCATAGCAGGAGTTGTTAATTGAAAGGGCGCATTGTGTATTTGCTCCAAACCTGGCTATGAAAAAGCAGCCTAGACCTTTAATAGTAAAGATGCAATCCTACCAGCAGAAGGAGTTGATTCTGACAAAACTGTGGCAGAAGGACAAAATACTTAAAGTGGGAGACAGCAGAGTACTTGTGGAGAAAGATTACTCAGGCAGAAGAGGAATAAATGTATTCCACTATTCATGGAATGTCAAGAAGCAGGCATGAGATTCAAACTGCTGTACCCAGTGATCTTCAAAATATTCTTCCCTGGAGGGACAAAATAATTTTTGATGAAGTACATGCTAAAAAGGAAATAGAAAAGTTTGTCCAACAAAAAGTGAGCTGTGAAACAGAAGGAGATTCTGCTTCTTGTTCATCTGGTAATAAAAAACACAGAAAGAATGTGCCAGTGAAACCTTTTCCAAAGTGTCAACAGAAAATGCTGGAGAGAAGGAAGGAAACAAGAGAGCTGACTAGAAGAATCAAGTACTTTGGAAATGAAGCAGAGACAGGATTTGACAAATAGAGATGAACAGGAATAAAAACAGTAACTTGGAAAATAACAAATGTGAGATTACAAAGCAATAATTATATTTGTGAAATAAGACAGAACCAGAAAATCTGGAAATATTGTACTTTTTTGGACTTTTGTTGGACTTGTGGGGGACTCTAAAGTATATGCTTTACTTCATGTCATTAATGTTCAGAAAAATACTTGGAGGGAGGGGAAGAGGAGGGAAAGCATCTGTAAGTAAAAACATTCTTAATAGTACTGTTTTTATAGTGTGTGATTTTCTTTGAATGCTATAAAGTAAAGTTTTCTCAGTTGCCTTTAGGTATAATGGGGATACTATTGCAAACAGGTGTTCCTGTTTTTTTTCTTTCTCCCTTCTTTTTTCTCCCTGTTCAGTTTTAAGAAATGTAGACACAGCAATATAAAAAAGTCTAGTTAAAACAGCATGACAAAAGAAAAATGAATGTGCTTTTTTTTCATTCTTGCATGCGGGTATGGCTGGATTAAGGCCCTTAGATGGATCTAGTAACAAGTTTTAAGAGAAAGTAAGTAAATGAAAAAGTGTATTGAAAATTATGAGGCTTTTTTCTAGCAAATAAATGTATGCTTAGTAGCAATTCTGTATCTGGTCCATGGAGACAATCTGATGAAAAGAAACTGGCTATAAAAAAGAGAAACTCGATAGGAAATAATGTTCTTTGAAAGCATTCAGGTGTTTTCTCAGCTGGGAGAGCTATATGATAAGGCAAAACCAGACAGCACTTTAGTAGAAGCACAGGCTGCACCATGTGTCAACCTTCTTTTATGTTAACTGAAGTGTGTGAATGTGGCTGTCAGTTCGGGACATTTGTTCCTATTAGGAGAGTAAAACTTCAATATTTCAAGATGTCCATAGTTTTGTGTGTTAGTATTAAGTTAATAGGTTTTATGGGGGTATTGGGATGTGTTTTTGAGGGCTTTCAATAAAACAAAATGTTTTGTAATTTGTGGCATAGGCTCAAATGGATTTGACAAGAAACAACTTTATGAAGGTTCAACCTACCAAACAGTGTATGCATATAAAACAAAAGCTTGAACTAGACATTTAACAAAAAGCTGTTATACATAAAAGGTGGGAATAATAACTTTTTAATACAATGATGCTTTCTGTATTGTTTGTAAATGTCAAAGATCTCAGATAAATTCAAAAAAGAAAGAGTAGTGAACTATATTTACAACATGTAGAGTGCAAATACCTGTGCTACAGGAGCCACACTTGGAAAGAAATGGACATGTGAATTTGATAAAGAAAGGTTTTCAGGATGGTTATTCAGTGGAATACCTTGGACAAAGGAAAAAGGAATACTTATATTGATTGCAAGAGGAGCTCCAATAGTGATAGAAGAGGATAAAAAGATAATAATGGTAGATTTGTAGTACTATGAGGCCACTGGTAAGTGAGGAGGATTACGTTGGTATGTATTTATATTCCACCTAAAATTGCTATAATGGAGCTTAAGAAAATTCTGGGAGAAATAAGTAGCTTTCAGCAAGGACTATTACTTATAGGTGGGGACTAGAATTTGATTTGCAACAGTGAAGATGTGTCTGAGGGGCCCAGAAGAGAAAGTATAATAACAAAGGAGGGTAGACTTTTGAAGAAATTTATGAAAATATGTGTTATGGAAGATGTGAATTCAGTATTAAGAGTTTGGTGTGAATTTACATATTATTCCCCAAGATACAAAAACTAGGCTAGGCTAGACAGAATTTACATTTCACAGAAACATCTGCATTTAATTGAAGGTCTTGTTATGTATCCAATAGCTATTTCAGATCATGAACCAGTAATAACTAAATTAAAAATATCAATTATCTGTTGAAAAGAGAGGAATTTAAGAAATGGGTAGTGGAAATTATTCGGGGGCTATTAAAGAAGATAAAAATTTCTTCTGAAAATATAGTTAGGTTGTGGGATAAAATTAAAGTGTGGTTTAACAATAGTGTGGAAATAAAAGAAAGGGAAACATGGTTAAGAAGTAACAAAAATTATTTAGAGGTACTGACAAATGTTAAAGTATTGCAGAATAGGGGGGATCTCACAGAACAAGTAGAGGAGTAACTGCAGAATGCTAAACAGAAAATAAGGGATTACCTTGATAATATGCCTGAGTTTAGAAATACTGCTGTTAAGCAACTTTTTTTGATAATAATTCTAGAGCACAAAAACTATTAACACAACGATTCAGGCAGAAGAAAGTAGAAAGGGCTGTTGCCAAGCTTACAGATCCTGTAGAGGTATTACAAATATTTTGGAAATTCTATGAAAGTCTGAATAAAGCAGAGTAATATGGAAATGAAGAAACGGTACAAATGGAAATGTTTATGGAAGAATTAAATATGCCAAGGCTAGAGATAGACGAGGCTCAATTGCTAACAGGATTGGGAAGATGAGATAAAAATGAGGATGTATAACCAATATAGAGGAAATTCCCCAAGAACAGATGGTATTACTGTGGAAGTCTGGAAACTAGGATGGAAAAAACTGAGAAAGATCTGGAAGGTTTTGTTTAACAGTATTTTAAGAGGAGGAGAGGTACCAACATACTGGAAGAAAGCAGTGGTAGCTATAATACCTAAAGAGGGTAAAGCTCCATCAGATCCAGCTTCATACAGGCCCATTTCAATACTAAACCATGATTATAAAGTGTTTATGTCCATAACAGCTAAGAGAATGTCAAAAGTGGTGCCAAAATTGATAGATATGGATCAATGCTGTTTTCTGGATGGGAGGCAAACATTTGACAGCATTAACAGAACATTGATAATCCAGAGGACAGCAGAATGTAAGAAAATACCACTGTTTTTGGTGGATCTTGATGCAGAAAAAGCATTTCACAGAGTAAGCTGGGACTTTATGAGCAGGGCAATGGAAGCATTTGCAATCCCTAATAAAACTATAAGGTTGATTAGGATGTTATATGAGGGATCTGAGGCAACAATTAAAGTGGATGGGGTCCTCTCTGATACTATCTGCTTGAGTAGAGGAACCAGATAGGGTTCCTCTTTTCCCTTTGTTATTTGCATTATATTTAGAATCATTGTCAATGAAAATAATGGACTCAGAAAGCTGGGTCTATTTGCAGATGATATTATTTTATACCTGACAAAAACAGAAAAGGACATTACAGTGTTGTAGAACATTTTGAGACAGTTTAAAATCTTTTTCGGTATACAAAATTACTGAAGCTTAAACAAAGGCAATAATGGTAAATTATGTACCCACATACTAATTGGTTCACCAATACCCATACTTATGGGGACATGATAAAATTAAGTATTTAGGAATACAGATTAAAAATGATATCAGTGTGGCACCTAAGGATATGTGGGAAGAGACTAAACAAAGGATAATATAAAAACTGAGAAACTGAAAGCTCTTTTATAGGGATATTGATAGTAAGATACAAGCAGTTAAAATGTTTATAGTCTCTTTAGTCTTATACACAGGTCAGGTATATTTTTATCAACCATAGAATAAATTGTGTATAGCAATTAATAAAGAGCTGAAGGATTTTATCTTGGAGGGGAAGACAGCAAGAGTCAAATGGGATAAGTTGATTCTTCCAATAGAAGAACAAGGCGAATTGGGATTACCCAATTTGAAGGGGTATTTCAGAGCTACACAGTAAAGGCTTGTATACATAGCGCAAGCAGAAACGTATAATGCAAAGTGGAAAGGGATGATGTTGAAACAGTGGAAAAGCTCAAGAAACAAGGAGAGACTGGGATTTTGGATGCAGATCTTTAAGGAAAATAACAATAATGATACAGAATATTATATTCATTAAGTAGCAGAAATTATTCTAAGAATTAAGCCAACACAGGAATGGAGGAAGGAGATTCTGCCAATAGGGATGATTACGATTAGGGATACAGACAATAGGCAAGAGGGGGCAGAAATTTATTGAAGAAAACTGGCAAAAGAATCAAGGCATTGGGAGCAAATAACTAGAGAGGGAAAGGTAACAGAATGGCAAGGCAACTGCAGTTAGACATTGACTTGTCTATCAAGGATTGATATCAGAGTATAGGCAAAGAGAAAGAAGTAGGTGGTCCCAAACAAAAGACCAGCACTGGTAGAGTTTTTAGTAGAGTCTAGAACAGAAGCTGCCATTAAAAAAGGAATAATTAGTAAAGCATATAAAACATTGCATGATAAGCATAAGAATCAATCAAAGAGGTTAGAAAGGATTGGAAAGAGAGAGACTGGATAAGCAGTTCACAAAGAAACAATGGAAGATATATGTATGTCTCCCAAATATGCAATGAAATCTGGAGGATATTGGATTTTTGGTTGGAAATGTTTACATAGATATTTTTATACCCCAAGTGGAATCCAGAGAATTTTTCCTCAGGTAGACAGCAAATGGAGGTGTGATGGGGAAGAACGAGATAATTGAGAACATTTTTTTTCTGGGAGTTTAATGAGTTGGCAAACATTAAGGATTCCCTGCAAACTGCTCTTTCAGAGATACTGGGTGAGCAAACTGGTGTAACTAGGGAAATGATTTTTCTGAACTATGATTCTAAAGACTTAAACCTTGCCTGTGATATAAATAAAACCTACTGGAGAGACAGGTATGTATCCCAGAGATTACCCGTCTCTGGAACAGGCTTCCCATCCATGTGAAACAGAGTTCCTTCATATCCCAGTTCAACTGTAACTTGGGCAATTGGATGGGGAACAGGAAATTCATCTCTGGTTTGGCACCTATATCTCTAATGGGCACAGGCAGCCTGTAAATGGTTCATCTCCCAGGCCTCTGCTTGTAAATATTTCATCTCCCAAGCCCCTGCTAACACTTATCAAGGGTACCAGAACTTGTCTGAGATTTGGAATGCATGGCTAGGCTTAAAAAGGAGCTTGTAGTCATTAGCCTAGTAAACACCTATGAAACTATGATACAGAATCAGAATTGCCTAGACATAGTAAGGCCTTGCTGAGTCTAATTATGGAAGCTATCAAAAAGCAATTACTAGAAAATGGAAATCAAAGTCTAAACAAACTGTTCTAGAAGTAGTGAATATAGTAGCAGAGATAAAACAACTGGAATTGGGATCTTAAAAGAGAGTAGGAGCAAATTACATAGGAAAAAAATGTGAATTGTTGGAACAATATATATAGGGGAGGAATGAGATTTAAAAGAAGACAGGACTTGAATGAGCTATGCAATGTTTGACTGACAATGATTGGCTAGATTATAAAATATGTGAAACTAGGATTATGTTTCTTGTTTAAAAAAAAACAAGTTAACTCCACTGAATATGCAGAAATATACACCACCACCACCATGCTATACCAGCATGTAAACAGCTGCACAGATGCAGTTGTACCCCCATAGGAACAAGTGCAGGGCAAATCCCAGAAACAAACTCACATGGTGGAACCATAATATCAACAATCTTTATAATAATAATAATAAAAAAAAAATTTACACCAAAAGTAAGAAAAGTAATTCCCAGAACATTAGAGCCCATGTCACTGAAATGTTTTGTATTAGTAAATTATAGTTATTATTATTTTTTATTATTATTATTATTATTATTATTATTATTATTTTCAATTTATGGCAACTAATACGGTTGCAAAACATAAATACTTAAATATCTCAATACACTGTTGTAATGATGTCAGTATGAACAATTTTAATATGCATTTACGTGATTTTAATAAGTCAAACATTTATAGGTATTATGACTTTAAAATTTTGATTATTCTATCATGTGACATTGTGGAGGTTATTTATTTGCAGTTGGGTGTTTTTAATCTGTTTTTTGTTAATCTGAGGAAGTCCAACGACTGTTGGACGAAAAGCACTTTAAATAAATTGTCTTTGTGTTAAAAGAGACTTAGCAGTTTAGCGGTTTGTTTGAACAGTAAGAAAAGTAATTCCCAGAACATTAGAGCCCATGTCACTGAAATAAACAAACAGCTCAGAAATAAACTTACTAAAATCCACCAAAGCCAAGCCTGAGGCTAAAATGGCTGCCCAAGCCAAAGACAATCACAATGCATTTTTTAGTTATGTTTGTAATCTCAAAAGCACAACAATGTGCTGAGCTGAATGTGAACCATGTTACTTACACTGATGCTAAAGATATAGCAAACCTACTGGCTGATAAATGTAGCTCTAACTTTACCACTCTCTCCCCTCCATCTCCCCATCAAGATATATCTGAAACTACCTCACCTGCACCTATCACACAAGACTAAGTGCTATGAAAATCTAAAAATATTGCATTGATGGGTCCTGACAATATCCCTGGATGCATCTTAAATAGCATGAAGCATGATTTATAGGGTTACCATCTGTCCCACTTTGCAAGGGACAGTCCCTCTTTGGGCAGTTGTGTCCTGACAAAATGTATTAAAAATGGCAAATGTCCTGTGATTGTAGGACATAATTATGTCCCATATTTAATGTAATAGTTGGATAAAATAGTTATTTCTGTATCTAAAACACCTAAATGTTACAAGAAACAGAATAAGCAACTAAACTGCTACAGGCATAAGCTTTTATTTAGGCAAAAAAGTAAAGTTCTATCCTTTGTACTAACCGTGGGTATGTGTCAGCCTGTAAAATCGGATGTCTGTGCTGAAAATGTCCCACTTTGGCAATTTGAAAAGGTGGCAACCCTAATGATTTAGCAATACCCCTAACAACATTGTTCAATCTTAGCCTTCATACAAGTATTGTGCCAAGCAAATGGAGAACAGCTACAGTCATTCCACTGTATAAGGGAAGATCTTCCACAGAACCATGCATTTACAAACCTATAAGTTTGACCAGCGTCACATGCAAAACCATGGAAAGACTTATTATGGAATTAATCAAGCAAGACAAAGGGAACCTTCAAACTCTGACCTGTCTCAGTTTGGATTTGTCAAGGGCAGGTCATGCTTACTCAACCTGGTAGATTTTTTGAAATCATCAAGAAAGCAAAGGATAGAGGGAAAATGTTACACACCACATACCTCGACCTGGCCAAAGCTTTTGACACAATCCCCATTCAGGCAAAGTAGAAAAGCTAGACAAACTGAGAATAAACCCCTATGTCACCCACTGGATTACCAACTGGCTCACAGATAGGATGCAGATAATCAAAATAGGGAAAGTTACATCCACAAAGAGACCAGTCACCAGTGGAGTCCTCAAGGGTTCTGTGCTGCAACCACTCCTGTTTGGCATCTACTTTTCTAAAGTACAAACCAATACCAAAGGGTTCTGGCTGACTAAGTTTGCCAATGACTGCAAACTAGAAGCAGCCATTGAATCCCCAAATAACTTAGCCATACTGCAGGAAGTTTTTTTTTTTCCGTATCCTGCAGAAAGGTTTGTCTCAAATAAATAACTGGTGCCAAAATCAAGGACTGCAACTGAATGCCAGAAAATGCATTATTGTATCCTTTGTGAAGTAATCTACCCCTGGGAACTATCACACTAACAAAACGCCCCTAAGAGCTGACCCAGTTTTTCAGGATTTGGGAACTTATGTGGACAGTGACCTAACTTTTGGACAACATGTGTCTGTTGTTGTAGGAAAGTCTTTCTATACTGAACAGCTTATAAACAAAGGGATTGTGTCTAGATTTAGGGATGTCATTGTCCCCCTTCACTCAGCCCTTATTAGGCAAATCAATTAAAATAATGCCCCTTTGACATGTATCTTCCAGACACATACAACAGCTGGAATGCTCACAGAGATACCTTACTAATAGGATGCAAGGTCTAAAGAACGTGTCCTACTTGGACTAACTTGAAGCCCTGTCGCTATACTCTGTATGATAAGAGGTGGCCTGTGTTTGGCATACAAACCCTACTCTGACCTATTACTGATGAATTTACTGCACATCAGCAAATCAAATGGCATCAGAAATGTTCAGTCAAGGGATCTAAACCTCTTCTACAACATCAACAGAACAATTTGGAGGGAGAAGTATATCTTGTAGAGGATACCTCTGGTGTGGAACAGCCTCCCCATCCACAGAAAACAAAGTTCACCCCTGTCCAGATTCAAGTGCCACTTAGATCTATGGATAAGAAACAGAAAATTTACCACAGAACTGCCCCCTGTACTACTAATGGGCAGCGGCAGCTCCTAAATGCTTTATCCCATGCACATGTCCCCTCAAATTATGGGGTCTATATTAGATCAGCGAAAGCTTAAAAAAGTGAACGCTGATTGATCGACCTTATGTAAGCAAAAGTTTACAATCTCGAACTGTCAGATCAGCGATTTTTTTTCCTATGGAAAAAAATCGCTGATCCAAAACACACACACAACACAAGCACACCAAACAAACAGAAATCCACACACATACACCTAAATCTGACACCTAACCCTACACTAAACTATGCACACACCACTAACTATCCACTTACCTTAACCCAAACCCTAACCCTAAGGTCCGTCACTATCGCACAATCACCTCACCCGCTCCCTAACCCTAACTCACCTAAACTCGCCCTAACCCTCACGTCCACACAATCGCACATATACCTAACCCGAGCCCTAACCCTAACTCACCTAACCCACCCTAACACTCACATCCACACAATCGCACACTTACCTGAATCCGACCCGTAACTTTCCACCACAGCACTGAAAATACTGAAGCAACAGAAACGGACAACCAAATTCTTTCCCTAGGAAAAAATTTGGGTTTCTGTTGCTTCGATATTTTGAACATTCACTAAAATAAGGTTGATCAATCAGTGTTCGCTTGTTTAAGCGTTCGCTGATCTAATATAGACCCAAATTATGTATGGCATGATCCTAGTTATTTTCATTAGGAGTAATATACAATTATCAACCATGGGATGAATAAGACCAATCTATAACTAAATGGGTTGGATATTATGAGCACAAAAAGGGAAACTGGCTAGACTTAAAATAGCCCACAAGTATAGCTAGCCTAAAACTTACATATGAACCTATAAAGCCATGCAGCTTAGGTTGATGTACTTGATTCAGGACTCAGAATACATGTTTGAATGGCAGCGCATGATATACATACTGCTCAACAAGGCAAGGATCAGATGTGGATATATGGGAAAATTTAGGAAAGGAATATAAATAGCATTATGTACAGCATGTACAGCCTTATATACATAAAACAATTAGCAGGTCTTTAAAGAAAGTCAGACTTTGGAAAATAGAGTAAAAAATGTACTGTGCATTCGGAAAAGAAAGAACAAAGAAACAAGATGATTTGGGAATCAGGTGATGACATGGAATGTGGTAATCAAATGGAATTAAGCTAAACAAATATTTGGGTTATGGAACTTGGATCAATTTCCATATACAGGCCTAATGTTAGAAATGAAGGAAGATATGCAGAAGCTGGATAATAAATTTGTTAAACTGCATATAGTAGATGTTATGATTGAGGCCAGAATAGAAATGGCAGGCTGGAAAAGAGTAATAAATAGAGCATATAAGGTAATATTAGATTTGAGAAGACAATAAAGTATTAATATTAAAAATAGCATGGAGTGAATGATTAAATAGAGATATTACAGATGATCATTGGGGAGTAATACATCTTGTCCTAGATGTGCAACTAAATTAATAGCATTTAGAATTTTTGTATGGAAATGTTTGCACAAGTATTTCTATACCCCTACAAGAATTGAAAAAAGTTCCCACCCATAAGATATATGTAATGGAGATGTGATGGTTCAGAAAGAGGTTTTGGGAGCATATATTTTAGGAATGTACAGAGTCAGTTGCTTCAGTACAAAAAAAATGAATTGAACAATATGCTAAATCTTTCACTTGAAAGAAAATTTAACTTCAGTATTGAGATGTTGTTGCTGAGTTGGTGTAATATTGCATGTACTAAACAGGTGAAAACATTGCTATTTTTCAGTGCTGAAAGTGGCTAAGAAAGCCATAAATAAAAAATAGAAACCACAGACAAAACATCTAAAAGGGAGGTAAAATATGACTACATATATTAAAATATGAAACTGAGAGCCATTATTGAACAGAAATAGAACTCCTTGAAAAAAAAGACGAGGTGCATTGGATTCTATAATGGAAACTGATGAGGCCACTGAAATGGAACAAAACACCTAAAATATACATTTATTTAAAGAAAGTACACTGTAATGTATGATGTGAAGTCAGTGGTCCACTTGTTAAGACTTGTAGCATAGTAGTAATAAAAGAATGTTGTCAACAGTTTATACATGATCTTTGTTTAAAGAGCAATGTTAAATCAATCTGGCAGTATATTAAGGTGTCACAAAGCTCGGACAGTAAAGATGCTAATGGCCGCCATTATTTTACACTCGCTAAGCAGCATTTTTGCTGTTAATTAGTGCAAAATAAAAGTAAGTGATTCTTTAAAAAAATAGAAAAGTGTGTGTGTGTGTGTGTGTGTGTGTGTGTGTGTGTGTGTGTGAAATAGAGAGAGAGAGATTAAGCAACTGAGCAGTGGCAGCAGCAAAGAGGTACACATACCTACAAGATATACAGATAAAGCCAAAAATAATAGGAGGAAATGCCTCTAAAATAGGGACAGATTTTAAATATTGCTCTTATAAACTTAGAAGGTTACTAGAATAACATGATTTGTTTTAGCATGCATTTTCTCAAGAAAATGAAGTCTGAAACTCAAATAATGTCATTTAGTGCCTTCGACTCTCAATGATTTGACAGCAAACCACAAATTTTATGAGGAACAGACAGAAAATAAAAATTAGGTAAACATCTGTACATTCTTTGAAAATCCGGATAGTTAAGAGGTATGGAGGTAAAAAAAACTTTTAATACCTGGCACAATATTAATTAAGTTTAGTCATATCTTTTGAAAGCTACACTGCTTCTAAATGTGTGTATCTGTGAGAGAGCGTGTGTGTAGACATTAAATAATAACCAAACTTCTATTTTGGATGTAAAATACTTCCTCCATCAACATTTACACATATTACAAAAAGTTTGACGTATTAGGTAGAGAAACTATTTTACATCAAAACTATAAAAAATACATATATATAAAAAAAACAAAACAAAAATAAACAGATACAAAACAATTTAATGTATAGCCCATTCTATAAGAAACTTATTGTACTATCTATTACCATTGCTTTCATAACCACTGATGCAGAGCCACTTATATATGAAAATGCCATATGAAGAGGGCATAGAGGCAACTAGAAGACTATTAATTGTTTCTAATTGTTTTCAGATTTTGGAATTTGGCAACATATGTTTGTTTTTAGATGTGATTTTTTATAATATTGCAAGTCCTTGCTGCTAATATTATCATTAAATTTGATTAAATGAAATGGAGAATCGGTGGCCTTACTATTATTACTATAAATAATAATTCTCTACTACAGTCTGCAGCAAACAAAATGCTAAGATTCATTCATCTGAGCAGCAGAACGAAACTTCTTTACATCCCACTAACTGCAACTGACCTATCATCACAGCAAGAGCATCATTATTCCTAAATTTACTTACATTTAAGGTACTGCATCACAGATACTGCACACATCTGCAGTACAGGGTGACTCTCAGAAATCAGTCCTTTACTCCTTGAGGCTCTGAAGGAATTTCATTAATTAGACCCCCCCTTTCAAATTTTCTGTTATTGAAAGAGCTTTTAGCAAACTTGCATCAGCCTGCTGGAATAATATCCTAGATAACACAGAAAAGTAACAGTGTAGTTCAATTCAGGTAGAAACTAAGAGATCATATGCTCAAGGAGAATACATGTACTTGTTTTACAGATGGTGGCTAACTAACACATACTGCCTTCAGATCAGGTAAAATGCACGTAATGTATAGTGCCTAAATGCTTGTGTTTTGTTGCAAATTCAGCTTGCATTTTTAGGAATGTTTATGTTCTGTTGCAACCTTAGTTTATATTCTTTGTTGTGATTGTTTCTGTTTCTACTTCTTTCTTGGCCTGGGTCATGACTAAAAAGGATATACAGATCAGTTCACTTACCCTGTTAACAAATGCAACAATTAATTTAATTAATTAATTAATTAATTAATTAATTAATTAATTAAATGGGCCCCTCTTATAAAAACCCTTTTCTATGAGAGTGACAGCAAACAGGTAGTTAGATTGTGGCTTCTGGGAACATTCATTGCTTAATGTATTACTGATAATATTTTATTTTATTTTACGGTATGGTTATACTGAAAAAGGGAATTTAAAAACATTGCTACATGAAGAAGCAAGCTTTGAATTTTGTACTTTGTGTTCAACACACCGATATTAGCTTTTTCTATGCACCAGTTTATAAAAAGGTATGAGTTTAAATGCTAGGTTGCATAAAATAAAATACATACTTGTGTCTTGTACACAACTTGAATTTATTCACAAATATTAAGAAAAAATGCTTTCAAATCCAAATTGCTCATAATATCTAGACATATAACATTTCAAATAATTTTGATCCCAGAACTGACAGATATGAGATATTATTTAGAGAGATGACTTATACCAGCACAGAGGTTTGAGACATTCCTTGGAATTCAGAAAGGCTTACTGTGATGTGGAAGCCTTATCTTGGAAGGTTTCAGCATTGTGGCAAACTTTCTGATTTAGAAGCTGCTACACTGCTATGTTTTTTCCTTCATGGGGCCTTAGCATGGACAGCAGTTTCACTGGAGAACCAGAATGCTAATGCAGCAGTCCATGGAAGTGGAAGAAGCTAATTAGCCATGAGCGGTCCTCCAGACATGTTCTTGGCTCCTGATTAACTCTACCAGATGATACATAGAATCATTCAGCTGAGTTAATTTTTACTTTATAAGGAAAAATTGAACATCATCCCATGACAGTATTCACCCATTGACTCCTATGGAAGTAATTACAGTGTAAGTAATGGATATGGCTTAATGAATATGTGTGTGTGTGTGTGTGTGTGTGTGTGTGTGTGTGTGTGTGTGTGTGTAGTTATCTGCCTACTTGGGTTGTCACAGTCAGGGAAAGTAGGTAGGGGATGCTGACTCTGTAAATGTGAAAGTGCTTTGGAGGATTTGTGCAGGTCTGTGGGTGAGTGTTTCCATGAGTATGAATGAATGTGCGGGGGCTTGTGCTGGATTCCTAAATACATGTGCATGCACACATGTAGGGGGTTGCTGACGTTACCATAATATATTGGCTGCTAGGGAAAACACTGGGGTGGTCAAGTCTGACAGGTCAGTGTTCACTTCAGAGACATTTTAATGATACACTAATGAAGTGTTTCAGTGTGTGCCTTTACCATTTCTCTGAACTGGAGATTCTCTACATCATGGTAATTGATCAGCTCATGTTGGCCAACTAACACAAGTTGAAACAACCTCTCTAAATCCAGGCCATTATTAACACAGTAAAGGAAAAATGCAATGAAGAATGTATTCATTATGTGATGCTACTGGAACATAAGGGAATTGTGCCACAAATTAAAACTATATATTCTAATGTATTTAACGTATTTATTCTCTAGACATGAGTCAAACTGAAAAGACTGAAAAATAACTGGAGAATTTTAGTAAGAAACAGTAATTTAATAGTACTGCTTTGCATTATGCCAAAGTTCTTACATAAAAAGTTATGAACATTAAAATGCATCCAGAAAAAAAATAAGAAACAGGCACTAAAATGCATACTCTCACTTATGGAAGATATGGTTCCTGTGAAATATATAAAGAAAACTAATGGATTTAGACACCTTAATACAAAAGCTAAATATTCCTTTAATAAATATGCAGCTTGTTATACATCATCTGTACTTTGAATAGTCAAATGTCAAAACTGTAATGTTTTTTATGTCAGTAAGAGAACAGGGAAATAAATGAAAGGATCTGTGAGGAAGTTTAGAAAGTTAGGAAGAGAACTAGTGAAAATGCTTTGGATAAACAACACAAAATAGTATATCTTCTCCATGTACCTCCTACCTAATATATAACACAAAGGTCTCTCCATCTTGAGAAAGTGGGATAACCCCCTTTCAATTTCCAAACAGCCTCATTGGCCAGTAGTACTAATTAACCACTTTGCAACTGTCCAGCCTTCTTTCGTCTTGTCTACTAGGCAGGTTTTAACTGGGAAAACATCTTGTTTATATCCCAGTTAATAAGACAAACAGAAGAGAAATGTATAGCATATCAGAGTTTAAAATAAACAGTTGCTCAAATAAGTACAACTCAGACCTAAGTCTGACAGCTAACATTACAATGTTTCTGTAACCCAATATATGGCCATTCTGGAGACAGGTATTTTTTAAGATATGGTTACTTCTATTGTGAGAGGAAAATTTACAAAACTCCAATCTGTTATGAAATGTGTTATTCAATACCTACCATTCATTCGATGAGAAACTTTATCCATTTTGTGCTGTTACTCAGTTAAAATTCTAGCTAGATTTATACCATGCAAATAAAAAAAAAATCAGTTTTAGTCCTAAAGTAAGACAGAATGCCCAAACGTTTTGATTAAGCTGTTGTACACTTAATGAAACAGATGAACACGTTACTACTTAATAGATACATCAGGTAAAATGCTTCAGGCCTTAAAAGTTGTGATAGTTTTAAAAATGGTGAAGTTCATTCAAGGACTAAGCCTTGGTAGCTTATTTGGTTCTTGATTTTTGTTTAGTTATAACCTACCTTTTGAAACTTCTATTATGCTAGTTCAGTAATTCCATGAACAGACAGCAATTTAATAGATTTCAGATTTTTTTTCTGATTTTGCTAACAAAAGATTGGAAACTGATATACTGCAGCCTATTAGTGTATCATTACTGTTACTCTGAGGCAAAATTATTAGTGAAATAAATCCATTCAACCGACTCTCCATATGACAATCTGATTCTTATGTTATATTTGCAAATCTATTAACTTTCATTATTTGCCACCCTTTGTACAATACTCTTGCACCCTTTGAAGCTTTTAGCTTCTCTTCACTGACTGGAAACATTTAAAGTATTTAAAATATTCAGGCTATACTTGTTTCCCTAATTGGACTGTGGAGAGTGACAATGACATGCAAGGTAGCATTTTGAGACAATAAAATTGTCAGACTAGTCTAACCTCCGTGGTATCCACCTGCTGCTGATGTGTATCCTTGTTTTTCTGTTTATACTAGAGTAGTTTGCTGCTCCATCAGTACAAAGTCCCTAAAGGATTGAAAAGCTGTCAACTTCCCAGTTACAGCAGCATTTAGAGTTAATTGTTTGTCCTCTAGGGATTTTACAAATCTATCTTTGGTTTATGCTTAGATGAATAACTGAAATCCGTCTCTGATTTATGCTTAGATGGATAAATGATATATTATTCTGTGACTGTGCTTACAAAGATTTGATCAGTTGCATTTAGTATTGCATTGCAGTAGAATAAATGAAAAATCAGCTTGTCTGTTTCACAAGCATCCACTGTTTCTCAGTGAGATATTGAGTCATGTAGTAATTATAGTATTAGTTTATTTGCCAGATAGATCATGAATCTTAAATGCTTCACATTCATATGGCTTGTCTTTGGTATAGCTTCCATAACAGAATTTGAATGAACACATTCTAAAGACACTGATAGTAGGGTACCTGGTACACTATGCTATTTATGGAGCATTTTATAGAGTTACATATTTTAACTGACCAGTCTTTTTTATTTTACATGGGAAACATGCATTTATGATGATGCACATTTCTCAGTGGTGCACTGTTTATAACAGATATACAATAATGCATCATCAGAGTGAGTGTGTTATCTATGTCTTATAATAAAATTATTAAATTTGGCGTGGTGCACAGCAGTTACATGTGCACAAATAACACAGACTTTGAATCTTCAACAAAAGTGAATTGTGATATACACGGTTATATTCACATTAATTTGTCTTTCAGAGCAAAGCCACCAAATACAAGTTTATGGTTAACAGTGTTAAATAGTAAAAAAAAGTCTGCACAAATGATTATTAGCTGCAGAGTACCCATATTACTAACACCAACAGATTATAAAGGATTATTCCTGATAAAATCACTTCAGCTAGCAGATATAGGAGACTGTATGATGCCCTTTCTGTGGGAGGAATAAAGATGCCTTGTTGAAGTTTCAAGAAGTTTATTCAGTTAAGTAGATAGATGGATAAGTGTTCTTGTAATCCCAGTGTGACTCTGGTTATAAGTCCTTCACTTCCGATACCCAGCAAGCAAGATGCTTAGACTGCAGGTCATCATACCAGTGGTAGCAATGCTCACAAGTACATGGTATGCCAATAAGACCAGATACATTTTCTGCAAGGTCTACCTGGATGTCAATCCTGTAGAAAGGTCCTCCTGCCACAACTTGCAGCCTCTTCCTACATGTGGTACAGTGCAAGTTAAGGAAGATTTTAACTTCCTTCACACATCAGCTTAGGGCTCTTTCCTGAGTTTTCACAGAAGACACCTTTCTATGGCCAGATTCAAAAGTAAAATGAGGCCTACTGTGTGAAACATGCTCTATACAACCTGTCTGTAAGCAGCTCAGGTAGCCAACAGGTTGTAGGAGTCCAATATGCATGATGTGCAACAAAGCTCATACGCAAGTAGGATGTGTGTGTGTGTGTGTGTGTGTGTGTGTGTGTGTGTGTGTGTGTGTGTGTGTGTGTGTGCATAAAACTGTCTTAGGGCATCACAGTCATGCAAATTTGCTTACAATATTGGCTTCGTTTGCGCATGTGTGAGGTAGTACAATTTAATGTGCAGTGAGCCTAAAAGCCTCATGTACATAAGAACATCATAAACTGGGTAAAATGTGTTGAAACTTTTTGCAAAGATCATTGGGAAGCCAATGTTAAAGCTAATTGTTTATAAAAAGTGCAACAGAGCATAAGCAAGAGAATAATGTCAAATTACTGCAACATTGTAAGGATAATGCAGAAAATGCTACCAAGGTACTGCTAAGAGACACTTCTATTACTGCAGCTGCTTAGTTTTCAAGCTCAGTCACATTGTGAGTAACTGGTCTACTATACATTCCAGTTAACAATGTTCCAGATTTGTCAAAGCTAATGGCACATGGAAAGAGCAACACATAAGATCATTTTGCATAGACTATATTGCATTTCATGAAATAAAACATCAGTTATCTTGTATGATACTGACTTTCTCCATACTGCAAACTATAGTATGCCTACATTGCATTCATACATCTCTTCCTGTTTCAGACGCATGCCGCTTCACTTTTCAGTTCTCTTTGAGCAGACACAGAGAAACCCACACATACAAATAGAAAAAAAGAGAAATATAGAAGCTCAGTGAAAAATGTTTTCTATGTTTGTTTCCTTTATATAATTGTATGTGTACCTGTCACTATGTACAATGTTAATAATTTTAATAAAAATGATTAAATAAAACATGTCTTCAATTATTCTAGCTTTTGAAGTGGCATGAGCCCTTTGTCAGGAGTTAAGGGCTCATGCCAGCTCGAATGCTAGATTAACAAACAAACCTATTTTGGTCATATAAAATGTATTACGTCACATCTGTTTTTGTGTCTTCTGTTAGTGGACCAACACGACATTTCGTAATTTTTTTCTTTCATATCCTTATGAATGCACTTAAGATGAATGGAAACTGTCTATTTGGAGAAGGGGTCCTAGACAGAGTGAGCTAAGGTGAAGAATCAAGTGGTGGCAGACATAAATGCCATGGTGGGGAAGGAATTGCGCCTTGGCAAAATGCAGAAAGGCAGCTTATTATACAATGCCCTGTGCCAGGAGTAAAGGCAGGTAGAATGCAATTGCTTGTAAAACCACAGGCAACAGTTGTCGTTCTACTGTCTAAAGTTTGGCATCTACTGAGGAGTATTTGCCATATCTACAAGGGGATGATTATGATGCAGAAAATGATTGCATTGATGTTAAGTAGCCCTGCCAGTAGCAATCTTTTATCAGCCATGAAAACTAGGCAAGGGAGCAGTATGAATACAGGAGATATTAGACACTGGTTATAAATATTTTAAAACAAAATTTTCAACAGTGTAATGTGCCCCACAGCTGCATGTAGTGCAACAAGGTCAAATCCAGTTAGAGCTGATCAATCAAGTAGCACTGTGTACTAAAGAAATACAGCACAAAGCAACCCAGCCAAATAGAGCAAGAAAGCAGCCCAGCCAAATAGAGCAAGAAAGCAGCACAGCCAAATAGAGCAAGAAAGCAGCACAGCCAAATAGAGCAAGAAGCAGCACAGCCAAATAGAGCAAGAAAGCAGCACAGCCAAATAGAGCAAGAAAGCAGCACAGCCAAATACAGCAAGAAAGCAGCACAGCCAAATACAGCAAGAAAGCAGCACAGCCAAATACAGCAAGAAAGCCGCACAGCCAAATAGAGCAAGAAAGCAGCACAGCCAAATACAGCAAGAAAGCAGCACAGCCAAATAGAGTGACAGAGCCTGTTGTGCAGCACAAATTTAAAGCTACACTTAAATGTCATAGCCAATCAGAAAATCATCTACATAATAAGCCTGGAGAAAGCAAAATGACCAGAACTATGGCAACTTTAATACTCTCACTACTTAAAAATTGTTTTAATAAACAAAACTGACACAATAAACACTGTTAACAGATTAACAATGAATGTACTTTAAAATTACCAAAGATGGGGTTGGTAGAATTAGATTAAAAAAAAAAAACATTTCCTTAATATCCTTTGGACTGGTAGCAAAGCCAAACCTGATTTGAATTGGTCATTACAGTAGCAGTATGTAACAAGGACATGCAGCACACAGCAGCAGATCCCATACTGGGACACAATTTAAAAGTTACACTTAAAAGTCACAGCTAATTTTAAAAAAGAGCATGTAAATTAATCCTGGGGTGAACAGAATGACCAGAACACCTCATTAAATTTGCTATTCTTACTAACAAAAAAAAAAAGAGAAAAGTGATCCAAATGAACTCAGTTCTGGCACAATAAACAGTATTAGCATATTAGCAGCAATTTTATTTTAAAACACACAGATGGAACTTGATCAAATAAAATCAATTCCCTGATGTCTTTCAGATTAGTAGCAAGATCAAACACAGTTAGAATTAGTCATCCCAATAGTAGTGTGTAGCATGGAAATGCAGCTGAAAGCAGTAAAGCCAAACAGTGCAGCAAATCATACTGTGCAGCACAATTTAAAAGCTACACTTAAAACTCACAGTCAAACAAAAAAAATGCAAATTAAGACCAGAGGAAGTAGACTTTCCAGAATGCCAGCATATTTCCTACGCTGACCAGAAAAAAAGCCAAAGACTGTCCAAATGAACATCAAATCAATAAACACACATTAAAAGCAGATGGATGAAGGATTAAATAAAAAAAAAAAAAACACTTCCCAAAAGTCTTTGGGATTGGTAGCAAAGTCAAATCTGGTTAAAACGGGTCAATCATGTCGCAGTATACAGCAAGAAAATACAGCACAAGACAGGCTACTCAATTAGAGAAGCAAGTTCTGCTATGTAGCACAGTATTACAGTTGTATTTAAAAGTCACAACCAGACAAAAAATACCTGTAAATTAACAGAGAAGGTAAAATAATAGAAAAGCTGTGAGAAAATTTGCAGCTTAAAGCTGAAGCAGTTGGTTAAGCAAATGAATCAAGGTCTCATTTTGTCCACTGAGAAGATGAGGGAGATGGAAACAATTATGTAAGGCAAATATATTGTTCAGAGAAGAAGAGCAACCAAAAATGTCACAGCCAGTACTATAATAGCAAAACAGAAGTTATTAGAACTATGCTAATCATGAGTTGTATATAGAATCTCCTCAGGTCATGTCTCCAGGCAAAACTACAATGCTGCAAGAAATGTACCAAAAGGAAGATCAAATGTCCTTTGTAATGAGTCTTATTAAATATACCAGACATCAAAGACCACTGAAGAAACTAAACAGCTATATAGACAGTTCAAAAGCCGACCGTGACACCAAAGACTGAAAGGCTACTGGTCTACATTACGTCCATGAAAGACGTATTCATTAAATACATTTTCAGCTAACAACAACTGATGAAACTCACTTCAGCAAACCGCAGTTTTCTTATGGTTTGCAGACACTTGCCTACAAACCTAAACTTGCCCTTTTCCACACTGTAGTGCAATCGTGGAGTTGATATATATATATATAGTTAGGGGGGATATGGGTCACAGCCACTCCACATCAGGGGGTGTGGGGGAGCAAAGCTCCCCACTTGGATGGATTTGAGTTAGTCCGTTGTGTGTTCCGGATGGTTGGTAGGCAAATGTTTGCAAACTGTGAGAAAACGTCGAGGTTTGCTGAAGTGATTTTAGTCGGTTGTTGTTCATGGAAGACTTATTCGATGAATATGTCTTTCACAGACATAATATAGACGTAAGGTTACATATACTGGTATGAACAAAAGATTTTAACTTGACAGAAAAAATGATGACATGCATAGTGTACTGAAAAGGAGATAAGTGTATGATAAATAAAGGATAAGGTAAGGATATAAGATGATAAGGTGTAGAAATTAGAAATAAATCGATCAATGTAGTGTAAAGCATGCTGATTTTATCCACAGATATCCACTTTATTCAACATCAATGCAAACAAAAGACTATATAAGCATCAACATAAATTATATACAGTCTCTATAATTAACAAAGTCATAAGGCTGCCTTTTACAAAATTTCAGAAGCACTACCCTTTTCCTTATGGATACAGAAACATTTACAAATTCCTAAAACATTATCATTTATCATTCTGTTATTATTTTCATTCTTATAATAAATTCTGTAGCACCGTGTTGTCATGCTCCCAGAGCTAATACATCCTCAGCAAATCTGACTTTTTTCTTTTTGTTCAGTAATTAAAGTATCTATTTTTATAATTTACCTTACTTTAATTAACAAAGTTCTAAATATTCACATTACATTAACTCAGTAACCTTTATGTCTACTTATTATTACTTCTCATCCCACCTTTAATCAGCACTGTGATGTATTTTCTCCTCTCTTTTATCCCTTGTTCTTTAATCGACCTCACCAACTATTGTTTATGTCTTCTTTTATTTCTTCCTCTTAATATATTATTCTCTTTTTCCTCAACATGCTTTTTTCACTGGTATACATTTCATCCAGTGTGCCCATTTTTTGCACAAACCCTTTTTTTATTTTCCTTTCCGTCATTTTTCCTCTTTGTCCATCAATTTTTCTAACAAATTTTCTTGTTTCCTTATGAGCGATACATTTTTCCTACTAACATTATCATTGCCAATGGGCTTGCTTAGTAAATTCTATTTCCTCATGCCATCCCCAAAAAAATAATGTTGGGGTGGTCTAAATTTTCTTCTCTAATACCCAAATAATGAGTTCACCTATTTCTTTATGAAATATATCTAACTTTGGACCATTATGAAAAATATGATACTCCATTCCACATCTCCACCAAGTCAGATACATTCCAGGAAAATTCCTTGTCAGCCTCCCAGGCATATAAAATATCTGTGTAAACACCTTCCCCCAAATATCCTCATCTGTGTTATTTTACTATTCAGGTATAATCTCATCACGCTAGTTTTATTGCTCAGCTTTACTCCCATTTTTCCCCATGCTTTTCTAAGTTTATCGTGTATAGGAATCTTGACTGTAATTAATGTTTTATACATTTAAAAAAAAACATTCTTTATAAATTCCTTCTCTACTCTAATGCTTGCTTTTCTAATTAATCCCTTATATAGTATCACCCTGATAGGTTGCCTTGTGCCTGTAGCCATGTTAAGTGTTTGTCTTTATTCCACAGCTGACAACAATACCTTAGTAATGTTCCTAGTGTATACCAGGCTCCATATGAACGCCATGCCTTCTTGCCTACTTTTCTGTACCCTATCAGAAGCAAGACTTATTAAGATTTGTTTCTGAAACACCTTGTTCATCTCTTATTTTAGTTAAGAATGTCAGAATTCCTATTAATTGATCTTTTTCCAAAATGATTTCAGTCCAATTAAAACTTTCCATTCTTTCCACCTTACCTGTTGTCATGTCCTTCTGTACTGCCTGGCAGCATTTTGTCTGTAATTTACACATTGTTGACAGCATCACTGCCCTCAGCAGAATTCTAGGTGTGGCAATGAGACCATTCTCCCCCACACACACAGCCTCTCCCGTGTAACTCTAACTTCTCCCACTCTGCCCTAGGTATCTGTCTTTTCCACAAAAAGTACTCATTCACTGCTTCAACTTTTTTTATTCACCCCTTTGGAAAGGGCATCCAAATGCCTGCTTATTATAAAGTATGAGTGATACCGCATACCAAGCCTTTTGGTCTAAATTTAACACCAGCCCTTTCCATTTATGGAACCATTCACCAATGTTACGAAAAGCTTCTTCAAGGGGCATTCAACCAACTTCTCCACTGTATCTCCTTTCCCAGATTCTAAAATATTTCAGCTTACTTGATGTTTTTAAAAGGGAGTATTCTTCTTTTTTTTTTTTTTATTCATGTGTCAAATTCATAGAAATTACTAGTGCCTGTCAGTCAGCTAGGGTTATCGAAATGTCACTGGTGATCTTTAAGTCTCTCTTTCCCCACTGATATTTTTTTCCACTGGAGATTGCCTAATCTTTTGTGCAAGTGGTTCAAGATATAACAAGATATAATGCAAATAATAGGAGATATTTCATTCTGTTTTGTTCCTTAAAAAGCCGCAAACTAGGGGATAAAATCACTATCACCTTTACAGTAGCTACAGATTCTGCATATATCCTCTGAAGCAGGGAAGTAATTCCTCTGTCAGCCCAAATGCATTTAAGACCATAAATAACTAATCCCACCTCACTTTATCAAAAGCTTTCTCAGCATCTAAGCTTAGAATTTACAATGGTCTGTGATTTCCCCCATTCTTCTCTAAATACATCATAGTTTTCAAGGTACTGTCAAATATACTGTGCCCCTCTACAGAGCCACACTAATCATTTTGTATTACCTGTGATAGAATATGTGCCACTGTCTTTGTCCATGGATACTCAGGAATATGTCATAGTCATGACTGAGTACTGCAACTGTTATGAAGCCAGGAAACATGGATTTTAACCTTCTTTCCGAAATACTGTTATTAACATATGCTTCCAGGACATTAGCATTTGTGATCCCCTTAAACCTGATTCATGAGATTTAACCGTATATCACCTAGCACAGGTCCCATTAACCTGAAAACTTCTATAGGTGTGCCATCCAACCCTAGTATTATCCCTCCTGCTTGCCTTTTAAGGGCTTCCCTCAAATTCCTCTTTTGTAATTTCTTTCATTTCTTGTATACCCTTCTCCATCAAACTAGGAAAACAGAATTATATAGGCATGCCTTCATAGATTGCAATTGGCCTTCATTTTCTTCTAGGGGTTCATAAAACTCACTGTATTATTCTCAAAATACTCTTAAGAACCCCCATGGATGTCTCCAGCCAGATCCCTGTTAACTTATGCACCATTTGTTCTACTTTTTGTTGTGTAAGTTTAACAGCTAATGATCTTAAGGCCTCTGTAATTTTATCAAATAATATTCTTCTTATAACCTGTTTTTGGAATATCATTTTGTGATCTATATAATTTTGCATTTTAGCTTTCAGGTTTTATTTTATTTTATTTTTTCAAAGACTATATATTCTTGAATTATCTGCTTCAATTCTCTTAATTATGTTATTAACTGCTGATATTTTTTCTCCTGCCTTTGGGTATCTTACAGCCATTGTATGATATGGCTTGGTTCTGTTACACAGCTATCCCATCTTTGCAGTATAAGATTTTCAAACTCATTACTAGCATCTCTCAACATCTCCACTAACCAAACTTGATATTTTAGATTTTCCAAAAATATGTATGAAATGTCCAGTGCCTCTTCAGAGGTGGATCAATTTCTCCCCTTATTTGTGCATAAAGCAAAGCATGATCTGATTGTAATATAGGCCCTGCTTGAATATCAACGTAATTTTTTCTTAACTAGAAATAACTTATCTATCCTGCACAATTGTCTGTGTCTTCCAAATATCTATCCATTCTATTTGTTTCCTCTATTGCCTCACATACTTTCTTTGCAGTATTAGTTTTCTTTCCTCATCAGTCCTCATGATACTTCATCAGATGTCATTGCTATTGACTCATGGTTATCTCTATCTGCTCTGCAAAAGCCAATACTTTTGCCAAGGTGTTTCTCATTTCTATTACCTTTATTCTGGGGGTAGCTAAATAACTACAAAGGTCATCTTCTCTTGTCCTAAGTCCCCCTTTACAGTTACATACACAGCTTTCTGATCACCCATTTCATGTCCTAATTGAAATTAAAAGACCTGGAAAATTAATATTATTTTTACTCTTATTTTCCCTCCTGTATAAGGGAAAGTCACACCCAAAGTAAATCCTACTCTTTGCAATTTAAGATACTCTGTATTATCTAACTTTCCTATAATGCCTCCACTGCTGGCTTATACTTTCCATTACTGCAAATATTCTAATCATTTTGACAGGATTATTAATCCTATTTATGTTCCATGACAATATTGACCATCACAGATTATATTTGGTTCCTATCATCTCATACATACATTTGTTTTTCTTACAACTAAATGCTTATCCTTTCTTAATCTCTATGCTGTGATTCCTCCCCTTCAGCAGTGCACTGCTGTGATCCCCATTCACTTCCCATTTTACCTTTCCCTGCCTATTTTTCAGAATTTTCTTTTTACTTGGTACTCTACATTGTCATAGGCTCCCTGCACTTCCACATTTCTTTCCCCTTCCACAAGTACTTGCAAACCATCTGTCTCCAACCCACTGCCTCACAACTACTATTTGAATTATAATACAAAATCTGTTTACAAAAGCATACAGCTTTCCAGTTGTTTCCAAGGTGGGAGTTTCAGCTCTTTTATAGCACTTACCCAATTATCTCTACACTACTAGCTCTTGAATACAGTAGAAAGATCAATATCCATCTAACTCCCTCCCAGTCACCTTTTTTGAAAATGTTAACAAGTACACATTTTTATTTTCTGATCATCTAGCTACAAAAAACAGAGCCCCCCTTTTCTGCTCTTAATCACTGATGTCTTAAACGCAAATAATATTTTTCAAACATATTTTAAATTATAATTTTTCAAATATAATTATTGAAAATAAACAACTACATGTTTTACAGAACTGCAACCTTCTCAGGCAGAATTGCTCAGGTTAATGTCTGCCTTCAGCAATATGTAAACTTTAACTCTTAATGTAGCTTACAGTTTTATAAGATAACAATTTTCTGTTTTCATTTTTTTGTTTGTTTTACTACAACTGTTTCCTTTCTATGAGAAAAAGAGTTTTCAATATGGTTTACTGTTCAAATCTTTAATAAGGAACTTACATTAAAATGATCAAATATTCACACCAAAAAAGTTATTTATTTCTTCCCCACATCAGCATTAATGAGTCATTAACACAATCCTCTATTAATTAGCATATAAATAGCATAACATTACCTTTGTCATGTCGATCAAGTAACGCAGCTCATCTTTCTGTTGTTCTAGTTTGTTTTTCTGCTATCAAAGTGGCTCGCTCCCTCAACATCAGTTGCCTTTTAAGCAGCGGGAATGGCTCTTTTCTGATTACTATTTCAATTGCCAGGATCTACTGCTGGAATTTCCCCCAAAGCACCAGGAGCTGAAAGTGCCTCCACTGATCCCTTACTTATATGCTTGGTCAGCATTAGCCCTGCATCTTTTGGGTCTATATATGTAGAAGTATTAACTGGAAGAAATACCTTTATTTTTACAGATATAAAAGTCTGAACCCAACTTCAGCTTGATAGCATTGCTTTATCACAGGAATGAGCTACACTGTCTTTCTCTTGGTTTACAAAGAGTAGTCTTGGTCATGAAATCCAATATAAGTTTTTTCCTAGTTCTCAAGGCATTGACAGTATCTTTCCTTTACTCCATATGTTTCAAAATGAACTATAATGGGTCTTGGCATGCCATCCCTTCTTCCCTGCAGATTCCATGGCATCCAGTGGGTTCTGTCTTTACCTCTTCTGAACTCGTGTTTATCCATTTAGAAATCATTTCTTGAACAAACCTAATACTGTAGACACATTTCCTGTGCTCTTGTATCCTGTTGATTCTAACATACTTATAGAGTGAATGGTCCTCAGAATCTATTAATTGTGCATCCATGTATTCGACACATGTTTCCAGTGCTCCTACTCGGACACGGAGTTCCACATTTTCTTCTATTAACTGCTGATGTGCATCAGAGTGCTCACTAAGGTTCCTACCGATCTGCTTTGTTTTCCTCAGTTTGTGTTATATAATTTTGTAAGGTAGTCTACATTCCTTGTATTTCTGTAAAGATTGTCTTTAAAGAAACCAAATTTTCTTCAATATACTCATCAAGAATTGTGCCAGAGGAAGCATCTTCAACCATGCTTTCACCTTGCTAGTGGACTTGCTCCTGTTGTTCCTATTCACTTCTCTAATTTGTATTGTCTGTCTTAGTTTATTCATTTATTTTTATGAAAAATTAAGTTTTGTTTATTCTTTTACACTTCAGTTTTTAGGTTTATATCTCCAGAACAAAACAAAACAAAAAACACTTTTTCACAATTTTAACTAACTTTTTCTCTTGGGAGGGAGTGTGAGATTAGTCTTCATGCTCACATTTGGGTCACCATGGGAAATTGTATGTTATGTAATACACATTCCATCTAGAATGTAATCTGAAGAAACACCTTATGGAGGTTAGAAGCCTATCCATAGTGTCTGTACTGTTTGCAAAGCATTCAGACACCTAGCTCAAATATGGCGGCATTTCCATCATTGCTTTGTTCAGACCTAACCAATGACCAATTTTTTTTCAACATGAGCATCTGGAGCCTAGCCTTCATTCATATGGCTGGAAGAAAGGAACTTAATGGGAGTTCAAAGCTGGGACTGACTGCTTCTGGAGGAATTAAGTTTAATATCTCACTGCTTATTCCTCTCCCCAATTAACCTCACTGCATCATTTTATTTATAGCATGTGTTCTGGTACATTTTCCTTTTGCAGTAAGGCTAGGTCACTCACAGATATACATACACACCTTGTATAAGTGCAGAGAAACAGAAAAGCAAAGTAAAGCATTGTGATGGATGCAGATCAGCAGTTTATAGAACATGAGCTGCCACCTTATTCTGAAAGACCTGGAGTCAGCCTTCTGGTCTGAGGAAAGAGGTTGCTAATCATTTTACTAATCTGATAAAAATTTTGGAAACAACTTTCCTCATCTAAAGGCTATCTATACCACAAACAGTGTACTGATACTGCTATCAGAGAAGGTGGCTTAGAACATAGTAAACATCTGCAGAATGAAAGTAGTGGAAAAACAAGGTATTCTTCATCCAAATGTCTCCACACTTCATTTCTCATTTGCAGAGCATGGTTCCTTTATCAAAACATCTACAGTCAGTAAAGATTACAGTTGACAACAGATTCCAATTCGACAGAATACCTCTTAGGAGAGCGAGATGGAAATTTGTTAGTAAGAGGGTAGATCCCGAGGAACAGCAGAGATACAGAAAGAAAGAAACAGAGAGAGAAGATACCTGTATTGTATCTTGGTTGGAAGAGACAAGAAGCAAAATTCTCAGTACTGTGACAGTAACTATATAGGCAGGAAGCTACATATTATTAGCCACTTCAGAATAAATAGATGAGAAATGGATCAAAGCATTGCAGCAGAAACCTGTGGATCTGGAGATGTTTCAAATTAAAAGCATACATAATATTCTTTTCAAAAAAGTTACCTCTAGAAGGCTAGATTATACTGTACTACACAATTTAAAAAATCATTAAAAGACTGGTGCAACACTCAGAACTTTGGAGCCATGAAAGATTACAGATCTACCTAGAACAACTCAGGGGCTGGCATGATAGTCTTCACTGTACATATCCAGGAGTGAAACCATAATCCAAAATAATATGCATCAATGCTTCTGCAGCAAGCATTTAGACTACGTGACTGGTGGCATAGAAAGATATCCTTTATATCTACTGCTACAATATATTTAAAAGATCAAAGTTACCAGGTTATGCTTAAAATGAGGAAATCATGCAAAGTACATTCATACTGAAGAAACGGGTATCTGTAGTAGTGCTATATAAGATTCTAGGTAGTTACTTAAAGTGTCACATAGCTCACAACACCAGTGTGCCATCCAACAACAGCCCCTAAGGCAAGACAACGTGCCCAACACATTAGTCATAAGTGACTCTATAGTTAGGCACACTGATGTCCCACTCACCAGGCTGAGCAAAGAGAAAATTACAGTCAGCTGCCTGTCAGGTGCCAGGATCTGCCACATCATGCATGCACTCAAGTCACTCCACAACAAGTACAAATATGACTCTGTCATTGTCCATGTTGGAGTGAATGACTTGAGACGTACCTCCCTGGACTACATGAAAAGAGACATGAAAGAGCTCTCAGATCATGTGGCCCAGGCAGGTATGACCCTTTCCCTGAGTAGCATCCTGCCTTCGCTCAGTATGATACCACAGTATTAGGACAAAATGACTGACTTCAACAACTGGCTAAGTTTCTGGTGTCATTCAAAGGGGATCCAGTATCTGTCTGCCTGGGATGACATGATCAACAGACCACGATGCTTTGTCAGAGATGGTCTGCACCTGTCACCCCTGGGATTCAGGTTACTGGCTAAGACTCTTGCCATCCCTATAGTGCCTTTTTTTAGGCAAGGCTCAAAGGACAAAACCACCACCGTAATACGGTTTAAGCATGCAAAATCTGAAGGTAATGCTACTCAATGCTAGAAGTCTAAACCTCAAAATGCACTCTTTCGATGCACTTCTAAAAATGGAGAACATTGATATCTGTGCAGTAACTGAGACCTGGTTCAAGGCTCCAGAGAGCACCCCTGCAATACCAGGCTACAACTCTTACCACGCATTTCTGCCACCGAACCAGGGCCGAAACACTAAAGCTGGAGGAGTGTCCATATTCACCAAGGATATTCACACCTCCAGGCTAGTTGCCCAACACAATGCATCTGAAATTTTACAGGTACAACTAATACTAGGTTAAGACTGCAATCCAAATTGTAGCTTGCTACAGATCCCCCACCATGCCCCAAGATTCTCACTACACCTTTCTAAACATACTGGAAAATATTAAGATACAACAAAACACCCTAATACTAGGTGATTTCAACTACCCTGCCATTAATTGGGAAAACTACCTGGGCACCAACACCTTAGTCCAACGGTTCTTGAAATTCATAAATTCCAATGCCCTGGATCAACGAATCCATAGTCCCACCAGGGGCTCAAGCATCCTAGACCTGGTCATTACCAACATGGGAGATTAATGCTCCATGCCAGTGGTCACCCCCCTCATTGGTCAGGTCTGACTATAAGCTAATCACCCTTGACGTCCACATCCCACCCCACCCCACGCCCCAGTAGGGAAACCTTCATAAAAAACTTCTCCAAAGCTAACTTCATGCTACTCAAGTCAGAAGTGGCAAACTTCATGACACACATGCATTCGGGAAATGAAAGTTCGACTGTTGAATCCTACACTAAGGCACTGTACGAGCACATCCATTCATGCATGAATCATGCCATCCCAAATAGAACCAAGATGCTCTCCTCCAAAAAAAAAAAGAAGCCAATCTGGTGGTCCCCTGCCATAAACAAACTATACAACAGAAGGAAGAAACTGTTGCAGAAGAGAGGAAAATCCCAGGATGTAAAATACTCCCTTACCAGCCTCAGTAAGAAGCTGAGATCCTTCATAAAATCCTTCAAAGCTAGTTACGAAAATAAAATTTCCAAAGATTCCAAGGACAACCACAAGACATTCTATAGTTATGTCAAGAATCTAAACGGCCTCTTCTGAGCTACAACAGAATGGCATTAAATATACTGATCCCAAGGATATTGCCAATATCCTGGCAGATTGATTCAGTGCCAGCTTCAACCCCCTCTCACCCCCTAAAGGGTCCAGCTCAATACCAAAAGATTGCCAAATTCTGGTAATCACAGCCACACAGGTAAAAAATGCACTCTCCAAAGCTAAGAATACAGCATCCGTGGGACCAAACGACATCCCAGGCTGTGTACTACATGAACTATAAATTGAACTGGCACCTCACCTAAGTGTCATGTTTAATCATAGCCTCACCTCAGGCTTTATGCCCAATGAATGGCACATAGCTATAGTTATCCCACTCCACAAGGGGGGATCCACCTTAGATCCCGGGAACTGTCGTCCCATCAGTCTGACAAGCCTGATCTGCAAAGCCATGGAACGCATTATCATGGAACTTATAAACAAAGACATTGGCAACCTTCAAACACTGGACCATACCCAGTTTGGTTTTGAAAAGGGCTGACCTTGTCTCCTCAACCTGATTGACTTCTTTGAATCAGTATCCAGAGCCGTGGATGAGGGCAAGGCAGTCCACACAGCCTATCTGGACCATGCCAAGGCCTTCAACACCACCCCCCACTCTGGAATCATAGATAAACTTACTAAGCTGGGCATTAATCCCTACATCACGCGATGGGTTGCCAACTGGATTACTGACAGAATCCACACTGTAAAAGTAGCCGACTCAAAATCCAGCTCCAGACAAGTGACAAGCGGAGTACCTCAGGGTTCAGTCCTTTGACCGCTCTTGTTTGGCATCTACTTCTCTGAAGTACAGGCCAGCACTAAAGGGCTCTGGCTAACAAAGTTCACAGATGACTGCAAACTGGGAGCCATTATTGAATCCCCAAATGATGCGGATATTCTACAAAAGGGCCTTACAGAAACAGATGCTTGGTGCCAGTGCCATGGGCTCAAGCTCAATGCCAAGAAATGTATAGTTATCCCCTTTAGGAAAAATCATGTGCCCATGAATTACCACATAAGTGGCAGTACACTAAACACCAAAAGTGTGATAAGGGACTTAGAGACACAAGTGGACAATGGTCTCACCTTCGATAACCACATCGCCACAACAGTCAGGAAATTCATCTATGTGGCACACATCATTAAGGGCTTTTCATCCAGAAAAAAAGGAGGTCACTGTCCCACTGTACTAATCCCTCATTAGACCCATTATAGAGTACAATGCCCCATTTGGTATGTACCTCACAAGGCATCTGCAACAACTAGAAAGGCCACAGAAATACCTTACTAAAGGAATCACAAGCCTAAAGCGGATGCCCTATGCTGATAGTCTAAAAAAACTCCAGCTATACTGTCACATATCGCCTGCTCAGAGGCGATCTCTGCTTAACAAACAAGGCCATGTCAAACCCAGAGCTGTTGGACATGCTACACTTAAAGAAATCCCAATCCCTCAGAGCCACATGCTCCAGGGATCTAAACCTGGTCATCACAATGAACAAAATATGCTGGAGGGATAGGTTCCTGACCCAGAGACTCCCCATACTCTGGAATAGACTGCCCATACATGTCAAGCTGAGTGCCTCTTTGAGCCTCTTCAAAAAGAACCTTGACGATTGGATGGGAGATAGGAAATTCACCCCAGGGATCAGGTCAATCACCCTGTTAGACAGGGGACCAGGGAAGTAATAGCCAGGGAATTGTTATGGCTAGGCTTGTATAGGCCCTAGGGCCGACAGCCTAGTACCAACCTATGAACCTATGAACTAGGCATGCAATCCAGGAAATCATTGAGGAGCTTAGTCTAAATTCCCACTTGCCTCAAAGCACTGCCTGGTTAAGTGACTTGTTTAAGGTCATACAGCAGGAAAATGAAGGCAGAGGAAATAAACCCTGTATCACAAAAAGTAGCTCATTAATTGCTCATAGCCTTAATGGTCTGAGAGACTTTTTGTTATATGGGCATTTTTCTTAATAGTAATATTGTAACTTGTTGCACTAGATGTGTTGTTTACATAACTGTAATATTTTAACGATTTGTATGTGGAAACTCACAAAGAATATTTTAACTAGTATATGTAAGCACACGTATGCACACACACACAAGCATGTGCGTCTTTGCACACATACACACACATATATATATGCACACACAATGACATTTTGTATTATGAAATACGTGGAAAGACATGAATCTCTGTTTAGAATCCTAAAGAAAATAGTATCTAAACTGTATCAACATGAAGCAGGTGGTAATGCAAAGGTTTGCAATATCAAGTTGAAGTGTAAATAAAATATTTAGATCAGCATCTCTGATGAAATACAGACTTTAACTTATTCCATATTTAATATGGAAATACCAGATTTTAACATCATGAACTCCAGACCAATGAAAATGGTTCAAATGTGGTGCAGAAGATGTCAAACAGAGACATGTACTCTTCTATTTATTTGTTTAGGCATTTGTTTAGTTAAATGCCAGTGGAAAAATATATTATTCATAATATGTATTTTTAATTTTAAATGATAAGTATTGGTTTTTATATATATATATATATATATATATATATATATATATATATATATATATATAATTTGTTTACCCGGGTGAAATACAAAACATTTCACTAACAAAAAAATACAGAAATGTAAGCAGTAACAGAGTAGTTCAAACTAATTACATAGAAAAATGTGTATATACATTAGTTTCTAAAGTAGGTCAAACTTCAGTGAATCTTGAGAGAGGAAAATGAGAATCGGAAAGGAGATAGGCTAGATGATATGTCCTGAGATGAAGCAGCAGAATTTGGCCTGGATGAGGTTGTGCTTTTTGAGTTACATTCTGAATCTGAAATAAGTCTTGATTTCCTTAATGCTGGTGGGGTGAGCTTGCCAAAGAGTAGGTGCATAAGAGGAGAAAGCCTGTGCAGTGCTATGGAGTTTGGTTCTAGGGTAATGAGAGTTGTTGTTGCTTGTGAGTAGCATCTCAGGTTGTGTGAGGAGTTTTTTCATGAAGTCTAGCTACAAGGGGAGTATATTTGTGCAATTGGAGTAGTTTATAGAGTTGAGATACTAAAAGTAGGTTAGATTTTTGTTTTATTTTATTTTATTTATTTTACATTTGTTGACTGACTCGCGGTGGTGGTGCTGCGGTAGCGTTGTCACCTCACAATAAGACGCTGTCCAGTTCGATTCTCAGCTAGAGCGTCTTCTGCATGGAGACATGCGTGAATGGGCGTACCTTCGTTGAAGGTTGTGCATCAGGCCTGGCAAGCCAGTACGTAAAAATCAACTGCCAATCATTAGCGGACCGGAGTTCTGCTGTGGCGACCCCTAACTGGGAAAAGCCGAAAGACACAAACAAATTTTACATTTGTTGACTGGGAATATCTGACTAAGCCAAAGCCCTTTTTCAGCAGAGACCCGGGGAGAAAAGCTCCAGTAAATAGATATAACATTTTGTCATTATTAACAGGTATTATACAGGTGGAATAAGGCAATCAGCTAGCAGACTACAAGAGAATGTTTGAGAATATACAGATTACATTTTGTCATAAATACTAGTATTATATATAGAAAAATGTAAATAAAAAAAAAATAGGTAGATAATAGAGCACTTTTTTGAAAGTAGTAGTTAGTATTGAAGAGCAACATAGGAGTAGAATGTTAATTTTACAATTAAATCAATCAGGATGGAATAAAAGTTTCAAAGAGAGGGGAAAAGCTATTGATTAGTTGAAAGAAGTAGAGGGTTTTCAAGGTGGGTTTGAGCATTGGCAGATCCATTTCCTGTTGAAATATTCTTTTACAGTTAGTTTAAATTGTTTGGGATGTGTGAGTGTTCGAATTTCAAGGGGATGTTTGTTCCATTCGATAGAGGTATGGTAACTGTATAGGCTACACCCTGCTTTAGATTTTGGCTTATAGATTTTTAAGAGGTCTTGGGAAGAGCTTCGGAGGCTTCTTGTAGGAGTATAGTGAGACAAGATGGTGTGTAAGGCTGGACAGAAAGATGGTTGGTAGAGAATTGCATGTATGGTTTGGAGCTGGGAGAGAAGAAGCAGGTGGGGCAACTCAAGCCAGTTTAAATATCTTAGAGAGAGAGTGGTGAGATCTATAGGATAATTGAGTTGCAAATCTTGCTACTTTATGGTATGTGGCCTCAAGTCTAGTGAGGAGAGAGGAGTTTAGGTTAGTAAGGATTTGTGAGAAATATGTTAAGCAGGGAAGAAGGTAGGCATGAGTGAGGGCTATTCTAGCTTCCTGGGTGAGAAATATTTTATTTCTATAAAGTAGACCTAATTTAAGGTGAGTATTCCTGATACAGTTGTTTATGTGGAGGTTGAATTTTAGTTGATCATCGATTATGATTCCAAGGAGTTTTAAGCTAGGTTCAACTATAATAGGAGTCTCACTGAGTGACTGGATAGTAAAAGAGGATTTTATATGGTCGGATGTTTTAGGGAGGAAAAGTAGGAGCTTTGTTTACTTAGGGTTGAGGATAAGTTTGCTGTTTGAGAGCCATGTTTCAACTGGATTAAAGGATGTTTGAGTAGCTGATAAGAGTTCAGAGGGAGAGTTAGCTATTGTAATGACTGTAGAGTCATCAGCGTATTGGATAATAGAGGAAAGTGGGCAGGAGGTACAGAGCAGGTTTGTGAAGATGTTGAAAAGCAGTGGCCCTAGAATGGATCCTTGTGGGGCTCCCATTTGTATTGGAAGGGGAGCAGATAAAGCAGTGTCCCATTTTACTGATTGAAATCTATCTTTTAGGTAACTTTCAAACTAAGCCACTGTATCAGGAGAAAAGTTAAGGTTAGACAGTTTGTTTAATAGTAGAGAGTGAGAAACAGTATCAGAGGCCTTTGAGAGATTGAGGAAGAGACAGGAGATAAGTTTATTGTCATCTCTGGCCAGGGAGATAGTATTGAGAAAGGATAGAAGTGCAGTATATGTGCTATTCTTTGGTCGGAAACCATGTTGTGTTGGTGTAAGTAGGTTTTCCTGAGAGAGATGATCCATGACTTGAGTATATATGCACTTCTCAAGAACTTTTGACAGAGGGGAGAGGATGGCAATAGGTCTAAAGCTAGAGATTTCAGTGGAGTTACCACCTTTGTGGATAGGCAGGGTGTAGAAATGTTTCCACATGGATGGTACTTTGGATTCAGAGATTGAGCGGTTTATGATGATAGAGATGGGAAGGGCAAGTGAGTGGGCAGCTGTCTGAAGAAAGTATGATGGGATGTTATCAGCAGATACTGAGCATGGTTTTAGTTTGGAGAGTAGGTTTGAATGTATGTTGTAGAGATGGGCTTCAGGGAGAAGATTTGGGGAGGGGTAGTTGTTGAGGAGGAAGCTTGGTTTATGGGGTTAGTTGTAGTGGAGCTATTGGAGTTAAAGAGTTTGGATAGTGATTCGACAAAGTAAGAATTGAAGGTGTTAGCAGTTTCTTCTGGTGTCTTTTCTGGGATGGGGTTTGGTGAGGTAGGGTTTCCAGGATGAAGTATTTGATTGATAGCACTCCAGAATTTTTGGGGGTTATATTTTAGTGTAGAAGGGGGGTTGGAATAGAATTCTTTTTTGTCTTTATTGATAAGCCTTTTGGACTGGTTTCTTTGTTCTTTATATCTTTGTAGGTCATTTGGGTCTTTAGTTTGAAGTCATTTTTTTCCAGGACTTTAGATTTCATGAGAGTTCTTGTGTTTTTTGTTAGCCAAGGAGATATGGTTGCTTTTGTCCTAATTTTATGAGGTGGGGCTAATGAGTTTATGATATCCAGAAAAGTAGAGCTGAAAGCAATGGCAGCTTCATCTAGGGGGAGCTGGGTGAGGAAGTCCCAGCATACTCTAGATATGAGAGTATTGAATGTTTCAGGGTTGAAGTTGGATTATATCTAGTAATATATCTGTGTGGTTTATAGAGGTGGGTTGAGTATCTTAGCACCTTTATGGGTGAGTGGTCACTCAGAGTATTGGCAAGGGTTTCTGGATTGTGATATTTAGAAGGAGCTGAGACAAGTATCCAATCAATGAGGGTATTTGTGGTGTGGTTGTTGTTAAAATGTGTTGGCTTAGTAATTGGCTGGGTAAATCCATATAAATTTATATATATATATATATATATATATATATATATATATATATATATGGGGAACCTGGGTTATTTAAGGTTAGCCAATTAATATTTACGTCACCAAGGAGGATTGTTTCATTTGGCATGTTTAAGGAGAGAATGTTTTCCAGAAGTGGAATATTGTCCCCTGGAGGGATGTAGGTGGCTACTATAGTAATTGTTGCATAGTTGTTTAGTTTAAGGTTAACTGCCAGTGTTTCTGCTGGGGAGAAAGATGGGATAGAATGGTTAATGCGAGAAATAGTAAGATTGTTGGAATAGACTATGGCAGCTCTCCCACCCTTTTTGTTGTTACGGTCAAGGCGAATAATGTTATAGCCAGGGGGAATAATATCATTATCTAGGCTGTGGGGTTTAAGCTAGGTTTCTGTTACTGTGATGACTTCAGGGGTATGATTTGCTATCTATGCATGAAACAGAATAACTTTGTTAAGGATGCTTTGGGTATTAATAGAATAAAATGAGATTTGTTTTTGAGGTGCAATTTGGTTGGCTGGGGTGAGAGGGGTGTTTGGGATAGAGGTAAGGTTAGAGTTTGGACCTGGATTTGGGTGTTTGTGACCTGCTGTTAGTATTGTAGTGGGGAAGCTTTTAGTTTTTTATGTGAGTAGGTGGTATCTAATAAGCTTTGTCTTGTTTTTTGAAGATAGGGGTTAAGAAGGAGGTATTTTTATTTTAGGGAGTTGGATGTTAGAGGCTAAAATAGAGGGAGAGAAGGTGATGACATTGTTTGAGTAAGAGTGATCATTTGGAAGTGGGTTGGTGGCATGTTTTTGGAAATAGGGTAATGGTGCATGGGGTGCAGTGAGCTGAAGCAATAGGGTTAGATGTAATATCAGAAGGTTGGTGAGCAATAATGTATACATAGTGAGAATCAGATGTAGAAATAAGTTTGAGATATAGTAGGTAGAGAAGGAGGCAGAAGTAGGGAAGGTGGAGGTGTGTGAGATTAAAGTTGGTGTGGGAGTATTTGATTTGTAAGAGGTTGGGAAATATAGGGTTTATCAGATGATTGGAGGTAGAACAGGGTATGTGTTTGGAGGGGAGGGGAGCAAATGTAGAAGGGTGGGGTATGAGAGTGGGAGGAGACCTAATACCTGAGGGAAGATGATAGGCAGTTGTAAGAGGGGTGTGGCTATAGAACTACACGTGTAGAAGTACTGGGGGCGGGTGGAATTTGGGGCAGGGTAGGGGAGTGGAGTGAGCTCGTTGGGTGAACGGAGTGGGCAGAGAAAAAAGAAGTGAGTAGTGCAGAAAAATGTATCAGTAACTACAGTTTAACAAATTAAATCAAGAAGGTTTATAACTGAGCCATTTTGATCTTTAAGGTGATACAGTGATGCTCACACTGAGATGAGTCTGTAATGAATCAACAGATGTTAGTAAAGATAGTCTGGAGTGTGGCAATGCTTTTCTTGGGGCAGAAGCAAAAATTGGAAGCCCATATTCCAGTTGAAAAAGGATAACTCCTTTGCTAATGGCTCTTCTGGCTAGTTGGGATAGAAATGGGGAGATCCTTTTGGCCCAGAACAGGAGGGAGTATATTTTGGCTTTTACTTTGTCTATGTGGAAATAGAAGTTTAGTGACTGCTCCATCGTCCTAGGTATTTGAAGATGGAGGTTGTCTCTATGGAATGGGTTACGTAGGTCAGAGATAGTTAAAGAGTCAGGTGCTTGGTGAATTTTCTGCGTAGTTCCAAAAAGCATATTTTTGGTCTTGGTGGGGCTGAGAAATAGTTTATGGTTTATGAGCCATTAGTGGAGCTTATGTAAGTCTGAGTGGACTTGGCAATGAATATTAATGTGAGTGACCTGATCAGTAAACGACCATGTCATCAGAATAACAGATAAGTAGGAGATGGGGGAGGTCACAAGGAAGCTTGTTAATGGATATGGAGAAGAGGAGGGGGCAAGAATAGATCCTTGTGGAATACCTTTGGTAATAGTTGCAGATTCTGATTGGGAGGATCCTATTTTAATTCTGAAGTGTCTGTCAATGAGGAAGTTTTTAAACCAGGGAGTGGCATCTGGACTGATACAATTTCAATTAGTTTATTTTGGAGAAGATAGTGATCAATGAGGTTAAATGCCTTTGTCAGGTCTATAAATAGGGCACTGTAAGGAGGCCACTATCAGAGTTTAGCAGAATGTCATCAGTTAGGCACCAAAGTACTGTCATAGTACTTCATTCAGGCCAGAATCTATGTTGTTTAGAAGAGATCAGGTGGTACTGCTGGATATAGCAGAAGAGTTGGGTATAAATTATCTTTTCAAGAAGTTTCTCCAGAATTGAAAGGATTTGTATACTGCTTTTTGTTACTTTATTGGAATTTGTTGAACCTACTAATGTTTTATATATCTTATTTAATTATTCATATTTGACAATCAGAAAAGTCCAAAATGAAAGAAACTGTTTTCACTAGTGTCCCAGGGAGAACATTTCAGCAATCATTTGACTGACTATAACAACAAATAAATATAGCATCTGTGAAGACAAAGGTTTAATACATATGATGTGGACTTACAAATAGTAGCAAGTATGTACATAATAGGAATGAGCATATGCAATAAAGCTAGCAAGAACCATACAAAATATTAGAGATGAATTAATACAAATATGAGCAAGAATTTCATGAGAGGTACACACATTTATTACTCAGCTATATAAATGAGGACAGTGACAGTTCTGATTCACAAAGAGGCAGTAAATAAGCAGGACATACGTCCACAGGGTACACAGTGTAAAACGCTGGTTAAGATATGCATATCTTCTAAACCTTCTAAGACATTATGTAAGCATCAAACACATTTTTAAGATAAATAAAGTGTTTCCCCGAGTGAAGTAAGTGATAAGGCTAAATGCAACATTTCTCTGAGTTATGATATAGAATCGGAATTGCCTAGACATGGTAAGGCCTTGCTGTGTCTAATAATGGTGGCTGCCAAAAAAGCAATTACTAGAAAATCTAAGCCAACTAAACTGGAAGTAGTGAATATAGTAACAGATAAAACAAATGGAAATGAGATCTTTAGAAAAGGGTAGAAGCAAACTACACAGGAAAAATGGGAATTAAGGGAACAATACATACACGGGAGGAATGAGGTTTAAAATGTGGCAGGACTTAAATGAGCTATGAAATACAGTGTGAAAGTGTGAGTGGAAAAGATTGGGTAGATTATAAGTGATGTATAATGTTTGCAACTGGGAGTGTGTCAGTATAGTTTGGGATGTAAAATGCTTGCAACTAGGATTGTGTCGGTGTGGTTTGTTTTCATTTATATAAATGTATGATTGCCTATGTAGTAAGAGATGTTTTAATAAATATATTTCTTGTTTAACAAAAAGCAGGAATTGAATAACTGATATAATACTGCTTAGTTTATATAATATATAGATATATATATGTGAAGTATAATGTTTATGTTAATATAGTTTGATTACTTTTATATGAATGTAAATTTGCTATGTCATGTGATAATTCAGTGAAGGTGTTTGGAAAAAAGGTTAAATGCAACATTTAGAACAGAGGAAGTTGTTAAAAAACAAAATGAACATTTGATATGTAAAGTCTCAGTATAACTTCTAGAAGAGGGAAGGAAGGAGATCCGGATGAAAGGAGTAGAGCAGAGAAGATAGCAAAAGTACAGCAGGTTTAAAGGGAGGTAAAAGAGAAGAAACTGAGAGTAACACTGGTTAACTGCTGCCACAGCTGCAATCCCACCTTGTGGGTATGACAGCATGAGCAGGGAAAACAGTTGTTGTGTATCTTGGGCTAATCCAAAGACTGGTAAGGCAAGTGAAAAATGAAACATCACAGTGCTGACTTCTGTATTTACTGGTGCTGAAAAGGGAAGTGTAACAGTCAAAGTATAGGAAGGGTAGTACTAGGTGGTAGTACAATAGAGGGATCAACAGTTGCAGGATTCATGTTTATGGGCATGTTTTAGCTGTACCATATTTGGATGGTTACTAAGTTTTATCCAGTCTTTCAAGTGAGGTTCAGAGCAGCAATGTGTGTAGTGAGATAAAGTAGTTGTGAATGTTTACTTTTGTAGTACGTCAACTTTAGTCTCAAAGAGTCTGGGAAAAATATGGGCAATACAAAGCAATGAGAGAAGGAGCATTACTTAGGTTCATAGGTTCATAGATTAGTACTAAGCTAACTGCCCTTACGAGCCATTTTAAGCTTAGCCAATTATCCCTTGTGAGACTCAAACCCTGCACCTTGTGTTTATAAGGCAAACACCTTAACCATTAGGCCACGCCACTTGAACTGTTTTCTATTCTAGTTAGTGTACAAATAACATTGTTAGCTTTAGAATAAAAACATAGCTTCTACTTAGGCTTAGTAGTAACATTTTTGAATGAACATCAAACCTAAGATTCGGATCAATAGTGAAACCTAGAAGTTTAGCGAAGTCAAACCAGCTGATAGAAAAGTTGTTAGCATACCTGATACAAACTAGGGAGCTATCACAGCTGGAGGAATTAGAGCAGGTCATACACAAATTTTTATTAACTTTTAGGATTGTAAAGATGCCAACTAGTCTTTAATAACAGAGGAGCTATGTTGGTGGCACAAGTGAGATGATGTGACTGTGGGAGCTAGGTATGAAAAGACAGAGTTGTCAGTATATTACCACATATCTGAGTGGCCACAGTACTGTCACACATTAATAAGATGAAGAAAACAACAGTGAGTAGTGAATGTATCCTTATGAAATATACAGAGGAAATTGTTAGAGTGAAGAGGTGGCCGATGTCCATCTAACAGACTGTTTTCAACCATCCAGGCTGTCATCAATGAGATGAGGAAGATAGGACAGTACCATCTTGGCCAGCCTATTAAGTAAAAGGTAATGCCTAACCATATAAAAGACCTTCCAATAGATGTAGGAATAATGTTCAAAATACTTATCTTGGAGCTTAGACATTCATTGATCGAACAGCAGTGCCATTTTCAGGGTTGGGTCTACACCCATACTAAGCAAAATGCTTTTTGAGTTCAAAAATCTCAATACTTGATAGAAATTGACTATCTTGTGAACTTAAGTTGAGGATATACTGAAATTATGGAGTGGAAGTGCTTGCTACCTGTCTGCTTGCTTCCTTTTCACAGATGGATGACCCATGGTTTCTTCTAGAGACAGACCATGTGAATTATATTGTTAAATAAGTATAATAATAGCTGGTTTGCATAAGGAGCGAGTTTTGACTTGGAGGTAGCTTGGTAGGAGCAAGGGAGCTGATCTGAGTTTGCAGAGTAGATGGTGGATTTGTGTGCATCATGATTTGCACAATTCAGAAAGGGAGTAGAAGAGCCTAGATGGTAGATAGCAGGAGCATTTTGGGGTTCAGCTAAATCAAAAAACTTCCAACTTTCTCGAAGTAGGATCAGGAAAGTGGTTAGGTCTGGCTGTATCACATGAAGATTTTTTTTTTTAATCCATGTCTAGAATTTATTAAGAGTGCCTGAAGATAGGCAGGATAATGATAAAGTACTTTCTTGAATTAAGTTAGATAGGCATTATTGTGGTTTCTAGACTCTGAGAATTTCTGATACAAAACAGGTTTATCAATAATGGTGTTTTTTCCTATAGCCTGTTCCTTTCGTGTGTCATGGATCCTAAGATAGGAGTAATGAAGAGAAGAGAATACAAATGCATTTCTTCTATACCTACTGAGGGTCATCCTATTAAACATTTGTGGCAAAAGAAGAGTTGAAGTAGTTGGTACCATCAAGAGGCAAAAGCAGTCCTGGCTGGAGGGGGGGACCAGTCTGAGGCCTGAAGGATATAATTAAACAGGACTGAGTCAAATCTGGTGCCATTATCAGATGTCAATAAATAGTATGCCTTCCCAGAATTGTTTTTTTAATTCCAAGTAGCAAATGGCATACAGTCAGCTAAGAGTACTGGTCATGATACACAAAGCAGTGATGCTCCAAAGGAAGGGTATGAGAGTGCATATCACATCTTCAATATATAACAACTTGAAATTTGTAAATCTGACAATGAAGCTTTGAAATCTCATCTTACTAACATATTGCACTACCAGAAATTAAATTAAATTAAATTATGAATCAAATAACTTAAATAACAAAGGGGGATACTTCATGTAAATTGAAAATTAACTGGGATTTCAGGTTTGCACAGCGAAACTATCAGAAAGTTATATCACATACTTCATTAATGAGACAATCAACCTTAATATATTAGTAAAGTGCATGTTGTTTTAAAACTTGTTCAACCTTTTTATGAAAAAGAATTGCATATATTTATTGAAAATGTATAGCCTTGCTTTCAATGTTGTCAACATTCTTCAGAATTTGTATTACTTTCTTGAACAAAGTTGACACAGCTAACTGCTATTGTGTCTAAATAAGAAATGCTACCTACAGATGTAACACAGATACTCATGAAATGTGCATTTAATATGGCTTTGTTTAACTAAACACTTCTCTATATTTCTGGATCTTTCAAAATTCAATCAGTATGAGATATAAACAGAATAAAATACTGCTAAAGACATCTAGTTGTTGTTATTAGCTAACACCTCAAAGAGGTCCAAAATGGATACCTTCACTTGTACCAAGCTTAAATAAGAGGGACATAAAATTATTTTAAAATGAACTTTGCTTTCCAAATGATAAACATATTTATATGTATGCAAGCTCTAATATGCGTTATATCATTTAACATGATTTACAAAGTGTTTTAATGGATATTTGCTCTAATGTTTGCTACAAGCATGTTTTACTAGCACTTTGCATATGTGGGCTACAAGCGGCAAACTATTCTTCTGATATGCATCAAGTGAGCTAAAAGCACTCTTTTTTCCCATAGGTGATTGTTTTTTTCATATTCATATATGTGCTGCTTTGGTATTAACTCCCTTTGTATATAAGGTATTACTTTGTCTAATAATAATGCAATGGGTCAGTGACTGCATTAAATTTTGTTTACAATGGAACATGGAGATGATTTCATGCCTTTTATTGAACCAACACAGATTTCACAATTCAGCCTGGTTCAAATTACATGGGTCCTTCACCTGGTAAAATTAAGCTGTCAGTGTTGGATACAGTGCTTTAATATCTACTAGAACATGGGAAGAGAAAGCAAGGTGCATTAATTTCTTTAGAAATGGCAAAACAAAGCATTACCATAGGGTAAACATACCAGGGTGACAATAAAACTCAGAGATTAGCTAGGATGCTTGAACATATGACCAAATACCGGAGAAATGGGGACTAAGTGTGTGTATATGGTATATATACTTTAAACTTAGATGCCAAACTTTGTGACTTACCCCAAATTCAATTGTGATCCTGCTCAAATGATACAACTAAGACATAAACAGCAGGGACTGCCAAGGCAGCATTGCTAAACAGGGTATTTGCTAGGCAAATCAATGAATATGACAGAGATGCTTAGAGGATTTAATAGGACAGGATGAAAGGAGCAGTACAGCTTGGATGAAAGATGAGGAAGAGAGGTGGGTAAGGAGCTCGTGTTGTACAACAGGTGACTGGCTCAGATAGATTGTAGGTGACCCAGATTATGAAGTCTGCAGGATAATAAGGTAGCTAAACATGCTAACAGACTGGCTATTCAAGCAACAAAGCAAAGAACAGTATTGGAGGAATAAGCTGCTGCCAAAGGCCAAGAGACATGATAGGTGAGGAAAGTTATGAAGTAAGGCAGCAAGAAAATAGGAAGATATTGACAGAGGTTGTCAGAGGAGTATGGCCATGGGGTGGTGCTCACTATAGGGACAAAGCAGAAGAGAGAACAAGAAGAAGTGAACACGAAGAAAGGAAAGTAATAGTAAGAACAGGAGGAAGAAGATGCTGGAACTGAGGGAAATGAGATGAGACAGAGCCAAAAGTGGAAATTAGTAATGAAAGCACGTGAAAATCAGCTGCAGAGAAGTGACAGGTGTCAGTCAGCATTGCATTGACAATGAAGACAGCTCAGAATGGTACACTAGTGGATGAAAGCAGGAGGGATAGTAATATCAGATAGAAACAGAAGGAGGATCACTGTGAGGTCTGCAATGACTGGTGACTTATGAGTCAATGTGATTAGGAGTCTTATCAAGGGAGACAGAAGAAACCAGGTTAAAATGAAACTAGTCTCAAGACTTACATATAAGTCATCATCTGGGTGGGATGGGTTGCCACATATTGTGATACATTTGACAAATGACCTGTCAGAAAAAAAAAAATCATCTGAGATGATAGCAAGCAGGGTCAGGGAGGTGACGGGTACCAGGATAAGGGACTGGTGGTAACATTTGCAGATGTCTTACCTGAACCAGCAGCTAACACATGGTGGAAGATTAGGGAGCACAATGACTGACTGTGGCAGTGGACAAGAGGAAAACAATTTGGAACTGGCAGGATGACGGTGGAGGCCTGGCAGAAATGCCACCTTTAGGTAAAGGGCAGGGTCCATTTTGGCCCAGAAAGGACAGCTAGGTTCACAGCAATGCTGGAAAAGTATGCCTCAATGATGTAATCTTTCAAATAAAATGAAAGATAGAAGGAAGGCATTCAGACAGTAGGCAAATGGAGAGAACAGGTGCAGAACCCAGAGGAACAAGCAATGGTGACTTGGAGGATTTATGAATGGCTGGGAAATATTACTAAACAACAACCTTCTGTTATTTACAAAACAGAATTAAAAATAATAGCCGACAAGTATGCACACCCCATAATACATGAATTGGTGAAACACACAGAATGCATGCAGTGGAAAGAGTCTGGATAGGAAGATGGGGAGCTGAAAAGGTGAAGCCATAGTGGAGGGCTGACATTGGTATCATTACAGAAACATAAGCCAATAGCAAGAGGATGCGGGGCATTGAGGTGCCAGGATATAGACTGGCAAGGAAAGACAGGGGAGGGAATGAAGGGAAGAAGCAATCTTCATAAAGAAAGCCATCAAATGAGGAACAGCAACAATCTACACATAGAAAACCATCAAATAATGGATCAAAGGAGGCAAAGGAGCAAGTAGTGTCAGACCCTAGGAAAGAAGCTAGCAAATAAGGTAGAGAATGGGGGTTCTTATGGATTGATACAAATGTACCAGTCCGGAGACGTCAGTAAAGCAGGAAGGAAGATTAAGGGGAAAAGAAGCAGAAAGCAGTGGGATAGAAGATAGCTGTTCTTATGGGGATCTGAATCTGCTATGAACATACCAGGAGATTTTGAGCTCCAGGGTAGAGGGAATGTGAAGTGATTGGGATCTTGAACCACAAAGTGTTCAAGTTCAACCAGCTTCACACTCCTTCTCTATCGTGGAGAGGTACTGATAGCTAACAGTAATTATCACATTGTATGGACTGGAGTAGGCAGAAGAGTAAGGATACAAATATAAAGGTGATGGGATGGGATTTTAGAGAAGCACTTTATGCAGAGATGGAGGAGATGATGACCAATGATGGGTTATTGTACTGTAGGCAAACTGAGTTAGTATAGAAGCTATGGAAATGTACAAGGATGAGTACTCTGTGTTCTGGAGAAGTGTTTGAGGAACAGGCAAAAAATAATAAAGAGAATGAAAACCTGGCTACAATGTAATGGGAGATTAGCAAATGAGGTGCAAGGTAGGGTATACAGGCGTTGGAGGGCTAGGGTAGGAGATGGAAAAACACAGTTCAAGGAGTTCAAGGGGCAACAAAATAGGTGAAGGTAAAAATGGTGCAAATAGAAAAGGAGTCATTAAGAGATAGCCGAGAGCAAGGGATTTGCATATATATATATATATATATATATATATATATATATATATATACATATATATATATATATATATATATATATATATATATATATATATACATATATATATATATATATATATACATATATATATATATATATATATATATATACATATATATATATATATATATATATATATATATATATATATATATATATATATATATATATATATATATATATATATATATATATATATATATATATATATATATATATATATATACACACACACACACACACACACACACACACACACACACATATTAGGAAGGTGGACTAGGAAGGCAGATATGGCTAGCCTGTGTAAAGATAGTAGGGACAACATGGAAGACAGAAAAAAGCATGGGTATTGAATAACTGATTCTACTCTCTTTTAATGAAAAAAGGGAGAGGAGGGTGCCATCGCAGAGTTGGGAAAGCAGTAAGCAGATATTAGGATAGAGTAGGAGGTGGTGGAGAGGGAACTGTCTATATGGAAGAATAAAGCAAATAAACTATAGGGCTACTTTCCATTCTCACAGGAATGTGGCCGGTGTGATGACAGTGGGAAATACCCTTATAGGTAGTTACTAGGCTTGCAGTCCAGGAGACCACTGAGGAGCCTAGCCCAAATTCCTAATTGCCCAAAGCACTTCCCGGATAAGTGACTTGCTTAAGGTCACGCAGTAAGAAAATAAAGGCTGAGGGGAATCAAACCCTGTATCACAGGAACTATAGCCCACAGCTTTAACCCTCTGTGGCAACAGCCAGAGTTATGAATTGCTCTAGATAGTGAAATGCCACTTGAGAGTTACAGTGCATCTCCATCAGTAGTTATTTATGTTCAGCTACATGTTACATTTGGTACAGTCATTTCAGAGTTCCGCTACATGTTAAAGTTAGCCCAGGACACCCAAAGACTGCATACTCACTTGAATGTCTTAGCACACCATAAAGCACTGCTTTAAAGCTTGGAAGCTGTCCACTTTTGTAGATGTTTAGAAATGTTTAAAAAGTACCCATTCTCAAGATAAAGAGCTTTAGCAGAAGAAAAGGTAGTTCAGCTGCAGTCTTTGTTATGTTTAAGCTGAGTTTATCAGATAACTAGATGACAAAGATAATGTCCTCCCCCAATGTCGAATCATTGCATTTAAGGAGTAAACCATTTGTAATGAAATATCGACTTTCTCGAACAAAATATGCAATGCATTGGCAACTAAATTAAGCAGTAACTTCTCTCAAACTATTCAATGGAACTAGATCTCTTTACATTTCCAATGCAAAGAGGAATAGAGCTCTCCCTAGAAAAGAAGTGAGGCCATTATAAGGGATTTTAGGTTAGGAATGTGCAACAAACAGTACTAGTGTATTTTGTACCAGACTTGGTTCCCTCTGATAGAGCATGTTTAGCCAGCTCACCAGGCAACAAAGGACCAACAGCCGTCTGGATCTCTTGCAAATTTATTGCTCACCATTGTTATAGTTTATCAAAATAGAAGCTTTACCTGCAATCCAATCTTAAGGAGAGCTTCACCAGATCATGGGTTAGTACAGAGTTTCAATGGACTTGAAGACTACAGAGGTAGTACTCATACAAGGGAAGAGCAGGAAAAATCTTGGAAACTACAGATTTGTTAGCCAGCAGCAGTGGCAGGGAAAATTATGGAGAGAATCCAGAGAGAAAGGCTGGCTATATTTCTGAGGGAGAGCAATCATCTGATTAACAGCCAATGTGGGCTCACTGACAAAAGGAGCTGTCAGTCAGACTTGATCTAGTTTTATGACTGGGTTATACAATATCATAACAGGAAAGTACTAGTAGATATAGTTTACCAAACAGTACAAAGGCCTTTGACATTGTCATCAGCCTCTCTCTGCTCCTGCTTCCTTTGCATCTCAGATAGTTTCTATCTCATGGCACCAAGTGAGATTACATGCCTGAGCACATCACGTATTATTTGGTGGTCAGTGATGTGGATGGTGTAAACTGAACTTATGTAGCCTGCTAAGTATGTACCCTTGTTGCAACAAGGTAGATATATAGTACACACTGCACAGCAGATATTTCATTCTTGGTCCCAGTAATTAGAAAACAGGCAAAATGAGCTATGAGGAGCAGGCCAGGATATAAGCATCACAGCTGACCAAACATTTATCTGCAAATGGTAGAAAAGCCGCAATGGTTTAGGGTAGGACTGACAGTGAGGAGCTAGAACACTACATATTTAGAGGGAAGGACATAGGGAATGACAGTGAGATCAATGATATCAGGAGCAAGGGCCATCACTCATGGAGTGTGCCAGGCCTCGGATCCAGTACTTTTCAATATGTATGTTTCTGGGCATCTTTAAGGGAACTGATAAAAGGATTAATCTCTTTATTGCTGGGGACTGTCTAAGAAAGTGCTTGGAAAGGCTGGTGACCAAATGGGCAAAAAAAGATAGCTGAGGTTATGGGCAGACAACTAGAAGGTATTGCACTTGGGCGACACTGGTAATTACTAGGTATGCAGTCGAGGAAACCACTAAGGGCCAAGGGGCCTATCCCGTTTCCCAGTTATCTCAGAGCAATTTGTGGTTAAGGAATTTACTCGGAGTCAAGCTGTAGGCAAATTAAGGCAATCACACCCTGTGCTACAAAAAGCAGCTCATTAACAGCTCATAACTTGAATCCTCTGTGCTAACTGCCAGGACTCGGGGGGGGGGGGGGCAGGTTCTGTGATGTGACCAGAGCTCTTAGTTCCCTCCACCCCAAATACAGGTATGACCTCAAAGCTGTTCACATCAAATGAATGACCTTAGATACTCCATCCTAGTTAAGATGCAGAAAGACAGGTTTGAGCTCTCTGTGCATGTATCCAAGGCAGGAAAAGACACTTGTCTTGACTAGTATCTTGCCATTTCTGAGAATGATGCCACAACTGCAAAACAAAATAACTGACTGCAATAACTGGCAAACTAATTTCACTCCAGTTGGATCCAGTGTGTGTCAGCATGGAATGTGATCTACAGGTCAGCCTGTATCACCAAAGATGGTCTGTATCATGCTTCTGTATAATGGCTATGACTTTTTCTTCTCCCATAGTACCTTTTTAGTCAAGGTGACTAAGGTGGAGTCCAAACCAAAAATAAAAAATCATCCAAACTTGAGGCCTTCCTGACACTTGAATACATACATAGACGTATAGCTATTGAAACCTGTTTTGCGCTAAAAATGCTCATCCATACCTGGGTACTGCATCTATCACTTGCTCAGACCATCTGGGAATGGCTAGGGAGTAGCTGCATTTACTTGCTTCTCCGTTACCTCATGAGACATCTCCAGTAGCAGCAATTTGGAAATCCTGTCCATCTTAATCACACAAAATAAGTCTGTTACCACATAACTGCCAACTATAACTCCCCCAATGTCTTCTGATGACCAAGATAACTACCCTCAGTAAACTAAATTTTATAATTATTAATATATACATGACAATCTTGAGTGACTATAACTATCCATCAATTAACTGAAAATACAACAAATAATAAATACATCAATGGTTCCTTGATTTTTATCAGGGATAACTCTCCATCTGTATTATATAGTTCAAGTTCTCACCAAAGGTAAAATACTTGACTTCAACCTTCCAAATGTCTACTTCTGCATTCCTACCAATATCATTCCTTCCTTGATCAAACTTGACTAACTGACACTATCCTGTACAATAACTGTTGTCATATTCAAACAATACTTCAAAGCCAATCTAACATGCCTGTTTGAGAACTCAAAGAAATTAAAAAGCAGTCCTCCTCTCTGCTAACCCAATCACTAATGCAGTGATATACTAATGAATCATACACCTATTTAAATCAATGTATAGAGAAATCTATCCCAATTCAGCATAAGTGTGATGGGAAATTCAAAAATAAACTTCTATGGTGGAACTCCAAAATAAAAAAAATTATAAGAAGAAAAAATAAATAATTCAAGTAAAAGGTTCCTCGCCTCCCACCATAACAAGGTACTTACTTAGGCAAGCCAGTGAAGAACTCAGACACATGATCAGGAAGAAATAAATATATAGTGAAAGTAACCATCTACTGCAAGGACAACTGTTAGGTCTTTTTATCTATTTTAGGAGTTTTTTAAGTAATTTCCCCCATCACTGAACTGAGCTCCAACTGAAAAACACTGCCTAGTCTGATCTCAAAGCAATACCCATGTGCAACTCACCCCTCCCACTCACTCCTACATTCTCTCTCGAGTCAGTAAGCTGTCCTTACCTCAAAATCATTATGCACCATATCCTATTTCTAGCCAAAACCAGTAACAATAGCTCCTGGGACCAGGCAATATACTAGGATGACTCTTGGTACAAAGTACAATATTGCTGAAACTCTTCTAAAGCTTTATAACCTTAATTATGCCACAGGGTAGGTGTATGACCTCTGGAGAATGGCCATCATATGCCAACTCACAGGGGCATCTCCAATACACACCCTCTCAACTATTCTCCATCTAGCCTCACTAGCATCATCTGTAAATTCATGGAACATATCTTGGTCAACTTCATAATCAATTAAATTGTTGATCTATAAACCCTTGACCCTAATCAATTTTATTTCATAAAAGGCATATCCTGTCTCCTTAATCTAGTTAATTTCTTTGAAAATGTAATGGACACCATTGACAAGGGTCAGTCTGTCCATATTGCCTACACAGACCTTTCTAAAGCCTTCAATACCATTCTCGATGCTGGCATTATTTACACACTCACTAGAGTTAACATAAACCTCATTTAGTTGCAAACTGGCTCTTTGACTGACTGTACACATTAGGAGTTGGTGGTACATTGTCACTTAAAAGGCATGCCACTAGTGGTGTCTGTCAGGGGTCTGTCCTGGGTCCACTCCTTTTGGTATCTACTTTTCTGATGTGAAAGCAAATCTCAAAGGTTTATGCCTAACCCATTTGCCAATAGCTGAACTGGATGTCATTAACAGCATCCAGTTTAGCTTTTGGCTAATCAATTTGCCAGTAGCTAAGCTGGAAGGTATTAATGACTCCCCCCATGGATATTCTTATCGTATAGCAGGGGCTTGCCAAAACCAGTACTTGCTAAATTGACATAGAACGTTCACCCTGGGGATCACTCCAGTGGCTCTACTTGATAGAGGCACTGGGAACTAATGTCAGGCGGCACGATGCCAGGGCACTTCTATGGGCTAGGCTTGAAAAGGCTCCAGGGCCATTAGCCTAGTACACACCTATGAGCAATGGCCTTAAGCTTCTGCCAAAAATGCAGTGTAGATGCATTTTGGAAGCAAGTATATCCTACTGATTACCACACAAATAAGACCCTCATTAATAAAGACCGTATCTCCATGGGACCAGACAATATGCCAAGCTGTCTCTTAATACAAAAGGCATTATTGCTAAAACCCTTCTAAACTTTAACCTTAATCACTCCACAGAGTATGTACATGACTTCTAGGGAATTAACGATCTAGGCACCATCATCGAGAATGAACTATCCTTCAATCATCAAGTATCAGTTACAGTTTGGAAATAATTCTACCTTGCCTAATTAATTACCATTAATTATCAATGGTAAAACCTCTAGGTCTATGGATGTTGTGATCCCACCTCTATTCTTCCCCATGAGGTCAGTTACAGAATACATTGCACTATTTGGAATGCACTGCTCCAAACACCTTGCCAAAACTAGAAACCGTCTCTGTCTGGTACCAGCTCCAGTATGGTAATTTCTGCCTCACCTTCCAGGCTATGAAAGATCCTGTCCTACTGGACCTCTCTACTTTAGAAAGACAGCAGCTTTCACTAGAATATAAACAAGACCTCTTGGAGAGAGAGGTGCCTCATCCAAAGAAACCTGTACCTACAAAATAATCTCTGTTTGCATGCCAAACTGGTCACCTTCACATTCTGCCTTTATGATTGAATGAGAGGATGTAGATATGATTTACGGTCCTCTGCAACTGTAAAGCCAAGACCCAAGCACTCATGGCTAGGCTGTAAAGGAAGGTAAGATCGTGTCCCACCTTGGTTGTTTTTATACCACTTGACTATTGTATTGTCTGGGACTACTAAAACCAACAAAATGCTAAAAAAGAGTAAAGTACACACTACCAAGAGGTTCTGAGGAAAATCCACCAACAGAACATTAGAGCATAAAACACAGGTTTAATAAGTGAATGTCCAAAATGTATAAACTTTAAAATGCAAAAGTCAGGTTTAGCAACTGTCTAGCTTCAGTTTTTGCTTTTGTCATTCAGATTTCAACAAAACCAAACAGGAAACTTATGTGACCAGTCTTAATATACTAAAAGGTCATATGACTGAATTACAAAAAATACTCACCTTAAGTAATAGCAGTTATTATACTCAGAAATAAAGTAACATGTAGTGCTAAATAAACAAATTATTTAAAATACATACAAATCTTTGTAAAAATGAAACTGAATACAAGCACTTAAAATGTGAGCATATTGAAAGTATTAAATGTATTAAAAACTATATTCTATGCTGTCAAATATTGATCTAATCAGCCCATAACAAATCTTGAAGTAACAAATGTTAGTGTAAACACTAATTGATAAAATATAAAATTTACAATTTATCATCTAATTTCAATACTGGTAATATAAAAATATTCTTATTCAGACTTGCTCTATTGTGCCATTGAACTTAAATTGCCAGATGAGCTCTTTGTACTCTAAACAGGTTTCCCTTGCCCCCCCCACACAAGGTTAGTAACAACACCATCCAGTAAGCTGAAAACAAACTTACTAAAATGTTTGCATATAGTGGAGTGTTTATATAGTGCATTGCTGTAATTTGCATATTTTATATAATAGTTGTGCTTGTAAGTCCCTTTTCTCAACACCCCATCTGTTTTTTCCCCACACAGAATACAGAACATGTGGCACATTTGGCCAAATATACTAACCATGAGTTGGCACAATTGCCATCCTTCGAACACATTTTAATGTTGTTTTTAGTATTGTCACTTGGAGTACCATCACCTGTAACCAGATTTATAGAACCTGCCTCTAAAATGTAGCTGCACTGTTTATAATAACCACACTTTCTTGTTTCAGTAGAGAAAGTTGAATTATTCATTGAATTTCAAAATTTTTCTTTACATTTTTAGCTGTCTTATAAACAAACTGGGGACTTTCCCTTAATATTTTGAAAATATTATCATTTGCTTTGAAAATATTTGTATTGTTTTTAGTAGCTGATTTATTTCTTGGGCAGCAGTACTATATTGTAACATTAAAACTTTTTTTCAAAAGAATTGGTGCCCATAGGCATCCAATTACTATGATCACTTGTATTTTTTTGCTAGCTCAGATATACTGCGTCTTGACACAAGTAAGGATTTGTATTTAATACCCCACTCAGATACAATAGCAGCACCTAACTTGGCTATCGATTTCTTAGGGTATCCCTTATCATAAAATAATACAGATAACTTTTTTACTTCAGCAAGCAAGGTGTCTCTGTCAGAGACCATCCATGTTAACCTAATAAACTCCCCCTTAATTAAACTTTTTATGCAATCCCTGGTGAAAACTGTTGAAATTTAAATATTTGTACTAAATGTAGGCTCTCTCTAGATAGGAGAACTAAGGACATTTTTAAAAAAATAGTAACCTCCAAGTAATCTATCCAGTCTTTGAAGACAGAGTGTGTTTTGAAGACAGTGTGTAAACGTAAGGAACTGTGTGGTACTGTTAACGTAAGTGATGAATTGATGCAAGCCCTCCCTGGATCTATTCCACAGGATACAAATATAATCAAAACAGAGTTATTACAACTTACAGTAGCTATACAATGTTAAACACAAATTGGTTCTTCCATCCTTTCATTACCAAACTGGCATATACTAGGGCGCAGGCTGCCCCCATAGCTACACCTCTTATTTGTATATCTCCCCTTCAAAATATATGAAATTATTTTCTGAGACTATATTCATAAAATCTGTTAATGCCTGCATATCTCTATAAGACAGAAAATCTAACTGGGAAAGAGCTCCTTGAAAATATTACATGCCTTCTGAACAGGAGATGCCAGTAAATAGGTCTAAAACATCTGTGGTAAAAACGTCAACTCGGGCTGCCAATGATTAGTATAAAGCCTGCCCAGAACATCCCATGAATCTTTCAGTATGTGGAATCTGTGAAAACAGGTTTCAACATTCTATTTAGATATCACTTGCAACTATCTATAAAAACTGGCAGGGGAGTAGGTTTTGAGTTTTGAGCTGGTACAATGGGTCTAAAAGGGGGCCAACCAATGTTTGTTTGAACCTTTGGTGCACCAAAAAAGTCTGGAATAACTAAGTTATTCATTGTAAGAAAATCAAACATAGCTGGAGTAGTAGATCTTTGCATTTGACAATCTTGTAAAAATAGATCCACGCCCCTATAGGCCACATTAGCCTCATTTCTAGAGACTGGGGTATAAACTGAGATGTTCTGAAGCATATTAAACATAAATGAAGAGTAATCAGTAGAATCAAACAGGACAGCGCCTCCGCCCTTGTTGGGCTTTATAAGAAGATACCTGTCATTCATTAATGCTTTCAACAACATTCTCTCGCCTGAATTAAGGTTGAGATTCTGATAATTATTCCTTTTGCTAGCTAATTTATACAACTGTTTTTCACATGCTTTTTCAAAAGCCACTATGGGGGGGGGGTGCTCAAGACTGAGTTAAAAGTACTTTTCTTTTTTCTTTTTAGACGACTTAGCCAAGTTAATACACTTATCTGAGGGGTGAGAACAATAGATACGTTTAATTTCCTTGTGTATAATCTAAGCTCTGTTAAGGAATCCACTAAATCAAACTTTTTTGTAGATATGAAAGTAAAGAAAAATAAGAAATATTTACGCATACCTTACTGTAGTTAAAATTTTTATAAGCTTTGTGTGTCAACATAATCCCATCATGACTAGATGTAACGCCGTCAAGATTATTTTGTTCATTCTTGTTACAGTTTACACTTGTCTTTTTCCCCTCACCCCCTGCTCCTTCCCCTTTGGGGTTTGTTTGGGTCCAAACCCCCCCCTTTAAATTCATTCTGTTTATGATGATCATTATATAAATCCTGTTCAACTGTGTCTTTAGATCTACTGACTAGTCTTTCATACCTCCTAAGAAGAGGACAGTTATTACATTTATTAATATTAAAACTAGTCACAGTGTCTTTGTTAGCATCTAAAGTACTCTTGTTAGAGGCCCCATTAGAATAACTATTAATACGTTTATCTTCTTAGTATACCCCCAGTCAGCAGTATTACTTGAGTACTGGTAAATATCTCTTAAAATTTCATTCATCTTCCTTTGTTTTAATATATCACAGTGTTTATCAGTTTTATTAAAAACATCACTGTACATTTGTTTATGTTGTTGAAATAATAAATATGTGGTAACTTTAGACCTGTAGAAGGTCCAGTCACTGCTGCTTCCAGAGGGCTGATGATCCATTGGCCCAAAGGCTTTCCCTTATGGCTTCACTGTTCTGCCACATTTTCCTGCAATGGCCTTTTTCCTGTTTACTGACTTGTCTTTAAATACCTGCAATAGTAAGGGGTAGGTTTAGAGGGGAAGTTTCTGTCATACCATGCATGGTGGGGGCATGAAAAAGTTGCTTAACACTTTATATAACCTTGCCCTTTTCTACCATGCCCTTGAACATTTTACTTGCAAGTTCCCAAAGATCAGCTCCTTGTCTAGATATGTATTAAGAATATGCATGCATTTTTATGTCCTCTGCCTGGTGTTGTAGACTCAAAGGCATGCCTGCTGATTACAGAACGTGCAGTTGCCATCCTGGATGCTGTATCTAAAGGGTCATAGTCACACTTAATGAAGTGTTTTGCCACCTGACTGATAGTCTGGGTACTTTGGTGAGATCCATCAAATTTTTCCTCAGGCCTACATCAGAAATCTTCCCTAGCTTTTCTTTCAGTTGGTCTAAGAAAGATGTTTGCTATTCATACAAGTCTGATTATCAATGCCCACAAAGGACAGAATGATGGCTATATAAACATTCTTTCCAAATCAGTCTAGTTCTCTGTTTTACCTGTCATTTGTTAGAATGTTGGAAGATGAACCAGTTTGGACCCCTTCTCTAGATCCATAGGCACAACAGCTGAATTCACCACATGATTCTTTGGTCTATATTAGAACACAGAGCTTTCAAAATTTCGAGTGTTCTAATATCGAACCCTATTAATCGAACATTTAAAACATCGAACATACAGAACAGTGAATTTTTTCCTAGGGAAAAGATTTGCTGTTCCAAAACACATACACAAAACACAAGCACACCAAACAGCAATCCACACACATCACCTAAACTCTTACACCTAACCCTACACTGAACAATACATACACCACTAACTATCCACTTACCTTAACCGAAGCCCTAACCCTAAGGTCCGTCACTATCGCACAGTCACCTCACCCGTGCCCTAACTCACCTACCCACCCTAACCCTCTCATCCACACAATTGCACACTTACCTGACCCGCACCCTAACCCTCACGTCCACACAATCACACACTCACCTGAACCCGACCAGTAACTTTCCACCACAGCACTGAAAAAAATGAAGCAACAGAAACGGACAACTGAATTCTTTCCCTAGGAAAAAATTTGGTTTTCTGTTTCTTCGATATTTTTAGCATTCCCTGAAAACGGGTCGATATTAGAACACTCGAAATTTTGAAAGTTCGGTGTTCTAATATAGACCCTGATTCTTATAAAGGTATTGGTGGTCCTCTTAGACCCTATAAAAACTGTATGATTAGCCAGGAATAGGGGACTGGATGTTTGATTCCCTTGATGCTGCAAGGAAAGCACCTTCCAAAACTGGCAAAACAGGAGTAACTACAAATTTTAGAGACATTCAGGTCCAGTAAGTCAAAGTATCTCTTCTGTGCAGCTGATGTCTCCTTTGCTTCTCAACTGAAGGATTCTCTTTTTTGCATCTACTATATCAGTACTGTACCCTAAGGAGAAAGACTTCTGAGAAGACTAATCCAAGCCTTCCCCCTCAATGTCCTAGGACTCTATTGCTACATTTACAGGAGAGTGTTCCCTCTTTCCTTTTCTAGAGGGGACTCCAGACACAGACAGATCTTTACTTGGCTACAGGTTTTGCAGAACTTGTAAGAAGCCTTGAACAAAGACAACCCACTGTTCAGGAAAGGCCTTGGACTCGTAAGGGGATAAGAACTTGCACAACATCTCTGACATAGATTCCTCCAGAGAGCTTGGACCTAGTGATCTCTGATTCACCTTTTTGGTCTCTTTAATATGTCCTCCTTGGAAGTCTTAATTTCCAGTATGGAATGCCTGACTTCCACTTCACAGTCATCAATGTCCTCCCTCATGAGGACACCTTCCCCTTCAGAAAATGAAATTTGCTTCAGTGACTGCTGCCTGGGGATGGGCATTCACTGAAGCCAAACTCTGTTCATCACTCTGGTGGGATATAACAGGTTCTTTTGGTATGACAGCTTCCAAAGGGACTTTATCAGGAGGATCAGGAAAAAAAAAACATATGTACAATCTTGGGTCTGAGGAAGTGCCTCACTGAGGCCTACATCCTTGGGCTGACCCTGGAAGCTGGACACAAGTTACTTCATCCATGTCCCTTCTGTCTTCTCGTTGACACATTTCTTTTTAAGGAAAACATTTGAGGTAGACAAAAACGTGAGAATGCTCTAGTGGACTAGATGAAGGTCTCGAGTCTCTTTCTGTCCAAACAATGTTGGAAGGAATGCTACCTAATTCTAAAGGCCTAAATGTGAACTTGTTATAGACCCTATTGTCCCTGATGTCATGCTCTAGGACTAAACAAAATATATGATTATTAAAGCCTTTTGGATGGTTTCTCTACCACAGCAACACCTACCCTTTTTTAGGCCCTGTCATATGTCTAACACATTGGTAAATAAGAACTATATTTTAAACAAACAAAATTTATACAACAGCAATTAGAGAAAACAAATACGGATTCTCCTTAAAGGGGTGCCTATCTCTCCTGAGCAGGGTCAACCATGCTTGAATCTGGATGTCAGCACAGTGATGTGTGCACTGTAAACTGGAGCAAGAAAGAAGTGATATGCCACATGCAGACTTGTTTTATACTGGAGAAGTCCTGACATCCCAGAAGGGAGAATATCCACCATGCTTGGATGGGGAAGTTTTCTGAGCTTTGAAAATTGGACCAGACATCCAGGTCTTCTGCAGTGAAAGTTCCAGTAATCAGGGCTACTCTAACAGTGATCTAAACAAGGATCATCATCAGCAGATTTGTGATTAGGGTCAATGCTATAGCATTATTCACTACATACATATTTATTTATTTATTTTACATTTGTTAACCGGGAAAGTCTGACTGGATATAGGTCCATTTTCAGCGGAGGCCTGGGGAGAAAAGCTCCAGACATACATAACATGTATACATACAGTGAATTATTACAAAATGGATATTGTTCAACAATATATACACACATGTTCAAGATTTTCTAGAATACACACAGGAAACAGTTGGAAATTATTAACTGTTTGGAAATAGTTGGAAATTACTAACTGATAAGGGAGATCACATACATTTATAGTGGTTCACATATATGAGTCAATATATTATCCTTACTTTAGTACTTTCCAGTAGGTAAGAGGCATATACTCAGTTTTCTAAACAGTTACTGAATCAGAGTAATACAATGAAAGTTTCTTCCTGTAATAAGGTTTTCATTTATAGTTGATACTGGAGTAGGGGTTATTCAAGGTTTGTACAGGGACAAAGCCAATGCATTTTTAGGTGTTTTTTAAGAGATATTTTGAAATGGGTTAAGGAGGGAACTGTAGTAGGTTCTGCAGGAAGCAAGTTCCAGGTTTTACCAAGAGAGTTGGAAAATAATGATTCACCAGCTGAGTTGTTGGATTTAACAGTTTGTACTAGCGTTTTGTTGGAAATGCAGAGTGTTTTTAGGTTACTGTAGGGAGTGATAATATTTTTCAGTATGGGTGTACTGTCTGGTTGGTAGAGAACTTTGTGAACAACTATTAGTTGGTTATATTGAAGTTGGTAGGGTAGTTCTAGCCAGTCTAGCGATTTAAGGTTTTGACAGTGATGGGTTCTATAAGCTGATCCTGTGGCAAATCTGGCAATATTATTGTAGCAATTAGTAAGTTTATTGAAGTCTGATTTGCTTAGGTTTGCGAAGATGGGTGAGGCATAAAGAAGGGTTGATAGCAAATGTGTACGGGTAATCACAGTCCTAGCAGATGGGGTTAGGAATTGTTTAATCTTGTATAAAGAGCCTAGTTTCTTATTAACTGTTTTAATAGTTTTGTAGATGTGAGCATCAAACTTAAGGTTGTTGTCGATGATTATTCCTAGTAGTTTAGTACAAGGTTCTGGGGAAATTATGGTACCATTGTTAGATGTTATGGTGAGAGATGGTAAGGGGACCTTGCGAGTGGGGTGAAGAGTAACAGCTTGGTTTTATATGGGTTTAATAATAGACAGCGACCAGTGCGTCAGTTCTCTACTTTGTTGAAGGTGTTTTGGGATAAAGATTGTAAGTCTGTGGGAGAGGTGGCAGTGCAGATTAGGGTCGAATCATCTACATACTGAATACACGTTGCATCTGGGATGACTTTGTGCAGATCATTAATGAAGATGGAGAATAGGAGGGGACCTAATATAGATCCCTGGGGGACTCCAAGGGTGACTGGTAAAAGGTAAGATAGGTTATCTTTCCATAGTACAGCTTGTTGTCTGCCACTTAGATAAGAATGAAACCAGCTAATTGCTAGGTTATCTATGGAGAGTGTTTTTAGTGTCTCTAAGAGTAGCTGGTGGTTTACCATGTCGAATGAGTTGGAAAGGTCTAGGAAGATGGCTGAAGAGAGCTTATTGTTATTACGGTTTTGATTTATTGTGTGAGAGAAGGAAAGAAGGGCTGAGGTTGTACTATAGCAAGGTCTAAATCCGTGCTGGGAGGCAGCTAGGAGATTGTTCTGATTAAGATAGGCTAGAAATTGTTTATGGATACATTTTTCCATTATTTTAGCCAAGGGTGACAGGCCTGTAATTTGAGAGTTCAGTGGAATTTCCCCCTTTATGGTGAGGAATAATGTGGGAGAATTTCCAGATGGAGGGGACATAAGCTTCAAGAATAGTTCTATTGATTAATATTGAAAAAGGGTATGCTAATTCATTAGCGGCTTTTTGGAGATACTCTGTGGGTAGTAGGTCTGCCGGAAGGGTGGTGGGTTTCAATTACTTAAGTAGGGACATAATAAAAGATGTTGGAACTGGGTCGAACTTGAAGGGGGTGTGATTATTGGATGCAGGATTGGTAGAACTTAGGGAATTGGAAGCTAGTTTGTTGGCAAGGGATTACACGGTTTCTGTAAAGAAAGTGTTAAAGGTGTTAGCAACAATTTTAGGAGTTTTTTGGAGGGTAGTCAAGGGGGTAGGGGTAGATAATTGTCCTGGGTGGAGAAGTTTATTTATGCATGACCAAAATATTTGTGGATTATTTTGGTGCTTTTGTTGCAGATTGCAGTAGTAGTTTTTTTGTCTAGCATAATGGACTTCTTTGTATCATTTCTTTGTTGTTTAAATATGAGGTGTTTTTGGGGGATTTAGTGGTTCTCCAGGAGGCCCAAGCTTTATTTCTGCAAATGATTTTTTGTCTCGTATCATTTGACAGCCATGGTGCTATTTTATTATTGGTTCTGATAGTACATTTGGGAGCATGGTTATCCAAGATAGCAAGAAATTTAGAGTTAAAGTACGAGACTGCTTCATCTAGTGGAAGCGGTCACATGAGTTAAGTTCATTTTGGAATTTAGTCTGAATAAAGTTCTTATTACTCCTAATGGTTTTGAAGGTAGATTGTTGAGGGATGTCATTTCTTTTCCTGATTATATAGGTCAGGAAGTGATCACTGATGCCCTCAGGTAGGGTGCCTGCTTTATATATATGGGGTTGGTTGTTTATTAATATCCAGTATAGAATACTTTCTTTTTTGTTAGGCTTATTGATTCTGGTAGAGGAAGATATGATCTGGGAGAAGCCATGCAAATTTATATGGAGGTGGGGATGTCTGAAGAACAGGTGTTCCAGTCGATATTAAAGTCCCTGAGAATAATAGTTTCTTGGGGGCAGTTAATGGACAGCCATTGGAAGATGCCCTCCAAGGTATCTGTGTTGTTACCTGGAGGAATATAGATACACGCAATGTTTATAGATTTGTGTTTATTGATTTGGACCTTAGTGATGAGTATTTCTGCATTGTCAGTTAGCAAGGCATATGCAGTACTAGTTTTGGTTACTTCTAGTGAGGATTTATACAAGATGGTTACCCCCCTCCCTTCCTAGAGATGCAATCAAGTCTTAATATATTGTAACCTGGGGGTATAACCTCATTATCAGTGGTAGTAGGTTTGAGCCAGGTTTTGGAAAGGCACAATACATCAGGGGAGTGCACATCCAAGAGGGCATGTAAGTAGTGAATTTTCTTGTTTATACTTCTAATGTTTAGGTGACAGACTAGGAGTGAGTTGGAAGACTTATTTGAGCTTCACAGGCTAGTAAGGATGTTATTTGTGGGGTTGGTAGCATCAGGTGGGCTTGGGACTGGGTTAGGGTGGATGTCCCCATCCACTGTGAGGTTAGGTAGTAATCTAATTGCAAGTCTCTGGAGTTTTATTAAGAGTTTGTGATACTATTTAGTTCTAGGGTTAATATATGTGGCTAGAATGGGATGTTGAGTTTTTGCATTAGAAGAGTTTGATGAGAGGTGGGGTAGCAGTTGATTAAGGTTAATTAATAGATTAGGAGTGCTGGTTTTGGATCTGGGGTAGTCAGAGCCTGGGAGGTATTGAAATTCATAGGCTGTGAGAAGATAAAGGGTGATCGGTAGTGATATTAGCCAGTAAAAAGGCTTTGATTTAGTAGGAGTGGTGATGATATGTGGAGGCATTATGGCGATATTTAAATATAGCTTGTTTAAACTAGAGATGGGATGGTTATCAATTAGTGTATAGTAAGAGGCTGGAGAGGCTGGGAGGGTTATTACTTAGTTTGGAGTAAGAGGCTGGAAAGAATTTGAGTAGTAGGGGTGGGTGACAATCAGTTCCAGGATAAAGTTCATCCGATTGACTTACTTCTAAATTCTGATTATGCAGGGGTGCAAGTTGATGTCCTTGTCACTTGGGATGCACAACTGCATCCTGAACAAAAAGAAGGGCACAAACCATACCATCTTCTATTCTCTTTTTTATCAACAAACATGGAGGCATTGCCTCATGCATGGAAGAGGCAACCTAGTACAGTCAAAAAGTCTGCATCATTCTTAATGCATTCTGAGAAGTGATGTACTTCTCTGCAAGGAGCCCTGAAAAACAGACACTTTGTGAAGGAGAAAGTGGATGGGAGTTGGCATTGCAACACTGTCTTTACTCAAATATCAACTATTATGAAGAATTCTTATACAACTGTGCTACCATATTTCCCTGAAAATAAGACCTGGTTTTATACTTTTCCCCCGCCGAAATACGCATTGGGGCTTATTATCAGGGGATGCCTTAATTACCCCCCCCCCGTACAACAATCTACATTTATTCATGTACACAAATCAACATTTATTCATGTAAACAAATCAAAATTTATTCATGTACACAAATTTGCATTTATTTGGTACTTTTCCATTATTGGGCAACAATTCTAGGTAACACGTTAACAGTTTTGTGAGAATTCTACATAAACAGTGCACCAAACATTTCAACTTAGAATATCTACACCTTGGCTTTCACAGTGCAATATTTCATGCTTAACAGAAAGTGCAGAAAAATCTCAATACATGTGTACTGGAGGAGGGGAATAAAACGGGTGAATAACTGCCACTTTTTGAATGGTGATGCTTTCTTTATTCCTTACCCAAACAGTAAGAGAAGAATGATGTAAAGTCATAAAAATGAAGTCTGGGAACTAGTGGCCTTACTTTGTAATAACCCCTTGATAATGAAATGTTACCTTAATACAATAAAGTCAAAAAACTGACAAGAGCTTGCTGGCAGCTTAAAGCAGAAGCAATCCATTCTGTTGCCCCAATAATGGAAAAGTTATTAAAATACAGTCATGTCATCTTCTACTGGAACATTGTCATAAGTCTTCAACCCTCGAATTCCATCCTGAATTTCTTGCGACTCCATTTCAGAACCAACCATGCCCCCCCCAATCTATCAGCCAGCAGTAGAGCAAGCTTGTCCATGTAGCCTGTCCATGGTGCATTTGCAAACACAGCTGTCAGTGATTATCCCATGAATTCTTCTTCAAAAGTCACGACTTGCAGGCTAGGCTTCACAGTCACCATGCTGATTTCTCTTCTCTCTTTCTTCAATCAATGTAGTCATTGAGTTCTATGCGTCCTTGAATGGCTTGTTTATTATTTGTTTTTGCAGATCAGAGAGGATAGAGTCTCACATTCCTCGTCATCATTATTTGATCATCTTCTTCTGCAAGGAGGTTTCTCTTCATGACTTTGACTGAGTGAGTGCTGCTGAATCCCAGACTAGCCCTCAACCCACACCCCACCTTCAACAAACAAGTGGCAGCATTACACCCACCCACTTCCTTGTATTTGTGTGCACCAGTTTTTTCGAATGTAAATGGAAATGCGTTCTGAAAATGCATTCTTTTTATTATTACTATTTTTAATAAATTTACTAATGGTGGGGTTTGGGGTTTCTTAACATCTAGGCGAAAATACAGGTAACGTGCAAGAATCGTAACCAGAGGAGGTGGAGAGATTGATGAGGCACCTCTCTGTCTCTTGTTGTCCTGAGTTTGAATTCATAACACCACAACATTTCATCCAGCATCATGTTGAGAGAGTTGGAGTAAGAAAAGTCAATGCCATCATGCCATCAACAAACTGATGCAAGTGCATGTTTAATTACTAGTATCTAGCATACTGTATATTCTTTGTAAAGGTCATTGTTGCAGTACTAATTAAATATTGGAAACACACTCCAAAGCACACCTCACAAACTTGGGAGGGGGAACCACAAGTTAGAAGATCTTCGGTCCAGAAAATAGCATAACTGCTTGTGGATGATAAGTAAGTGCAGGATCCTCTCCTCTTTACTTTGAAGCTTTAAAAATAATACCAGCAGGTGGACTGATTGGGTAACAGACATTTCTGATGCTACTTTAGGCATGAAATTGGGGTTTGTCCAGAGGCTGGCCTTGTCTATGCACCAAATGGAAAATATTTTCCTTTTTGCTAGGCATGAGTTTCTACTATTAGGCTTTCTGGCCTCTTTCAAAATGGTCAGAATGTCTTGAGAGGAATAAAACTTCAGATATTCAAAGCTCCTGTTCTAAGTTATTGCAAACATGGATGCAGCTGGGTTCTGGCAGCTTCTGTGGTAGATCTATTCCTTGTAGCAGAAGGGTTAGAGGTTGCTTGGCAAGTTGTGCCATCACTGAAAACCAGTGCTACCTGGGCCAGAACACTAATGTGAGGATCATGCTGGGTTGCTCCCTGCACATTTTCTCAACCACCCTTGGGACTTAGAGGTGTTGGAAGAAACATACAATAATCTGTGCTGGTACTGAACAAAGGCAGTCATGCTTCACACTTTTCAGCAGAGCAGCTGACTGTCAAGGAGGCAAACAAATGTATCTCCTGCATCCCCCTTCAATCCGGTCATCAACTGCCAGAATACTTGCTTGTTTAGTTTCCATTTGTAGTTTCTAGAAAGTTTACTACTCTGTTTCTGGCAGTATTGCAGTCAGAATGTATATGGCCCAAAAGTTCCAAGTTGGATTGGGTCACTTGCTCAAATATCTGCATGCCCAGCCAACACAGCAGATAGGATCTTGGTCTCACGTGCTTATTTACCACATCACTGTGCTGTCTATATCTGAGCTGTAGGCCACCTGGTGGTCTCCACTGGTCCTTTACAGCTTTGAGGGCTAAGGAGCATTGCTAACATTTCAGTTTTTTCTATTGGGGAGCCAACCCCCTGTTCTAAGAAAACACTAGCATGTGCTCCCCCTGACATAATCCGAGACATCGAAGGTCCATTGACCATAAAACTTCCTTCTCAATGCAGGCCAACTCACGGAGCACCATTTCCAGAGTTGCAAGTGCTGTTTTCAGGATATTCCTAGGAGCCAATGAATCTTCCTCATATGCAAGTTGGCTGAAGGTACCATGAATATGGTGGGTGCTATAAACCCTACAGTGTTCAAAAGGTACCTGGCTATCCTGCTGCTCTGCTGCAGAAAAATTGTTAAGGATTCAGCTTTGTCCTGGGGGAGATACACCCTTCGCTTCCTGTTTGGGATTGCCCTCAAGGAAATTTCTGTGCTCTTTGGGACAGACTAGACTTGAAGGATTTGTGAAGACTCTACGTGCTCAACTCAATCTGTGGTACTTTTCAAGCTATGTAATATTTAATGTTGAGTTTGGGCCTGCAGGTGTTTGGCAGTCATCCTTATAAAGGAGGTGTGGACCCTTTTTCACTTTTAAGGCTACCATTTGGGTCTGACATTTTGCAACCCCCTTGAATGCAGTACAGAGCTCAAATGTCAAGACATAAACTGGTAATGTTAGGGGCCAACTTTGAACTGCAAGAATCTTTGTGACTTGAGATATACAAGTATGCGTCCTGATGAAAACAAAGGGAGTACTGAAGAAGGGTGAATACTCCAAATCATTGTATATTTCCAAACAAGCTGAGCTCAAAAAGGATCAAAACTGGCCTCCAGGGACCATTCCTTTTGGGAAAGTACAGCTGTGTTAGGAATGCACCATAATTGCAGTTTGAATATGTCCACTATTACAATACTGTCTTTTGAGATTTCTGCCTGCAGAACCTTTACAGTGAACCTAAATTCCATAGATCTTCACACTTCATCTTCCAGGCTTAGCAAACTCTATCCCACATGGACATCATGCCACCACTAATATAATATGATGTTGGCATGCTTATCTTTGGATCTTTCTTTTCCCATCAGGTGCAGATTTGCACCCTGGTGCAAGAGCTCAGATAAACTTGGAATTACCCAACACAGGTCAAAGATACAACGAGAGGAACCCTAAAACCAGCTGTGTTGCTGAACTTAGAATATGAGAATGCCTTGTCAGGTGGGATATAGGGAAGGAGGGTTTTGTAATACAGTGGTTATCACATCTGCTTAACACCCAGAAGGTCTTGGATTCAATACCCAGTGAAACCATTATGTTGTTTGGCAGACTGTAGTATCCTAAAATTCTGATTTTTAAAATGAGCTGCTTCCAGTTCCAAGGGTACAATTTTTGAATCTTTCCACTATGCTTTCCCTACTGTTTGACACTGAGCAAGTGACTTGACCAGACAGTGCTTTTGGGCAATTAGAAATTTGAAATAGGAGCCATAATAGTCTCCTGGACTGTATGCCTAATAAAATATAGATGTGTAGATGACTTACCATAAAAGCAGATGTTTGAGTAGATCAGTGTTGAAGTACTGCCATGCAGAAGCCCATGTCTTGCCCAAATACCAGAGTCTTTGACTATCCACCAGCTGAAGAATGCCCTCAGCCATCTGACGATATAAGGGATATACAAGGCATATTGCATGGCACCATCTCCAGATCTTTTTTTGGCCAAGTTCCTTGAAGTCCAATGGTTCTCAGGTGGAAAGAGACCTGCCCAACCAGCCCTACTGACAACCAGAAACCCTGAGCTAAGGGAGTAGGGGAGAAGGTGGGGATGGGGATGATGAATGAAAAGAAGGGAACCCACCCCATTTCTAGGGTAGAGAAAACAACAAAAGGGAAGGAGGGTGGGAAAAGGTATGCAACACTGATCTACTTGAACATCTACAATTATTGTAAGTCATCTACATAACTGTTCTATGTTCATCATAGTCAGTGCTGCAGTACTGAGTCATGGGGTGATTCCAAAAGCTTCTTACTGGGGAGGTTGGAAGGAGTTTTGATCTGAGGACAGCAGGCTTTCCATGATAGCAGATGTAAACCCAACTTTAGCCCTAGAAATGAATCTAGGACTGCAGTACTTGGTGAAGGTGTGTACAGAGGACCAGGTGGCCACTTCTAATATGGTCTGAGTGGGAGCTCCTTTCATAACTGCTGTGTTGTTGGCTTTTTGTCCAATGGCATGGACTCTAACACTGCCAGGGAGCTGTTTATCACCATGCCAGGAGTAATAAAAGGAGATACAGTCCACAATCCATTTGGAGATGTCTTGCTTGCCTACTGCTTTTACTTGCTTACCTTCTGTCATCATTACCAAAAGCTGGTCAGATTTTTCTGGAAATTTATTTTGTGGAGGTACAATCTTAGTTGTCTTTATATATACAGAGAATGAGGTATTCCCTCACTCTTATTTTGAAGGTTTGGAAAGAATACAGGAAGATACATTAGTGGATTCAAAAATATCTGACACCACCTTGGGCATGAACAAGGGATTGGTTCTTAAGGCTGTCTCTATGAAAGACTAGGAATGACTCTCTGCACATTAAGGCTTGCAAATCAGAGATATATCTTGCTGAGGTGTGTGCTGTTAGTAGGGCTGTCTCCCAGATAAACAGTTTAATAGGAGCTGAAGTCACTGACGTAAAGGCTAGCAGTGCAGGTTTCTCAAGCAAATATAGATCCCATTAGGGTTCTGGTTATTGCCTGAGTGGTCTGAAGTGTAACACCCCCTTCAAGAATTGTTTCATGAAATCTATATACGAGACACTAAAAGCATTTCTGTTTGGTAGAATCATTAATTGACTATCAAAAAAAAAAAAAACAATGGGACAAAGAATTACATGAAATACAGGGAAACTTGATAAGTTGAAGTTAGAAAACCATAAGAATAAAAATAATAACATAGAAGAGATCAATAAGCTAAATGACAAATACTTGGAAAATTTAAACCATAAAACCAAAATCAGTCTTGAGAAGTTTAAGATAATTAACTTTTCTATCAACCCAAAGTCTATGCACAATCTAGCCACCAAAACAAAATTTCTCAGTAAATCCAGTCACATAAAATAAATCTATTCACATAGAAAGAAAAGAAAAGTAACAGAAATAGAAATATTCTAAGGGAATTCAGAAATTGTTACAATGAAATTAATCAAAATTATACACTAATAGATCCAGAGGAAACAATCAAAACATTTTTTTGAAAAAAATATAAAAACTAGACTATCAAATGACCGACTGTGGTGGTTGTGCTGCGGTAGCATTGTCACCTCACAGTAAGACGTTGCCCTGTTCGATTCTCAGCTAGAACATCTTCTGTGTGGAGACATGCGTGAATGGGTGTACCTTCATTGAAGGTTATGCGTCAGGGCTGGCAACTCGGCAAGTAAAAATCTACTGCCAATCATTAGCAGACCGGAGTTTCGCTGTGGTGACCCCTAACCAGGAAAAGCCAAAAGACACAACAAGACTATCAAATGACCAAATTAAATTAATTGATAAACCGATTTCTATATCTGAACTTCAAACCCAAATTTCTAAATTGAAGTCTAATAAAATACCAGGTAATGATGGAATTATATCTGAACTTTACAAGCTCTTATGTAAAGAAGCCCTACACATATTACATACATTTTTTTCTATAGTTAAGGACTTAACTAAAGTTTCTCCTTCTTGGAAATATACCCTTATCTCTCCAATTTTAAAAACTGATAAGGATCCTACTCAATGCTCTTCATACAGACCCATTTCACTTCTAAATGTAGATTATAAGCTATTCATGGCAATTCATTCTGATAGACTAAAACACATTCTACCTTCTATGATTGATGAAGCTCAAACTGGGTTTATTTTAAATAGAAACACCTATGATAATATTAAAAGAATAATTACAATAATCGACTATACAAATAACACAAATGAGAACTTAACATTAATAAATCTTGATATAAATAATGCTTTTGACTTGATCAACTGGAAATATCTTTTGCTAGTTCTAGAAGAAAACAAGTTTTCTCTTAACAGTGCAAATCTTATTAATCATCTCTATACAGATTGCTTTGCATATGTCAAAATAGGTACCTTTACATCTGATTCTATACAAATATTAAAAGGAACTAAACAAGGATGCCCTCTTTTACCTTTGCTTTTTACCCTAGTTATGGAACCTTTTGCTAACTTTATTAGATCAAATACTGAAATAAAAGGTATTAACAGAGAATTCATGTTCTACAATTCAGTTGTTTGCAAATGACATCTAATTGACATTGAGTGATAATAATAAATCTATATCTGCAACTTCTTTTAGCAGTGAAACTATTTCAAAGAAAATCCTGGTTTAACATTTAATGATAACAAAACACAATTTTGCTGGTAAACATAAATAAGAATAAAATCCCAAATAAGTTCCTTACATATATTGTTAAAGAAAAGAAAACAAATTACTTGGGAATAACCATAATGGATAATATTAAACATACAGTAAATTATAATTATACTAATTGTGTAAATAAGATAAAGAATATAATGGACAAATGGAATAAAATTGTCTTTACAATGGTAGAAAGACTCTCTATCATCAAAATGATTATCTTGCCAAAAATCCTATATATTTTTCGATCATTAACATTTCCTTCTATGGAAACCTGCATTAAAGATTTTAACACTTTAATTTTGAAATTTCTTTGGTTCCCTGACAAACCAAGAATTGTGTTAAATCATCATATAAGAGACTGGGAAGTAGGGGGAATAGTATGAAAACAATATGTCTTTGGATCAACAACACTTTTACAACTAGATGGAAAGAATTTTTAGGAAACATTTTTATGTATTCTAACTTTTACAGATATACTAATAATTATTGTATATTAAATAGTTTATTTTGGTTATTAAAGGGATTATATTATAGGGAAAAGTTACCAAACAAATGATTCTTACTTCATTTTGACTATATTAAATACTTTTAGAAATTTTATATATATAAATCTGGCTTATAAAGCATGGATTTTCCTTATGTTTCCTATAGCATATACTTAAATTAATAGCCCTACTTCAAATTTAGAAACAATTGTTGTCTTTAAAGAGAAGAATCTGTTGTATTGGTGTCAGTTAATGAAAGACGAAAAGGTGCACTCAGTAGATTACATTAGGAATAAATATGATTTGGATAAAGATATGTGGTTAGATATACAATCTTGTAAACTATATATAGAAGGGGAAATTAAGTCGATGCAACCAATGTTAAGGGATCATGTCCCAAAATTGATTGACTATATCATATTTTTATTTCAACAAATTTTCTTGGGACATGGTCTCTTCCCCAAACTGTATAAAGTGGCAAAGAGGGAAACTAAAACATGTAATGATACATTCTGGAACTATTTTACCCAAATCAATAATAGGCCACCAAGTGAAGAAGACAAAAAATATTTCTATAATCATCTAAACATACTACATCTCTTAGATGGAATTTGTTTACATGGAAGTTTTTACATAGGTCCTTCTTTACATCTCTTAAAATTGAATTGATGTACAAGAAAAAATAACTTTGTTGGAGATGCAAGAAAGAACTCAAAGCAGACTGGCAACATATGTTATTTGATTGTACTGAATTGATTCCTTTTTGGAATAATATTAATTCTTTTTTATAGGGATTTTTTACAGATACATTTATTTTATCTAAATTATTAAATCTTTTTAATACCCCTATTCTCACTTGTGTTAAAAGAACAAAATATAACATAATGTGGACTGTATTGACTATCTTCAGAAAAGAGATCGCACAAAACTGGAAAAATGAATTTACTCCCTCAATTAAAGAATTTATAAGTTTAGCAACCTAAGTAACTCATCTAGAAATTCTTAAAATCAAATGGAGAATGAACAGAATTACCTCTTGCCTCAAAGTATAGACAAAATTTAAAGAACTGCTTGACAAGCAACAAAAAAAAATTTTTGGAAATGACTAGAAGGCTGATGGACACTCTTGTAAATAGTCATTTTCTTTGTTTCTGTATTTATAAGATTAGGTTGTTTTTTTCTTACTTTTAAATGTGTATGTACATTTCTGATAAATTTTGTAGTGATTATGTTTTATAAAAATTTAAAGGATAACAATGGGATTCTATTATTAAATGTTCAACTTCTCTGTCTTTTTTCTCCCTGTTTACTATCCATGCTATGAATAAACAAAACACACATCATTTAAAATATTTTAAATTGACTGTTTCTCTCCACTTGAACAGTGCCTTACTGTACTGTGGTGGTTTCACTTTCAAAAACATTTGTCCCACCCTTGCTGCAGTCTCCAATTCACTCATGTCATCAAGGCCACTGAATACAGGTAGTTTTCTGGCCATTTCCCTCCCCAAACTGACATCACCACTACCATGCTAAAAATCCACCCATGCTATGATGTCACAGTTCCCTAGTCCTTCCCCTACCCATACAGAAAGTAAAGGCTTGAACAAAGGAAACTGTACATGAGTCAAGTCTCCTGCTTTGAGCTGTCAATCACAGCAGGTAAAAGCTGAAATTACCCTTAGCACTTTGACAGCTAGGGAGGTTAGGTGTGAAGGGGGATGCGAGATGAGCCAAACTAATACAATGCAGGCTTCACAAAAGACTTCAGTTTAGCTATTCTAAAAAGCAGAAGCAGTAAAAAGCACTTTGAAAGTCTGTTCTGTGGCATTTTCACTGTTTGTCTTTTAAGTAGTCACTGAGCAACATGAAATGTTAGTTAAAACTAATTGACTGAAAGACATCAGTATATGCATGTACAATCAATCCAGTCACAGGAGCTTTAGGAAGAAAGAAGTCTGTGTGATATAATTTTTTACAGACAAGCACTGCATTGTGGAATACCTAGAGGCAGAATAAACAATCAGAATACTTCAAGATGCCAGACCCCGTGTGATCAGACTGAGAAATTATGTATAAAAATATTTAAAAACCTGTAAATAGTCCCACAGTGGTGTTAAAATGTAGAAAACGCCAAACCATGATGAAATAAATATGTTTTTGAGTATGTGGGTGCAGTTCTCCTTTAATTTAAAAAATTAAAAAAAAAAAAAAGAATCGTTTCATGTGGGGGTCAGAAAAAAGTGGAGAGGTCATTCATGTGTAGATAACAGAAGTGCAGACCTGAATACTAAAATAGGACAGCCCTTGCTTATAGAGAAGGAAAAGGAATTCTAAGATTTGTTGAAAAAGTGCCTGAGTGGATAGAATACCATTAGTTGTACACCAGATATAGAACTTTTTCCACTTAGCTACATTTAACTTCTTAGTTCTCAATTTTCTAGCCTTTTTTAGGATAGCCAAGACATCTTGAAAAAAGATTTGCATGGCTGGAATAAGAAGCAGCCATTCAAGCAGTCAGTTTGAAAGCTTTCAGGTTGGCATGGAAGACAGACTTCTTGTTCTGAGTTAGTAAGTCGATGAGGAGTGGAGGAAGCTTGGTTCTGCCTTTCCAAAATGCCAAGAGGAGAGAAAAATAGTAGTGCTTAGGCCAATAGGGAGCTATTAGAATTATTTTTGGCCTGTCTGACACCACCCTCTGAACTGGTAGAAAGGCAGAACAACAAGAAAGCTTGGTGAATGAGGTGCTGAATGTGAAAGTCCAAACAAAAGTAAAACAAATGCTGTTCAGGACACCACAAATTAATTTAATAAACATGAGCTATAACAATATCACAAGCTATCACAAAGGCTTTTTCAAGTGTAACAATTGCTAAACATTCATGTCCCATTTAATATATGTAAAATGTGTACAAGGCATGTGGTGTAATCACATGCAAGCACGTGTTAAAAAGACAAATATTTATTTAACTATTTAAAAATATTTAATTTTAAACCATGTTCCAATCACAAACCTATATTCACCTTAAAAATCATACTTTCAATATCCACTTTGTATTTATGACAACATTAAGACCCAGACAATGGTCTGCTCTCAAAATAATTATCCATTTATTTCTGTTCTTGAAAGGTGCATTAACATTTTCACAAAGTTTTCTTTTTGATAAAAATACTTTCTACATCAGTTATATGTTTGGCCATGCCACAATACCTTTAAGTAGGGTGTCTTATTGGTTATGATTGATGTAGCCTTCTTATTCACAGTAATTACAAATAACAGTGGTACTGAATTAACCAAGGAGTATTTGGCCATTAATACAGAATTCTCTAATAATAAGATAACACGATTTGTAAACGCCTTTCAATTGTTTTGGTGAACAATGTCTTTACCTTTCAGAAAAAAACATTATTTGCAGATATAAGGTGTCTCAATGGGCACTCATGTTGCAAAAACTATGCTAATATTGTACTTGCTGGGTGGAAACACAATTATGTCTTTAATAGTGTTAACAAATTTGTAAATAACATTGTATTTTATAATATTGTATTTTATAATATAAGAGATTTATAGATGATGTGTTTTTGTTATGGAAAGCACTGAATTATTGCTGAATTAATTCATTAATTACTTGATGGAAACTGTGGGTTATTTAAAATTTAAATATGAGACATCCAGAATTTTTGTAAATTTTCTGGATGTCATGATGCGTATAACTGAGGATGGAAAATGAATGACCTTAATATATAATAAATATATCAAGAATTCCTACTTAGATCTAGTATGCATCCCACATTTTAAGAATATACCAACCAGGTAGATGACAAGAGTAGCTAGATTAAACACAGACCAGGTGATTTTGGATGAGCAACTGAATGAGATGGGCCACAACCTTTTGAGGAGTGGATACAATAATGAAGAGAGTGACTCTCATAAAAGAGAAATATTAAATAATAAAGACAGTTTAGGTAAAGCCTTTGGTGAACGTGAAAAGAGGCAGGATGACATTGTCATAAAATAAACATATAAGAGCAGTAAAGGATATTATATCAACATATTGTCATTTTAACACATAAGGATAAATTAATAAAAATATTTTTATTTGAAAAACACCTTTATTGAACTATTACTTGTGACAAACAAATCTGCATTTATATAAAAGCAATTAAACCATATTAACAAGTTCATTTACAAATATTATACAGCACATATATTGTTCTATACAGTACAACCAATCCAAGTTTACATGTATTGTTCAATTCCTGCCTTCTGTTAATCCTCATTCCTCCTCCAAAACATTTTTCTGCATGTATTGTTTCCACAATTTCCATTTTTCTGTATAATTAACTCCTACCCTTTTCTAAAGATCCCATTTCCTGTTCTTGTATCTCTTTTTATTAAAGAAACAATGTTATTAAGTTATCACGTATGACACAGGCAATTTTACATTTACATAAATCAAAATAAACCATACTGACATAATTTCAACAAACACTATACATTACAAACCATGATGGCACAACTGTAGTAGCAAACATTATACATCTCTTATAAACTATCCATTCATTGTCAGTCAAACATTACATAGCTTATTCACATCATGACTTCATTTAAACCTCATTCCTCCTCTGCATGTATTGTTCCCACAATTCCTATTTTTTCTTTCCAATTTGCTCCTACCCTTTTCTAAAGATCCCGATTCCTGTTGTTTTATCTCTGTTACTATATTTTCTACTTCTAGTACAGATGGTTTAGACTTGATTTCTATTTTCTAGTAATTTTTTGGCAGCCACCATAATTAGACTCAACAAAGCCTTACTATGTATAGGCAATTTCGATTCTTTATCATAGCTAAAAAAATAATTTCCTTAGTTACACCAATTTGTATCCCTGACAGAGCAGTCTGCAGAGAATCTTTAAAATCTGCCAACTCATTACACTCCCAGAAAATATTTTTCTTCCCCATGACACCTCCAACATTTGCTCTCTATCCGAGGAAAAATTCTTTGGAGTCTACTTGGAGTATAAAAATACCTGTGTAAACACTTCCAAGCAAAGATCCTAAATCTTTTAGACTGTTGCATATTTGGGAGATATACATATATCCCCTACTACTTCTTTGTGAATTGCTTATCCAGTCTCTTCCCAATCCTTTCTAACCTCCTATGATTGATTCTTATAGTTTATCATGCCGTATTTTATATGCTGTACTAATTATTCCTTTCTTAATGGCAGCTTCTGTTCTAGATTCCACTAAAAACTCTACCAATGCTGATCTTTCATTTAGGACCCCCTATTTCTTTCTCATTGCCTATACTCTGATATCAATCCTTGATAGGGAAGGCAACCTCTAGCTTGCAGTCCAAGTAAATTATTGGCATCTTCCCATTCTATTACATTTCCCCTGTCTAGTTATTTGCTCCCAATACTTTTGTTCCTTTGCCAGTTTTCTTCAATAAATTCCAGCCCCCTCTTGATTATTGTCTACATACCTAATTGCAGCCCTCCCTAGTGGCAGAATCTCCTTTCTCCATTCCTGTGGCGGCTTAGTTCTTAGAATACTTTCTATTACTTTAAGACTATAATATTGTGTATGATTATTGTTCTCTTTAAAGGTCTGCATACAAGATCACAGTCTTTCCTTGTTTCCTGAGCCCCCCCCCTGTTTTATCATCATCCCTTTCCACTATGAATTATAGTTTTATGCTTGTGTTATGTAGCCTTAACTGTGTTGCTTTGAAATACCCTTTAAATTGTGCAATCCCAATCCACCCTGTTTTATTGAAAGAATCAGCTTATCCCATTTTACTCTTGCCATAGTCCTCTCCCAAAGAAAATCCTTCAGCTCTTTATCAATTGCTATCCACAACTTCTCCTCTAGTTGATAAAAGTATGCCTGACCTATGTATAAGACTAAAGGGATTAAAAACATTTTAGCTGCTTGTATCTTACTATTGATATATAACACAGCTTCCGTTTTCTCATTTTTTTGTATTATCTTTTGTTTAGTCTCTTTCCACATATCCTTAGCTACACCAGAATCATTTTAATCCATACTCCTAAATTCTTTGTTTTATCATGTCCCCATAAATATGGATATTGTGTGTGGGCACATAATTTACTGCTATTGCGTTTGTTTTAGCTTAATTAATTTTTCATCCTGAAAAGATTTGAAACTGTTTCAAAATAATCCAGAACACTGTAATGTCCCCTTCTGGGTTTTTTTTCAGATATAAAACAATATCATCATCTTGACTACCATATCAATTATATCCTTGAATTTCTCAGTCACTTATTTTCTTTGCCAATGGTTGTAAATATAATGTAAATAAGAAAGGGGAGAGAGGACACCCCTAGCTGACTCTGCTGTTCAAGCAAAAATTATCAGAGAGAACCCTACCCACTTCAATTTTTGCCCACAATCCCTCATGTAGCCTCCTAATCAACCTTATAATTTTATCAAGGAATTCAAATGCTTCCATTCCCCTGCTCATAATGTCCAGGATCACTCTGTCAAATGCTTTATTTGCATCAAGACTCACCAACAACAGTGGTATTTTCTTACATTCTGCTTCCCTCTGGATCATCAGTGTTCTGTTGATGTTGTCAAATATTTGCCTCCTCTCCACAAAACCATATTGATCCACATCTATCAAATTTGGCATCACCTTTGCCATTCTTTTAGCCATTGTAGATTATAATCATGTTTGGCACTGAAATGGACTTGTATGAAGCTGGATCTGATAGAACTTTACCCTCTTCGGGTATTACAGCTACCACTGCTTTCTTCCAGGTCATTGGTACTTCTCTTCCTCTTAAAATACTGTCAATAAAACCTTCCAGATTGTTATCAGTTCTATCCTTCCAAGCTTCCAAACTTCTACAGGTATATCATCTATTCCTGGAGACTTTCCTGTAGATCAGTTATATGTCACTATTTTTATCTCAGCTCCTCTTATCCTAATTATTAGTAATTGAGCCTCATCGACCTCTAACCTTGGAATATTTAATACTTCCATAAACATTTCCATTTGTACCTTTTCTTGATTTCCATATTTATCTGCTTTATACAGACTTTCACAGAATTTCTGAAATACTTCTAATACTTCTACAGGATCCCTTGTTATCTTCCTTGTTATAGGCTCCCAAAGTTTGGTCACAGCCCTTCCTACTTACTGTTGCCTGAGTCACTGTGTTAAAGTTTTTGTGCTCTAGAGTATCAAGAAACAGTTGCTTAACAGCAATCTTTCTAAACTCATGCATATTACTGAGGTTATCCCTTATTTTCTGTTTAGCATTCTGCAGTTGCTCCTCTTCTTGTTCTCTGGGATTCCCCCCCTATTTTGCAATACTTTAACATTTATCAGTCCCTCTGAATAATTCTTGTTACTTTGTAACCATATCTCCCTTTCTTTTATTTGCACCCTATTTTTAAACTCTAATTTTATCCCACTCCCTAGCTATATTTTCAGAAGAAATTTCTATTTAAAAAAATGCATCATCATACTATTCAGCAAAAATATGACCCCTACCAATTGCTACACCAATGGTAATCCCCTAAGCACACAACCTGTGGGGAGAGACCTGGACACTCAGGTTAACAACCTCACATTCAACCATCATGTAGCAGCAGTGGTCAGAAAAGCCTTTTAGTTGGTGCATCTCATAAGTAAAGGGATTGCACCACAAAAAAGGAAGTTATTAGGTCTCTATACTCCTCCCTCATTAGACCAATAATTGAGAATAATGCCGCATTTGGCATGTACCTCTCCAAATATCTGCACCAACTGGAAAGGCCAATGAAATGCCTCACCAAGAGAATCCATGACCTCCAGCACCTGTCCTATGCAGACAGGCTCAAATCACTATAACTCTACTCGGTATCATACAGATTGCTCAGGGGTGAGCTGTGTCTCACCTACAAGGCAATCTCAGACCCTGCCCTACTAGAGATGCTCCATATCTGTAAATCTAACTCCTCACATATTGCCCACTCAAAAGGCCTGAATCTGATATGCAACATCAACAAAACCTGCTGGAGAGACAGGTTGGTCTCCCAGATGCTGCTCCATGTCTGAAACAGACTTCCCATACACATCAAACAGAGCACCTCACTGACCATCTTCAAGCACAACTTGATGATTGGATGGGAAACCACAAATTTGTCCCAGAGGTTCCACCTGTGTCCCTCAGTGACAGGGGTGACAGGTGCTGACTGAGGTGTCTTTGGGGATAAACTCTTGGCTAGGCTTATAAGGGCCCCAAGGCCAATAGCCTAGTAACCTCCTATGATATTCTCTAATATCTCCTGAATAATTTCCACTACTCATGCCTTAAATTCCTCTCCTTTCAACAGATAGGTGGGAAAGCGCCAGTGTCTCATTTTTATTTCATTATCCTGTGGGGTTTTTTTGTAGTTATTATTGGCACATGATCTGAAATAGTTTTTGGGTGCATATCAAAACTTTAAATTAAATTCACATGTTCTTGTGAAATGTAAATTCTGTCTAGTCTAGCCCAGTTTTTGTATCTTGAACAATAATATGTAAATTCACTCTGAACTCCTAGTACTGGATTCACATCTACTGTGCCAAATATTTTCATAATTTTCTTCAAAAATCTACCTTCCTTTGTTATATTTTTTATATTTTTCCTTCTTTCCCCTGACACATCTTCACTGTTGTAAATCAAATTCCAGTCCTCACCTGTAAGTAATATTACTTGCAGAAAGCTGATTATTTCTCCCAGAATTTTCTTAATCTCCATTATAACACTTTTCAGTGGAATACTAAATACATGCCAGTGTAATCCTCCTCCCTTGCCAGTAGCCTCTTAGTACTATAAATCTACCATTATTGTCTTTTTTATCCTCTTCCATCACTATTGTAGCTCCTCTTGCAATTAATGTAAGTACTCATCTCTTCCTTTGCAGCAGGTATTCCGCTGAATAACCATCCTGAAAACCTTTCTTTATCAAATTCACATGTTCAAGTGTGTCTACTACAGCATAGCTATTTGCACTCTACATTTTTAATATAGTTCACTACTCTCTCTTTTTTGTATTTATCTGTGAGACCATTGACATTTAAAGACATTACAGAAAGAATCATATTCTTGAAAAGTTATTATTGCACCTTTTATATATAACAACTTTTTATTAAATGTCTAGTTCTGGCTTTTGTGTTACATGCATATACTGTTTGGCAGGTTAATCATTTATACAGCTGTTTCTTGTCATCTCCATGTGAGCCTATGTCACATCTTACAAAACTTTTTTATTTTATTGAAAGCCCTCAAACAAAAATAGAAACACACCAACAATAATCCCCTAAAACCTATTAACTTAATAACACACAAAACTATGTACATCTTCAAATACTGATGTTTTACCTTCCTAATAGGAATAAATGTTCCAAACTGACAGCCACACACACACACACACACACACACACACACACACACACACACACACACACAGACATGAGATAACCTAACAGAAAAGTTATCCATACTAAGATGCATGGTACAGCCTTTGTTTATCCTAAGTGCTGTCTGGCTTTGCCTTATCATTATAGCACTCTCAGCTGGGAAAATATTTCTCTTTATCAGATCATCTGCTAGAGGCATGAGAACCACACACAAAACTAGAAAGCATACCTTTGTTTACTAAAAAAAATCCTTATAATATTCAATATTATTTTCCATTTACTTTCTTTCTCTTAAAACTTGTTACTGGATTAAGCTAAGCTAATGGCCTTAACCCAGTCATTCCCCTATACAAGAATGAGAAGACGCACACTATTTTTTTCTTTTGTTATGCTCTTTTAACCAGATTTTTCCTTTTCTTTTTTTTTTTTCTTGTATTGTAGTCCTACATTTCTTAAAACTGAACAAGGAGAAAGAGAGAAGGGAAAAAGAAAAAAAAAAACAGGAGCACCTATTTACATTAGTATCCCCATTACACTCAAAATAAGTGAGAAAACTTTACTTTACAACATGCAAAGAAATCATGCACCATTAAAATAGTAGTATTAAGAAAACAATTTTTACTTAGTTAACTTTCTCCCTCTTCTTCCCCTCCCCCAAGTATTTTTTGAACATTAATGACATGAAGTAGGTCATATGCCTTAGAGTTAACTACCAGTTTAACAAGTCCAAAAAAAGTCCTATTTCACAAATATAATTATTGGTTTGTAATCCCACATTTCTCATTCCAAGTTAATGATTTTAGTCTCCAAACATTAATGACATGAAGTAGGGTATATGCTTTAGAGTCCCCTACTGCTGTGCTTTTTTTTTTCTCTCAAGCATTTTGTGTTGAAACACTGGAAATGGTTCCATGGGCACTGTCTCTCTGTGATCTTTATTACCAGAAGAACAAGAATCTCATTCTGTTTCACAGCTCACTTTTTGGACAAACTTTTGTATTTCTTTCTTACTATGTACTTCATCAAAAAATAATTTTGCCCCAGGAAAATATTTTGAAGATAGCTGGATACAGCACTTTGAATCTTGAACCTGCTTCTCAACATTCCCTGAATAATGGAATAAATTTACTCTTCTTCTGCCTAATGTACAGATAGTAATCATTCTCTACAAACATTCTGCTGTCTCCCACTTTTAGTATTTTGTCCTTCTGGCACAGTTTTTATCAGAATCAACTCCTTCTGCTGGTATGATTGCATCTTTACTATTAAAGGTCCAGGTTGTTTTCACAAGCCGGGTTTGGAGCATACACATAATGTGCCCTTTCAGTTAATAATTTCTGTTGTGGAATACCAGTCTAGTTGCTTATTTGGACTTTCATAAAATTAATACAGCCTGTTTCTTCCAACTTCTCTAGTACAGCAGAAAATCTTAGGTTTTCCCTACTTGTTCTGTCCTCTAATTCTATTATTTATGAAACATCTCTTCTTGTGTAGTCTGATATTCAGCCAGCTTTTTCTTAATTTCAACCTCTGAATTTTGCAGTTTTATCACCTTATCTGAATATTTGTAAAGCTTCTTCCAGTTTTTTCAGCCTGTTATTGTTTGAGTTGATATACTCCATCAGTGTTTCATTTATTTTAGTCAGGTCTGTGCGCAGTTGCCTTATACTTTCCTCTAGGTTACTGGAAGTCATGTCTGGAGCTTGCACTACGTTTTGCTGAACACCTGCAGTACTTTTCCCAGTCAGTGTTTTTGTCACCTTTGTAGCCAATTTTCCTTTAGGTCCTCTCTATTAATTTTTCCTGTCATCCAAGCAGTCCATTTACTAACCAGTTACTGAAATTTACCCAGACATCGAGGTCCACTGGCTTTCTCTGCTGATTTTCTGTTTTCACACTGGGAGAGCTAGAATCAAGCTGTTACTCAATGTGCAGCTATCTTGGAAGTCCAAATTAAAAAAATATTGATAGACAAACCTATATTTAGTTATAAGAAGAATTTGAACTTGAAACAACATCTGTATTATAAGGAACAACCTTGTGGTAGTGAAGGTGTGAGATATACAAAAGTTGGCACCCACCCATGTAGTTCATGTGTTTAAATACATAAACAATAATGCATTTTTTATTCATAGCTAAAAAACATGTGTAACATCATTCAAAACACCAGCAGAAGAACAGTCTACTCTTCTGCTGGTTTTTTGAATAACATTACACTTATGGTTTTTAGCTATGTTTTAATATTGCCAGTCAACTTCTGCATTTTTTTATTCATCCAATAACAATGAAAAAAATATGAGATAAGGTGTTTTGCAACCTGTGATATGAATGATCTACTGTATATAGCCACCTCCATGGTTTCAGTACTTTATGTTGGTAAAAGCAACTGTAAATTAAAAGGAAGAACCTGCTCACATTTATCTGACATCAAAAGGAATAATGAGCAAAATGCTTTATGTAAGCATATTGTAGACAGTGGTCTAGACCACAGTTTTATAGTTTTAAATGTTTAGATTTAGAAACTGTTTCCTTGAATGTGTTTTGAGGTGGGGCTATTCAAAACAGAACAAAGAAGGGAAGATAAATGGATATCTATTGTCCGATTCCTAATGTTGCCATAAACATAAGGTGCATATTGAAATTTCAATCTTTAATGTGACTGCATATTTGTGTTTGGAACATGGTTTTAAACTGAGTATTTTTAAACAGTTATATTCTGATATAGTTTTAAATATTTGCCTTTTTAACATGTGTTTATCTTTGATTACATCACATGTTTTTACGCATTCTGCATGTATTAAATGGAACCTGAATGTTTAGAGATTTGTTCATGTGAAAAAGCATTTGTGAGCTCTTGTAATACTGTGATAGCCTGTGTTTATTAAACTCATCTGTGGTGTCCTGAACGGCTTGTGTTTTACTTTCATATTGGTGGAAAGGCATAGAGAAAAAGGTCTGTCCATCTGAAGGAGAAGGCATCTGGTCTTCTCTTTCCTCTTTGTAGAGCACTTGTGCAGAATTTGCTGAGTTGCCTATTTTCTGGAAAGCAAAAATGTGAGTTTATGGCACCCTCCCTTTTCAACAACCATTCTCTGGGGACTATGAAAGTTCTGTTCATATTGTCTGCTAAGAGATCTGCTAACACATCGTCCTGACCTGGTATGTAGGGGGCTATGGGTGTGTGACCCCTAGCTGCTGTGCCATGAGCTAATGTTCCACTGTTAGCCTGCACAGAGGCTAGGAACTACACCCCCCCCCCGTTTGTTTATATACTACAATCTGTGGTTTTGTCTGTAAGAATCTTTATGGGTCTGAGAATTAGTTCTTTTTGAAAAGTTTTTTAATACTAGAATAACTGACATAATACAGTTGTGTACACTTAACATAAATGTAGATGTTCGAGTTTATTTACTGTTGCAGTCATCACATTTGGGTTATCCCTGCCAGAGTAGCCCTTGGCCGCCCTGAATACCAAAGATGTAGTATTTCTGCATCAGTTGCTGTCACTTGAGGACTGATGTCAGGTTGTCAATGGTATAAAGTAAGGCAGCCAATGCCATTACATCAGTTTTTCTTGCCCTAACTGTCAGGAGTCCCCCAAGTGGGAGCCAGGTTATGGTGGAAGAACCCCACCAGTTGAAATTAAATACTAAAATGTTCCTTGTAAGTAGACAGAAAGAAAAAATAGGGGGATGGAGGGAGGGGAAACCAGGACTGCAACAGTGAATACACTTGAACATCTATATTTATGGTAAGTGTACACAACTGTGCTATGTCCTTTGTGTTTCAGTGTTGCTGTCATCACATTTGGGTTGATTTCCAAAGCGGAGGAAAAAGGGTGGAGGCAGTCAAGTAGACTAGGGGCTGGCTAGGATGCCCTGTAAGACTGCAGTGGCAAAGCCTGCCCTGGATTTGGAGAAAATAGGCAGGTGGTAATGCTTGGTGAAAGTGTGAACAGATGTCCAGGTGGCAGTCTCCAGAATGTCCCTAGTGGGGACTCCTTTGAGGAAAGCTGCAAAGGTGGAAGCTGCTCTGGTGGAGTGAATCCTGACCCCCTTATAGTGTGCTATCCATTTGGAAATTGTTTGTTTGGAAATGGCTTTGCCCTCTGCCCCTGCAGCAAAGCTAACTGGTAATAGGTCAGACTTTCTGAATGGTTTAGTCCTGTCTACATCGAATATGAGCTGTCTGTGCACATCAAGAGAGTGCAGGATCCTTTCCCCCTTGTTTTGTGGGTTAGGGAAAAAGGTGGGCAAATGAATGGATTTGGTTGAGAGCCACACTGGACACCACTTTGGGCATGAAGGATGGGTTAGTCCTGAGGGAAACCCTGCCAGCATGGAAGATGATGAAGGGCTTAACAGCCATGAGTGCTTGTAGCTTAGAGACTCTTCTGGTTGAAGTGATGGCCAGAAGAAAACTGTCTTCCAGGAGAGAAATTTTAGCTCTGCTGAAGATGCTGGTTCAAAGGGTGGCAAGGTGAGCTTTTCCAACAGAAATTTAAGGTCCTACGCTGGTGTGTGCTCTTCTGGGTGGCCTCAAATTGCTAGCCCCTCTTAGGAACTGTTTGATCAGAGGGTGTGAGAAAATGGGCTGCTCAGTGTGGAAATGAGCAGAAATAGCAGAGGCATGAATTTTAATAGAGGAAAAGGAGAGACCACTGTGTAGCAGGTCATCTAGGTAATCCAGAATGAGAGGTATGGAGGGCTGTGCCATATTGGCTCCCTTGGCCTGAATCCAGGTGCAGAACATTTTCCATTTGTCAGCATAAGACTTTCTAGTGTTAGGGTGTCTGGCCTCACATATAACATCTATAACCTGTTTACTGAGGTTGGCAGATTGATCAGTGGTCAGGGAATAAGCCAGGCTGCCAAATTGAGGGTCTGCACCTTCCCTCTGGGTCAGAAGGGTTAGGGTCTGAGTGAGATGCCATGGTGGCAGTGGGGACAGGCTGCACAGCAGTGGGTACCAGTGCTGGTGAGACCAGTCTGGAGCAATAAGAATTGCCCTTGGTTTTTCCTCTCTTATTTTGAGCAGTACTCTAGTGATGAGAGGTAGTGGAGGAAATGCATATACCAACAGACTGATCAAGGGGAAGGATAGGGCATCCACTTTCCAAGCCATGCAGTGATGTTCCCTGATACAGAACTTGCTGAGCTGATGGTTGGTGTGGGAGGCAAGGAGGACGACCTTCGGGGTGCCCCATTTCTGAGTTATTAGGGTGAAGGTTCTTTTGTCTAGCTGCCACTTGTGTGGGTCCAGAAGATTTCTGCTTAAGTGGTCTGCAGAGAGTTTAGAGAACCTGGCAGGAATTGTGCTAACAGGTGGAGTTGCATGGCAGAGGCTGTGTGCCAAAGGGTCATGGCCAGCCTGCATGGAGGGTAGGAGTGAGTCCCTCCCTGCTTGTTGATATACCACATTACAGTGGTGTTGTATGTTTTGATCAGGAGAGCCCATGGAGAGAGTAGGGGCCTGAAAGCTGTCACTACGTGCTGGACAGCTATCTCTTTCTAGTTGATGTGTAGATGGATTTGCTGTGGGCTCCATTGGCCCTGTATGCACCTGCCATCCAGGTAACACCCCTGGCATAGTCTAATGCATCTGTGGTGAGGGTCTGGGTGGGTGGTGAGAAAGGTAGTCCCTTGCTGTGGCAGCATGCTACTGCCCACCAAAGAAAATCTTTCCTTAGGCAAGGTATCATTGGTATAAGAGTTTCCAGGTCTTGAGAGTGTTGACACCAAAGGCCTTTTAGGTACCACTGAAGTTTCCTCATATGCAGTCTGGCATATGGAATGAGTAGAATGCAAGATGCCAAGAACCCCAGAGCTTGCAGGATTTTCCTTGAAGATAACTGGCATCTGGTGGCTAGTTGAGAGAAGTAGGCTGTTAGGTAAGTTTGCTTTTCTGGTGTAAGGAATGCCATCTGGGATGCTGTGTCCAGGCTTCCTCCCAGGAATATAATCCTTTTGGTGGGTACTAGTTTGGATTTCTTTTCACTGATAGTGTACCTTAGAGAGGTCAGTAGGGACTTTACAAAGGCCAGGTGCTTGAGCAGCTTTTCCTGGCTATCTGCCTGAATAAGGCAATGGCAGGAGCCAGACATTTTGTGAAAAATCTGGGAGCAGTAGATAAGCCAAAGGGAAGTGCAGGGATTCTGCCCTGAAATGTAGATATTTGCTGCATGATTCTCTGATAGGGATGTGGAGGTAGACCTATTTTAGGTTTAGGGTGACTAGCCAAGCATCCTTGGAGAGCATGGGTAGCAGTTGCTAGAGGGTGAGCATTTTGAATTTTGGTATCACCAGGAAGGTGTTTAGAATGGACAGATCAAGGATGGGGCACCAGGTTCCCTCTTTTCTGGGTACCAGAAATAGTCTGGAGTAGAAACTTTGGCCCATCTGTTCTGCAGGAACATGCTCTATTGCCTCATAGAGAGCAGGGAAAGTACTTGCTTTTTTGCCTCTGCCCACTGGTTTGGAGGTAGATCTGGGAATCCTTTTGGGGTTAGAAGAGTATGGAAAGAAAATTTGTATCCCTGGGAAACTATGTTGTGGACCCAGCGGTTGTTGGTAATGGTGGCCCAGGTGTTTGCGTGAAAGGAGTGTTTTCCCCCTAGGGGTAAGTGTAGGTGGGTCGAGGGAGGGTGTGGGGGAGGTGAGTCATTGTGAGTTCTTACCATAAGGGGGTGGCTTAGAACTCCCTGGTTTTGAAGTGGAGGAATTCCACTGTTTTAATCTCTGCATTCCCCGTGGCTGTTGTCTGGGGGGGTCTGCTTCCCCAGGGTCTGGGCTGAACTGACCTGGTAGGAGCAGGAAAGGACCAGTGCTTGGAGGGGCAATGCCTGCCGGACCTGTAGAAAACCCTTAACTGTCAGCATAGATTTAGCTTTTTTTCCATCTTTTTTAAGACCTCCTCTGCCTTAGTGCCAAATAAGTTGTGTTTGTGCAAGGGTACATCCAATAATTTAGATTTAACATGGTCTGGCAAGGGCTGCTGCTTAAGCCATACATGCCTTCTAAGGACAGAACCGGTGACTGCTGCCCTGCAAGAAGCTTCTAGGGCATCAACACCACAGTGTAAGACATGCTTAGTCACTTGACTTGCAGAATGCATTAACTCTTGTAACTCTTTAGATTCAGCACAAGCAGGAAAGGAAGACACTTTTTGTTTGAGGAGTTCCATGGTATGTTGCTGAAATTTTAACATATGGAACTGGCAATTTAGTGCTCTGATAGCAAGAGTAGCAGAGGTGTATACTTTTTTTACCTCATCTGTCTAATGCTCTGGGATCCCTATCTGAGGGGGTAGGATTCTTAGCAGAGGTTGCTTTAATTCCTTTGGGGTCCTTAGAAATTACCTCATAGAGTCAGCAGTAGGGTTTTTGAAAATAAATTTGTGTGAGTCAGGGACTCTGTAATACCTGTCAGGTTTTCTGGGTGCAGGAGGGAGGAAGTCAGGAGTCAAACTGGATTCCAGAAAAACATCATCCATAACATCCAGGACTGGGGGAATGGCCATGGGGTCTGTGCTGTGGAAGATCCAAGAATTCTCTGAGTCTGTTTTTAGACTGAGGGTAGTCCTGATATTCCCATTGGAAATGCTCCCTTAAGGTATGAAGTGTTTCCCCAAAGAAATAGTCCTTGGGTGGAGAGGCTGAAGGGATGGAATCCTCTGCATCATAATCCTCATAAGTAGAGAGGGGTTGCAAGTCTTCATATTCAGATGCATCAGAGTCATCAGACTCCTGTTCAGACTACTGAGGACAGATCTCTTTTCCTTCTGGAAGGGGTAGCTTGGCTTCCCCTGATAAGCATGATAAGGTCTTCCACCATTATAAGCATTTGAGACTGAGGCAAGGAAGCAGGTGCCTGAGATTGGGTCGTCGGTTTCTTGGGTGTGGTTTGTACCCTGGGTCATAGAAACTCGGTAGTTTTTGAAAGAACGGTAGTCACAAAAGAAGTTGTTGGTTTGTGATGAGAATTGGTAGTGTGAAGTCCTTCCTCAGAAGCCGGTGCCTGTTCAGCAGCTCTGGATCCATCCGAGGGTGAAGCAATCACAGGATCCTTAGTTGAAGAAGAGTTTTGCAGCATACTTGAAAGGGCATCGGTAGCAGCCTGTGAATCCATAGAAGCAGGCGTCAGGGGCTGCAAAAGCAGCTCATTGAGGACCGGAGATCTGATGACTAGCTTAACGGAAGCATCACCGGTAGGTTTGGACCTGTTTGGTCTGTCTCTGTCTTTATCCTTATGTTTTTCAGAAGATCTGCTGTTGGATGGCTTACCAAAACCATATCAGAATTTGAGGAGTGTAAGAGAAAATATCGAGCTACAGTAAGGGCCCAATGAAGTATAGTTCTGGCGTTAAACAAAGCACAAAAGTGACAGTGAGGGGCGTCGTGCTCTGGGCCTAAGAAAGTGACGCAGTAAGAATGAAAGTCTCGGTGTGGTATTTGCTTTCCACAGGCGAGACAATTGTTAACTTTTTCTGACATCGGTTAGAGCAATAAAAAAGATCCCCAACAGGGTACTTAGCTTTTAAAAGACTTCAGCTTCAATTCGGAAGACGAAACTCAGGTAGCGGCCGACCAGCACTCATGCAAACTGCTTCTGCTTCGGGCTCCTTGGCAAGAAAGGCTGATGTGATGGCGTTGGCTGCCTTACTTTATACCACTGACTACCTGACGTCAGTCCTCAAACGACAGCAACCGACTCAGAAATACATCTCTGGTATTTGGGCTGGCTGAGGGCTACTCTGGCAGGGATAACTCAAATGTGATGACTGCAACAGTGAAACACAAAGATGTACTGATTCATCTGATGCCTGTTCCAAATCCCTTAGACATTAAGTTGCTCTAGGAGAGCTCTCCAGACCAGGTCTAATGTCTGCACTATTTCTGGGAGCTGGAAGGGTGCCCCAGGACTGCTTTTGACATTCTTCTCCAACCACAGACTTTTCTTTTTTTAAACACATAAGGAGAGGAATAGGTGTTCCTAGGGACTGCTGGTGCTGTCACCAAAAGTTCTTTAGGAACCACTGTAAATTTCTCATGTGTAGTTTTGCTAATGGGATCATTAAAATGTAAGATGCCATGTAGCCCAGGGCCTTCAGAAATTCCCTTACAGTAATAGCCCGTTTGCTGTGTAGCATGGATATACTAGCTAGGAGCAATGCTTGGCAAGGCAGGCACTGAAGATCATTTAGCTGTTTCAAAGGAAACCCATTCTATAAAAGCTGTGGTAGTAGGTCTGACCCTAGTGAAATGGTCTCAAACATGACATGGGACAGGTTTGCTCTGATGAGTACAGCAGAAGATAATGCAATTGCAATGAACTACCCCCTTAGAAATGGTTTGCTTGTTTTGTTTTATTTTTTTTTCACTCATTCACTCCAATGGAGTACAGGAAATATGCACTGTAACTTCCAATGGGCAGAACCTAAGCCTTTAGACAGAATCAAATTATGTCCTCACATTTCAAACAAATGCTCATATATGTGGAACCATAGCAGTTGTGAAAGAGGTATAAATGGCAAACTCTTCAGCTCAAACTATTTTTACAGTGGTAGTATTCTTTAAGTCACAGTAACTATTACATTTGAAATATTTTGTAAACAACTTACAATATCACTCAAGTTACACACATACTGTCAGCAACATTTTATTCATCTAGCTGAGAGCTTTCATATGAGGAGTTCTGTTTGTGTTACATAATTGTTGAGATATTTAGAAAAATATGAAAATTATATTTATATAAATTAATATCATAAAAACAACATTTAATATATATTTACCTGCAATAGACAGAGGTCAGATATTAATGCAGTTGTGTTTGCCATTGTGTAAGCTTTAAAATGAAATATTTTAAAACCTTGTACGTAGCATGGTTTTAGAATTATTAATGTAAATATGAACAAACAATATTTGATGCCTAGAGGTGTCAGTAGGAGTTAACTGCTGATGTACCTGGAGGTGTCACTCAGATGTAATGAGTTAAACACCTTTATTAAAATGTCACTTAAGACATAGGCATACAGACACTAATACTCTTTTGACTTACTCCCATCTTCCTGTCCTGCTTTATGCTGAGGACATGGTCCTACACTGCTCCAACCATTCTGTCTCTCCTTTTCAACTCAAACTTCAGGATGATTTTCTTGCCATTATTCAATGGGTCAGTGATAAACAATTATAATTAAATTCCTCTAAAACAAAAACAAAGCTTTTGAGCACTAGGCAAAAGCTCACTTCTATTTCCAGGTCTCCAAAATTCATTGTTCATCTTAATAAAATTATTGAAAATGTCACTTCATTCAAATACCAGAGGGTTGAGTTGGACCCCTTCCTAAATTTCCAACTCCACCTGGACTACACATACAAAAAAAATCAACTCTGTCTAAATCTGGGCTAATAGGATCTCCCTTTTTCTATTCAAACCCTGTAGAAATGCCATGGAGGTATATTAATAGCAAAGCTAGAATATTTTTGTCGCACTAATTGCTGCAGCTTTTAAAAGTAATGCATCTAACATTCAGTCCACATGAAATGCAATTTGCAAATTCATCACTCTCACTCCAAGAAATGAACACTACTGCAAAACCACTAAAAAAATGCTAATTGCTTTGTGTTAAAACAACATGCTGACTTTCTACTTGCCTCTCAACTGTTTGCACTTATCAAGAATGACTCCTTCCCTCCACTAGCTTTATACAGCCTTAGTCCTCCAAATACAAACTTGGCTTTGTTGCATTGGCCACGCTTTCTCAGACCTTGGTCCTAAACTGTGGGAATCTCTTCCTTCTTTTCTTAAAGATCATTCTTCTTACCCCATTTTCCTTTACAAATAAAAGCACATTTAAGACTCCAGCAAAATACAACTGCAACTGTGATCTCTCTGGTCATATAATGTAATATCTTCATTCCTTTATTCTTTCTACATACCTTACTCTGATTCTATTTCTGATTGTGATTCTTTCAGCTTGCCAACTCTGATGTCACTCTCTGTATATAATGCATGTATATACTGTGTTTTATCAGTCACTCCGTATATGTCATTTATCTGTTGCCTTTATACCCTCGAGCAAAGTATATTTACTTTGTATATAATATATTTATGTATTTCATTTTGTCATTCTGTCTGTATATAATGTCATGTATCTATTGTATTTTCCCCATGCAGAGACTGAAGTGGGTCCAAAGGGGGTCAGTGTACCTCCTCAGTCAAGTTCAAAACAAACTCTTTGAAGTCTGCTTGGAGTATAAAAATACCTATGCAAACACCTCCAATCAAAACTTCTAAACCTTCTGGACTTTGTTGCACACTTGGGAGCCATGCATATGTCCTCCTGTTGCTTCCTTTTCCAGTCTCTCTTTCCAATCTTTTCTAGTAACCTCCTCTTACTGATTACTGTAGTTATCATGGAATATTTTATATTTCTTACAAACTGTCTCCTTTTTAACAGCAGCTTCTGTTCTAGAGTTCATTAAAGACTCTCTCTACCACAGCAGGTCTTTCACTTATGACTCCTCTATCCCTTTCTCTTTGCCATATTATGATATCAATCCCTAATATGGAAGGCAGTCTGTAACCTGCAGTTCAAACTTCATCTTGACCTCATCCCGCTCGATTACCTTGCCCTCTCCAGTTATTTGCTCCAAATACCTTGGCTCCTTTGCAACTTTTCTCAAGTAAATTTCAGCCTCCTCTTTTCTATTTTCTGTACCCCTACCTGCAGTCATCTCTACTGGCAAAATCTTTCTCCATTCATGTGTTGGCTTAGTTCTTACATTCTACAACTTTATGAATATAGTATTCACTTTTTTAAATTTCTCCAAATCTTTTTGGTTTCTAATACTATGACAGGAATAGACCCCAGTCTTAAGTCAAAGTATGATTAAAGTTCATGAAATTAATATTGTTTCAGTCTTTGATGTCAGCCAAAAGTGCTCTTCGCAGCACCTGCAATGTGCCCAGTAATGACTCCTTCTACAGTACATATGAAGTTACATATATTGGTAACATATCTAAATATGATTGTAGATTCTTTTTTATAAGACCCGTTGCTTCTACTACTATTGGAACTGTCTGGGTATCTTTCTTCCACATTGCTCTCATTTCTGCCTGTAAATCTTGATATTTCATGACTTTGTTCTCTGTACGCAAGACACTGTAGTCACTGGTGATTTCAATGATCGTGCTACTTTTGTCTTCTTTTCATGGACCACTATATTTGGTTTGCTCGCATCTGTCTTTTGAACTGTGGGTAATGAGTGATCCCATGTGATGTAGACTTCATCATTTTCTATAATGCTTTGTGGTTCATGTTTCCAGTGCATTTCAGTCACTTCACTACCATAATGTCTGCACAATCCCCAGTGCAACAGTCTTGCCACATTACTGTGCCTTTCATTATGCAATCCTTATGCCATTAGTATGTCACAGCCAGCAACAAGGTGGTGTATTGTGTTTCCAATTCAAACCTACATTACATTTTTTTGTCTTTTCCACATGTTCAATGGACTTTTGACTGTAAAATATACGTGGTAGCTCACTATTGGGCCACAAATATATTATTTTTTTTTTTTTTTGGTTTTGAATTCCTCTCCTTAACCCATTTCTGCTTTCGATCCTGATCAACATGAAGAAGAAGTTTTTATATATATATATATATATATATATATATAATATATAAATATAACCGACTAAGTCTGGTAAAAAGAACCATAGAAAAATAAAAAAAAAAATAAAAAAAAAACTGCTGGATACACACTGCACTTAAGAAAATGTGAAAAAAATTGCTGTGCTTAAAGAGCTCTCTTAGACATATTTAGACATAGATTAATAAAATTCATTTCATTAAATAGTGGTGCATCATGGTCATGGTAAATATAAATATATTTAAATATAAAAACAAATGGTATAAATATATATATATATATATATATATATATATATATATATATATATATATATATATATAAAAATATATATAAATAATATAAAAACATAATAATATTCTAACCATCACTGATATAATAAAAATAAAATAAATATAAATATAAAAAAAAAAAAAAAAATAAAAAATAAAAAAATAAAAATATACATATATAACACAAACATAGGCATAGGTTTATTAAGTCTTATAGGTTTTAGTCTTAATGGTTTATTATTACTTGGCAATATTGCATGTGATGCACAGTGCATACACACACGACACTGCAAGACACATGAACTGGTGTAATAATTAATAAAATTTTGTCTATAGATATAATATTATTAATGAAATAGAAGTACATGGAACATTATTATTTATTTTTAAAACCACCAGCAAACCAAGTTCTCCTTACTCCCAAACCAAACTCCTTAAGGTTTTGACTCTTCAGCTTATTTATCATTTATTTTTTATTTTATATTTATTTCTTATATTATTTTTATTATATATTTATATCTGGTTTAATATATCTTATATTTATATATATCATATTTTTATTCTATATATATGTTATATATGTATATATATATATATATTTATACCATGAGCATTGTTATTTGGTTTACTGATTTTAACATGGAACTGATTGGTTGACACCATGATGCACCACTATTTAAATGAATTTCCAACTGTTAAAATATGTCTGATGAAGCAGAGAGGACTCTGCAAAAGCACTCACATTTTTTTCTAATAAAGAGTTACGTGCTGTGTATCCAGCGAGTTTTTATTTTATTTATTGTTTCTTCTTCATTATTGCTGGTTACTTCATCCAGAGTCGAGGATTTTATTCCTGTATCTTCAAGTTTTTTACCTCTACCTGGACATGGCAGGTGTGGATGATACTACAACTTACACTGGGGCAGCCACGAATGTGGGGCCGATGGACTTCAAAATATGTCAAACAAGGATGAATGAATGACTTGATTCGATACTTAACACCCATGGCAATCCGTTATTAATGCAGGATATACTACAACAAACTGAGGTTCATACACAGTTTGATAACAGGCAATATGAGAATTTTCTACAAAGTTTCAGGACACTTGAGAATAAATTATACAAATATAAGCGTTTACAATGTCAAGGCTTTCACCTAGAGGTCTAAAAGTATTAACTATGCCCAGTTATGGGCAGACATATCCAGACCTCCTAAAATGCTGGAAAAACTTGAATTTAGAGTGTAGTGCCAAGTACATGCAACTCTTAGTTGACTTCTTTAAACCTGAAGAAAATGAGTTGCTAAGAGAAGTGCACACCTTACATAATAATATCTTTGATACATTCCCTAGAGAAGTCATAGCTGATAAAATTGACCAGCTACATGAACAAATTAATCAGTATGAAAAACGCTTATCTAGTGCAAAAACATGTAAAATCAAAAGAGACTTGCATGATTTTAAAATGGGCAATGCCTTCTTTTGGAACCGTGAAAGGAACTCACAGGAAACTCAGAGGCTGCAACTAGGAAGTGGGCGTAGCCCTATAAACAATGAACAGCATGGAAAAGGTATGCAAAGCACTTCAGATACACAACCTACTAATTCTAACTGTGACAAAGTGCAACCTGCTAGTTTATCTCAAAGAAGTATTAACTCTGTGTCACTAGCTGATACAACACTACCTGTAGTGGAAGATACACCAGTAGTCAAACCCAAAAATACTTTGCCACTATGCCCAGCTCACATAAATAAAGCAAAAACAACTACAACTGAAAGGAGCAGTTCAAATTGTTTAAATGAAGCTTTTTTGTTAGAGAAACCACTACCGATACGAAGGAGGTCTCGCAATCGCTTTTTTGGCAAGACAAGGAGAACATACAGTGTGGACGACCAAAACAGAGCTTGGAAAAGAACAAAACAGGTTTAGTTTTTAATATTTCTTCTTTTCCTTTAACTGACTCACAGCTGACTCTGCTAAACAGAGGACTGAGTTTTGTCCCAGCTCAAAAAGTAGATTTAGTTAATGCATTTAAAGAACTTAAACTTTTTGGCAGGACATTAAATCTTAAGACTTTATTTCGCAATGAAACTACTGCATTTAATGCTTTCAAGAAACCTAGTGCTTTTATACCTCCCAATAACTCTGGCATTGGCTTGTTTGTTGGCATCTGTGAAAAGCACCTGAGGAGTAAATTAACTGAAGGAAGTAATAATGTCTTTCACAATTTGCCTAGTTTTGAACAGCAAGCACTTGCAGACCTTAAACATTTGAACAGTATTGAAATTCGTCCTGCCGACAAAGGTGGAGGGATTGTTGTTCTAGACAGAGAAGTTTATGTTGATAATATGCAGACACACTTAAATAATGCAACTATTTATTGTGAGATTTCCCATACCTATACGAAAGCTTTGATGGACAGGCTACACGTATTATTGTTTGATCTGTTAACAGGAATGATCTCTGAGCAACTTTTTGAGTATTTTAAAACAGATTTTCCAGTAGTGCCAATAATTTATGGTTTGTCTAAAATTCATAAAGACTTAATGAACCCACCTATGCATCCTATAGTATCTAGCCATGGATGGGCGACTGAGCCACCATCGATTTATATTGAAAAAAACTTGCATCCTATTTTAAATGAATGCACAACTGTTTTATTAGATACTAAGGAATTTTTTAATTATTTAAGTATACACCTTGAAGCCTTAGACTATCCATGTTGGCTTGTGACACTTGATATAGAGTCATTGTTTACAGTGATTCCCCATATATGGGGGATAGAAAATGTCAGAGAATTACTTGTCAGGAGAGGTACGGAAAGCAATAAGACTAATTTGTGCATTATTGGAGATAGTTCTAGAGAACAACATATTTATGTTTGGAGATAGATATTTTATACAAAAGGTTGGCGTGGCTATGGGCACAGCCTGTGCAAATAGCTATGCCAACCTATCTCTGGTGCAGTGGGAAACTGATAATATTCTCACAGGAAATGTTTTTGCTAAATCTATTATTTGGTATAAACGCTTTGTATATGATATTTTTTTCTGTGGCATGATGATGAGCTCCATCTTAAACAATTCTTGGGGTATATGAACACTATTACTCCATTCTTAAAATTTACCTATAAGTATTCTGACAAAGAGATTGACTTCTTAGATGTGAAAGTTAAAAGAAATACCCATGAACTAATTTCTACGTCATTGTATTGGAAGCCTATCAGAAAAAATAATGTTTTGCATAACAGTAGTATGCACCCTGTTTTTACAAAAGCAAATGTTTTGAAAGGACAGATAGTTCGTTGTATGTGGCTACACAATGATGATGCAATTTTATGTGAAGCACTAACTCTTCTTAAGCATGAATTTAGTGAAAAGGGGTATAAAATGAAAGATATTGAAAGGCAGATTGATTTAGCATGGACAGAAAGGAAAGGTAAATGACATCCTTACTATAATGCTAGAAGAAAACATGCAAATGATTTACCCATGCATAATGTGAATACTATAACAACAACTTTAGGCACAGCAAGAAATATAGTGAATAATATGCTGCGAGTAACACTGACTTTTGCAAGTAACATTAATATAATTTGTGACATAGTTAGAAATAACTGGGATATCTTATAGAGTGTGAAAGAACTTGATGGAATAATAGGAGAGACACCATCTTTCTCCTTTAAAAATAATAAGTCTCTTAAAAGTCAATTGTACTACAAGAAAATAGATGAGCCAAAATATGTAAAGTCTGATAAGATGGGCATGTTTGCCTGCAGGAGATGCACAGCGTGTCCATTCATTTTTGGTGGAGGACAATATAAACACCCTATCAGAGGTTTCTCCATTGATACACACTTTTATGCTGACTGTCACACTGCAAATATAGTATACTTTAGTTTCTGCACAAAATGTCCTGCCTATTATATAGGTAAAACAAATCAATTATTGAAGGACAGAATTTTAGAACACATGAGAGATATTAGAAATAAAAAAGGAAGCAATGCATGTGATGCAAGAGGGGAACACACACACTTTTAAGTTCCTGGTTCTCCATATTGTCCATAGAAATAAAAGAGGTGGAAATATAATTAACAATACTGAAGCTTTGGAACAAGAATGGATTATTAAGTTCCAAGCAGACAGACCACCTGGTCTAAACTCTAAGGTTTCTTTAAAACCATTTCTCAGAAACAGGGCCTTAAAGCACTGATGCTCCAGCTTATTTAGTATTTCTTTTTATATATATTTTTATATATATTTTTCTATCTTTTATATAGCTTTTAATATCGTACCCAGATGGTTAGAAATGCGTCTCATATTTTATACAGTCTATATATATGTTTGTTATATGTTTTTATATTTATATATATATATATATATATATATATATATATATATATGTGTGTGTGTGTGTATATTTTTATACCATGAGCATTGTTATTTGGTTTACTGATTTTAACATGGAACTGATTGGTTGACACCATGATGCACCACTATTTAAATGAATTTCTAATTGTTACAATATGTCTGATGAAGCAGAGAGGACTCTGCAAAAGCGCTCACATTTTTTTCTAATAAAGAGTTACGTGCCGTGTGTATCCAGTGAGTTTTTATTTTAACTATATTTATGCATTTTTCACATTTCTTGCCTTCTCATCTGATCCTTCACTTTATATTCTTTATTGTGTTTTTGGCACATTCAGTTGTTGCCTGATTTTTATCTACTTCTGGTTTGATTTCCATTCCTGCTTGACACCAATATGCATCTGCTAGACTAAGCATGGAAGTCATCTTAGATTTATTCTCATCATGCTTCAAAACTTTCACTACATTTGGGTCTTGTGAGGTCAGCAGATATGTGTGCAGTCCCACAATTGCAGATCTATACATGTAATCAATTTCAGTTAGGCCCATAACTTATTTGTAACAGGGAATATATCATTTTAAAAATCATTTGGTGAGCAAAAAGCATCCTTCTTGTTTTCCTGTCTAATCTATCCTACACATTTTAGGGCCAGTCGATCACTCCAAAATTGTAAGTTAGGATGGGAAGAGCAAATTGGTTTATAGCTTGAATTTTGTTCCCAAATGTCAACATTGTTTTCAGGATTAACTAAAATCTTCTAAAATATTACTAAGTTTTATTCACATTTGTTCATGTTTTATTGTTGATCCTTCATCAGTTCCCAAATATTTATACACTCCCTCTTGCTCAAGTTCTTTTATATCACATTTTGTCCCAAACTGATGTTTTCTTGGTGCTGCAGTTTCCTGCTTTAAATGTTGCTTTTGCACATTTATCAAGACCAAATAACATCATCTGAAAAAGCTTTGACTACTTGCAGTTGTGTTTTCAGTTCTACATCTGATGAGCTATACAGTTTTAAATCATCAACAACGAGATGAGAGGTCTTTACACTTTGTTTTCTAGGAGCCAAATTATAGCCATGGCCTAATCTGTTGATAGACAACATAAAGGGTTAAGGGCAAGACAGAATAGCAGTGGTGACAGGGAGTCACCCTGGATTACTCCCCTTTGAATTTTTATCCCTAGAATAATAAATTGGCCTTTATTATTGATTAATTGCAAAGTGGTCTGCCACTGTTTCATGGTCACTATAATGTATTTGATCAGTGCAGGGTTATTTTATACATTTTTAAGCACTCTTTTATCCATGAATGTGGGATACTATCAAATGCTTTTTTTTTTTTTTTTTTTGTAGTTAATCCATGCCATACTTAGATTCTTGCCCTTTTTACATTTCTGTTATTACTTTATTTAGCAACAGATGATCCTTTGTTCCAGATGACTTTGTTTTGTTAACCCTTTTTTTTCTATTGCCCTGATTGAATTTCTTCTAAATTACTATAAACTCTGTCGGCATAAATTCCGGAGTATAGTTTATATGTTTTCAGAAGGCACGTTGCTGGTCTATAATTTTTAGGATAACCTGCAAGTTCACTCTTAAGTAGGAGCATTGTTTTTCCTGTTGTTAACCAGGTTGCTGTCTGTTTGGGGTGTGCATATAAATAGTTCTTACTCTTGGCTTAATCTTTGTGCAAAGACGTTAATACTTGTAGCCAGAAGTTAGATACTACATCTGGGGCTGAGGTTTTCCAATTGGAGCCTTTTCTTAACTTTTTCTCAATCTCTCTTGCTGTTACTTCATCCCATTTCATATCATGTACCTTCGAACTGCTTATTCTTTCTTTTACTTCTTCTATCTATTTAGCATCTTTGTTATGTTCCACAGGATCTTCCTAGATATTTCTCCAAAATGTATCTATTTCTTATTTTTTTGGGTGGTCTTTCAATTCCTCTTACCTTGTTTCCCAGTTCTCTATAGAACTTTTTAGGTTCTTCAATAAATTGCTTATTTTGTACTTTTCCTTCAGGTTTATCTGAGTAGCTTCTAAGTTTTTCTGCCTGTGCTGAGATTCTTAGTTTATTATTTGCAATAGTGCAAGATAACTCCTGATCTGTTATAATACTATGCATTGCTTTTATCACATCTCTCTTTCTGTATATTTTTGTTTATCTGTTCCCTCTTCTATACTCTTCTAACAGTGACAGTTATTGTCTTAATTGCTTTATAGTTTTCTCTATTCAATACTTCCATGATGGTATTCGATTTCTCCCCTTCCTTTACCTTACTACCCTGTGTACTTATGGTAGAATTTTATCTGTTATTAATTTAGGTGCACAGTAAAATATCCTTTTTACTTCTGTTATATTGCATGAATCTCTATGGACAGTCCTAATTACTGTCTTCATTTACTTATCAAACTTCTGACTTTTTGGGTTTTCTTGACCCTCTGCAGTCTTTTTCATTGACTTTAATATGTCTATTTCTATTAAATCAAGCAACTCTTCTCTTAGCTCATTTTTTTCTAAACTAAGGGCACATTTTTTCTCCATTTCCTGTGGGCATTCAATAGAGAGTTCTACAGCATCTTCCTGTGGCATATACTCTTCAATTTCATCCTGTGTCATTCGCTGCTCTGTCATATGGGAACTCACTGGCCTATCACTTCTCAACATTGACTGCATCAGAATTATTACATTGTCCTGTTCCTTCCCTTGCTGTCCAGCTTCAAGTGAAAATTTCTACTGGTTTCCTGTGGAAGGCTTCAAAATATCTTCATAGGGCAACTGCCCAGTTGCTTCCCTTTCCACTGGTTTCTCCTTAATTTGGATGTCTATTGCTCTATCCTGCTGTGATGCTTTCTGAGTTAGATTTTTTACACTGAATCCTTCCCTTCGCAGGTACTCCATAACCTTAGTTTCTATTTCTTTAACTTCTCCATTAATAATCTTTTTTCTACTTTTCCTCTGTCTTCTTATTTTTTTGTATTGCAAAGTCTTTCATGTCTGGATTCCTTTGCCTATATTTCTCTCCAAATATCTTTGGTGCTACTCTTTTTGTATTTATTAATTTAGCTTTCTCCTTTGCATAAATATTACACCATATTAAATATCTTCTTATTTCCCACGTCCATATTTCTTCTTCAGATGTTTCCTGATCTTCCTGTTTATTCTTACACTGGGGACTCATTCCATCATGCTGTGATGTAACCTATGTTAGACCTTCCTACACCAAATCCTTCATTAATATTCTATATGGTGGTTGTTATTCTCCTTAAGGATCTGCATCCAAAATCCCCCTCTCTCCTTATTTCTTGAACCCTCCTCTGTTTCATCATCATCTCTTTCTACTTTTAATTATAACCTTCTGCTTGTGTTATGTATATGAGCCTTAAATGTGTAGTTATAAAATATCCCTTCAAACCACCTTGTTGTTTTGGGACGGTCAATTTATCCTACTTACCTCTTTTCCTCCCAGATAAATGTCTTTAACTCTATTATTGTCCACAACATTTCCTCTGGTTGATAAAAAATATGCTTGACCTGTATAAAAAAACTAAGGGACTAAAAACATTTTAACTGCTTGTATCTTGCTATCCATTTCTATAAACAAGAGCTTCCAGTTTCTCAGTTTGTGTGTTATCTTTTGTTTAGTCTATCCCACATCCATCCACCCTCAACCCCTTTTCCCATTTTGCATGTGGGGTCAGGGTGTCACTTTCAATAGTGACAATCATCTTGAGCTAAGGTTTACATTGCAGAGTGGCGAGCCCTGTCGCTGTAAATCATTCATACCACACACACTCGCACCTATAGCCAATCTAGAGTGTCCAATTCACCTACAGCATGTCTTTGGAATGCGGGAGGAAAGTAGAGGAGATCCACGTGACTGCAGAGAGGATATGCAGACTCCACACAGAAGACACACCAGTCGAGAACTGAACCTGAGAACCTCTTGCTGTGAGTCAGCCCCGCTAAATAGTTTATATTACTTTTTAACCAGATCTCTTTTTCTTTTATTTCTACTCTATTTTTAAACTCCACTTTCATATTTTTCCACTCATCACATATTACTTCTGGAGAACTTTCTATTGTTCTTAGTAATTGCTGGATAATTTCCACTACCCATTCCTTAAACTTCTCTCTTTTTAACATGTAGGTGGGGAAGCACCAGTGTTACGTCTATACTTCATTACCCTGCATTTTTCTCTTAGTTATTTTTGGTGCTGTGATGATGTGAGGTATTGCCAGCTACACCAGGAAAAATAGGGCAGTGTATGTGTAACATCTTCCAGCATAGCTAGATGGAGATTTGCAAAGAATAATATGTCATTTGTATATCTAACTGATTTGTACAGGTGCTTGCGCTGAAATCGCATTTGTAAAGCTGCTTGTGTTAAAAATGTACCAACAGTGGGTCCTGCTGGACCAAAAAGAAATACACCTGTAAGTCAGAGTGTATTGTAACTGTTGAAATTAATATATTGTAACAGAGGATACTGTAAAGGAAGAGGTTAATCTTAGTCCAGCTAACTTTGAAAAATACTCTGAAATTAAATTACCTGGGTAGGGGTGAACTAAATGCTACCCTAGAAGGGTGAAAGTATTGAAATGGTTTTATAGCTTCCAGATGCTATAAAAAAGAAGTTATGTACTTACCATAACATTCCATGTTTGTAGTCCATCTCGCCTACATACTTGCTGGATGGGTTCAGAGCCAATATTCGACTCGGCCGATACTAAAGCTCGAGAGCTTTAACTGGCTCAAGGCTAACCCCTTTCCCATGGTGCCTCATGGCAATTCCCCAGATCTTGTTTGCAAGAAAGCAATAAGAACCTAATAGTTATGAAACTATATATAGAACTGTGCACATACAGACAAACATTGTGTAACATTATCCATGCCAGGTGGACAACAACTACAAGCAGGTCAGACAGCATAAGTATAGTCCACCAGATCCTCCAGGAACAGGAAGGGGGCAGGAGATAGGGACACAAGAATGTAGGCAATATGGACTACAAACATGGAATGTTATGGTAAGTACATAACTTCTTTATCTTATGTAGTCCTATCTCACCGTAATTCTTGCTGGATGGGACAGTGTCCCTAGCACATTTATCCTGGGTGGCTCAAGCGAAGAGACTCTTCAGCACAGTGGACCCAAAGGATGACCTGTCCCAGGAGGCCAGGTCCAATTTGTAATGAGTGACAAAGGTATGCAGTCTTGCCCAAGTAGCTGCTGCACAATAGTATCAATTGGGAGCCTAGATCTAAAGGCACATGAAGTTGATACTGCCCTTCTAAAGTGACCTTTAACTTTGTTGGGTAACTGTTTGCCAGCAGTCTGATAAGCAAAGGAAATGCAATCTGAAAACCATTTTGAAAGGGTAACCTTAGAAACAGGCAAGCCTTTATTTTTGTCCAAAAAGGAAACAAATAATTGATCTGATTTTCTAAATTCTTTAGTCCTGTGTAGGTAAAACCTGAGAATTCTGTGGATGTCCAACTGGTGTAGCCTGTATTCAGATTTATTAGAATGATTTGGAAAAAACACTGGTAGCTCAATAGTAGTGTTAAGATTATGTTCTGAACATACCTTGGGAAGAAAGGAAGGGTTAGTCCTAAGTGAGACTCTATCCTTGTGGAAAACAATGTAAGGAGGTCGAACAGTAAGAGCTTGCAATTCTGAGACTCTCCTAGCAGAGGTTATGGCTTCTAAGAACAGTGTTTTCCAAGATGATAATTTCAGATCTGATGAAGAAGAGGGCTCAAAGAGGGAAGAAATTAAGGATGTGAGAACTAAGTTTAGGTCCCAGGGTTCTGGTGGCTGTTTGATTTAAGGCCTGAGAAGGAGAACTCCCTTCAAAAAGGTTTTGCACAAAGAGTGGGACATGAGGGGATTTCCCATGTAGCCAAAATGGTAACTGTAGCAACCACAGCTCCTTCATGAAAGATGGATGCAAGGAAGGACAAAATAGATTCTATAGGAGCTGTATATGGATCTAAACCTTGGTGTGCAGCCCAAATAGAGAACCTTTTCCATTTGTTGGAGTATAACTTCCTAGTGGAAGGCTTGTGGGAAGAAATGAGAATGCGTTTGACTGAAGGTGAAAGGGAAATGTACCTGGCTATAAGTGGAACTGGAACAGCCATGCTGTCAGTTTTAGAGTGTGGATGGTAGGATGGAACTGCCCCAATTGATGAATCAGGAGGTCTAGAGATGGTTCCAGAATCCATGGTTCCTCCCGGAGGTAGGGCAACAGGAAGGGAACCCAGACTTGATGAGGCCAGTAAGGAGCAATGAGGATCAGGGTACTCCTCAACTGATTCACTTTCTGTATTACCTTTGGAATGACAGGAAAAGGTGGGAAGGCATTAAGGAGCCCCGGGAGCCAATCGTGAACTAGAGCATCCCTGGGTGACATCCCCAGATGGGGAATTAGGGCAAGGTAGCTGCTGCATTTGGTGTTCAGGTATGTGACAAATAGTCGCAGCAAGGCTGGCCCCATCTGTAAAAGATCTCTTTCGCAACTTCTGCATTCAGGGACCAGTCATGAGGCATGAGAATTGCTCGACTGAGTTTGTCTGCTATCACATTGGACTTCCCCAGGATGTGCATTGCTACCAGAAAGCGTTGAGTGTCCATCGCCCATTTCCAAATTCTTAAGGCCTCTCGACAAAGCGAGTAAGATTTGGTTCCCCCTTGCTTGTTTATGCACCACACAACAGACAAGCTGTCTGACTGAATCGCAATTGTCCCGGTGGGAAGAGAGCTGTGAAGTGCTTGCAATGCATATAGCACCGCTCTCATCTCCAGAACATTGATATGCAAGTGGTTCTCGTAGTTCAGCCAAGTACCTTGAACCGTCATTCCCAGATAATGCCCCCCCACCCTATCTGGGAGGCGTCCATCGTCAAAACTGCCTTTTTTTACGGAGGAACAAGAGGATGACCTAAGAGAAGTTGTTCTGTATGCAACCACCATGTCAGATGCTTTTTGTAGGTGTTTGTGATAAGAATCTGATGAGACAGGGGAAGATTCTGCATTGACCATTGGGCAAACAGTAGCCACTGAAGTACTCTCATGTGCAGATGGGCTAGAGGAACTAATAGAATGGAGGAAGCCATGGTCCCTAGAACTTGAAGCACTACCCTGGCCTGAACTTTGTGAATGTTTAGCAAGGATATGACTTGGCTGCGTAATGATTCTACTCTTTCTGGTGTTAGTCTTGCTGACATGGTGGTTGAGTCTATTTCTGAGCCTAAGAATACAATGTGCTGCGATGGACATAAGGCTGATTTTTTTTTAGGTTGACTGTGATGCCTAAACTGGTGCACAAGGATAGAGTCTCATCCCTGGTTCTGATGAGTTGATGCTTGGTGGTAGCAGTGAGAAGCCGGTCGTCTAGGTACAGAAACACCTGGAATCCTTGACATCTCAGGTGAGACATTACCACTGCCATGCATTTGAAGAACACTCTGGGGATGTAGTGAAGCCAAAGGGCAGTGTTCAAAACTGAAAATGACTGGCTCTCAGCCAGAAGCGTAAGTGTCTTTTGGAGCGCCTGTCCATTTTGATGTGGTAGTACATGTCCTGAAGATCTATTGAGCACATCCAGTTGTCTTTCCCAATAAAGGGAATTATCGACTGCAGAGTGATCATTCAGAACTTCGATTTCTTTACAGACTTGTTGAGTCTGCTGAGATCTAGAATTGATCTCCAGTCCCCTGTCTTTTTTGGAACTAAAAAGAATCGAGAGTAAGTTCCGAATCCTATTTGCTCTGTGGGGACTTCTTGGATGACTCTTTTTTGCAGCAACAAGATGACTTCTGATGTTGCATGGTCTAGTTGAATGGGTGGCATGTCTGGTAGAGACTGGTTTACTGGGGGATCAGAAACAAAGGGGATTAGATAACCTCTGGATATTATGGTCTGTACCCAATGATTTCATGAAATGTTCAGCCAGGCATTTGGGTACAGCGATAGATGACCCCCGACTGCCTCCAGAGATGGACAGTTGGGCAACCCCGCTCAGGGGCAATGGAAGGGACGATCTGAGAAGGTTTCTCTATCTCCCTGGTGTTGCGGATCTCCTCTGCTGTGAGGATGGCATCTTCCATTATATCCTCCACTTCTGCCCCTAGGGGAGGGTTGACCTTGTGCCTGAGGGAAACATTTATGGAATTTACAGAACCACATTTTCCCTCCTGTATTACCCTTGGGATAGGGTCTAGATGGAAGGGAGAAATGGACTCCAACAGCAGATAAGGTTTTCCCTTCCTGCTCATACCTGGTCAAGGTCTCTTTCACCTGAGGTCCAAAAAGAGATGAAACATCAAAGGGGACGTTGGTGAAGGAAGACTTAAAAGGATTCTATGAAGTTGCAAAGACGCATCCAAGAATGTCTCCTGAGAGAGATTCCTGTTGCAGCTGCCCTACTCGCTCCATCTGCTGCATACAATATCATCCTCATGCAGGAGTTAGCTATCGATGTAAGGGTGGAGAGCTGTGCAGAAGCCTTATCCATGGATCCCGGAGCTACTGAACCCTGAAGGGCATCTCCCAACTCCTTCAGGAGATCCCACTGAAGTTGAGTGAAATGGGTAAGGTAATTCAGTGATCTTAGAGTAAATGCCGCTGAAGAGAAGGTACGCTTCCCATACCTATCCATCATGATGGACTCCTTGTTAGGAGGATGGATATTAGAAGATGTTTCGGACAATTCCTTCTTGGTGGCCGCTGCTACCACCATAGCATCAACAGGAACATCTGGGGAGGTCCAGGCTTTCCACAATATGACCCCTAAGAGCTGGTCATAAGGAGGTGTCACGCATGAGGTGGAAGGTTGGGAACCATAGGCCTCAAGATACACTGATTCATCCTCGGCAGGGTTAGAGGTCTTCCAGTCACCCCTCTGTCTAAGGATTTCTAGGATGTCAGAAAAAGAGACATCCTCAGCAGGGACGTCAGGAGGCATACGCACTGTACTGATTTCAGTACAACTTTTTTAGAAGGTGGGTAGCTTTTTTGAAGAAAAAAAAAAACGTACGCTTTTTAAAGGGTGTTGGATCCTTTAAGGAGGATACCAACCAGTCAGAAGTGAGCTCACATCATGTCCGGCTGTGCGAGCGGGAAACAATCGCAAATGGATTATCACTGCAAGATCGCAAATGTATTATCACTGCAAGCTCACAAATGGATTATCGGAAGCCAATCATCCACGATTGAAGTAAGTGTGTGGATTATCACTGCGAGCAACCATCCATGATTGAAGACAGGTAGGGTGTGTGTGTGATTGAAGACAGTGGGTGTTTGATTGAAGTAAGTTGCAAGCATCCACGACTGAACTTCAATCGTGGATGATTGCAACTTACTTCAATCACACACCCACTGTCTTCAATCGTGGATGATTGCAACTTACTTCAATCACACACCCACTGCCTTCAATCGTGGATGGTGTTTGTTAGGTATTTTTATAATGAGGTTTGTATGTTTAAAGAATGATTTACTATTTAAAATGCTAATTGATTCAAGTTTCTTATTGGTGCTATTTGAATGTAAGTGGAGTTAAATTACTGTTCTTAACATAGTATGTCCATCTGATGAAGTCTGTTACTTACAGGATGAAAACGCATTGATTTAACTTAAAGCATTAATTAATTTTTACTGACTTTAATAAAGTTCCTGGATAGTATGAAAAAGTGTCTGATTCCTTCCTTGAGTGCTCTATTGTGTTTTTGGTTGGTGGTTTTGTTTTGAGCACTCATCCATGTGTGTATTACTTTTGGTGAAGTGTAGGATTAGGGTTAGGGGCAGGGTTCAGGTTAGCACACATTTGTAAATGAGTCTTTAATTTTACTTGCAACAGCAGCTATGTTGGTATTATATAAGGGATACTCTGCCTTGTCTCTAACTCACTTTAATAATATATTTATTTGCTTATTGTGAAGTATGAAAAAAAGTTTTCCTGTAAGTGGTTTTGCTTCATCCTGTGGCTGTCGAACCACTCCAAAGTTTGTTGATAACATCTTGCAATCACACCTTTTCGTTTCAGTTTTCTGATGTAATTAAAGAATTCCTTTTTATGCTTTCATCCTTTGTGATCCAAGTGAATCCATAGTTAGAGCTTAACGACATTATAAGAAAAGTAAGATGTTTCTGTGCTTTATGTAATCTACATTTACTTTTATGAAAGATAGGTAGTACTTATTTTTTCTGTTGTGTGTCTTACTTTTGTTGAGATATTACGAAAGAGAATTTTTGCTGAAATTACCTGTATATTTGAATAATACTGTTATGTGTCCATGAATGTAGACGTTAATGGTATTGCAGGACTCACTAACAGTATCCTGAGCAGACTTATTACAACCTTGTCTTATGTGTGTCTTGAACACTATAACAGTATGCCAGATTAGCCATTTGCCTATACCAGAGACCACTGCAATGAGGCAAAATTTAATAACAGTATGCTTTATTCCATATATCTTGATCAAATCCCTATCAAATGTTTGAACCCTAAAAATCTGAATGGCTGTCATGTTAAACAGTAAGGATTTTTAAACCATTATTTTGATGGGGGCTGTATTTTCCTGCATTGCAGATGTGGGAGCAAGCCCCATTACCCCCATCTTCTAGGCTTACTATGTCCAGGACTTCGGAGGTCACTGAAGCTTGGGGAAGGCAACACCATTTCCATTGTCAAAGTTATGGGCATTTGAAGTTCCTGGCTTCATTCATATTGCAGGCAACATCTTATGCTCTGTATGTTGATAGAATTCAAGTAGAATTGATGTATAAGTGTAGCCTGGCATTAGAAAGTACAACAGTAAAGTGTTTTCCTTCAGAAAGGCCGATTTCACTGTATGCTGTCAAAGTTATAGAATTGGCAAAGATAGAATGAACATGACTTCTAAATTTGATGTAACCCTTTTTAGAAGGTCTTGTGATATTTATCGTTCAGATAAGTCACATCTTTATTCATTTCAGAAGACCAGAGTTTATTCGGTTAATTTTAAATGCTAGAAATGGCCAAAGGACCAGCTGATAACCAGTTACATTAGGTTACAAGGTCATTAATCTAAATACTTTCATAGGTAATTACTAGGCTAACAACTCCAGGGGGGCTTTTTAAGCCTAGCCATGCTTCCCAAAGGTGAGAATCAAACTCTGTACCTTGTGTCTGTAAGGTAAACACCTTACCCAATATGCCAACCCCCCAACCTTCAGCTCATGGTAGTCTTTCAGTAAGTCAGACAGTAATGTAGTTATTCACTTCAGATAATGACACAATATGGATCTCATGTGAATGCCTTAAAGCTATTAACACCTTTGACAAAAGTTTTTGTGGTTGACACAGTTCCCATAAGTGAGGGTTATGAGGCATGGATTACGTACTGACAGGACCACACCCTCCATTCTAAGTCACAAGGCCCGTGGGTGTATTTTTATCAGGGTGTAACCCATACATCAGTGTGTATTAATGCACTGGGTTTCCCTGTAGGAATACAAAATGATAACTGAAATGAACAAAAGGGAGGTAAGTAGTTGAAGAAATAAATAAGTAAAAAAAAAATGGGAACAACAGTCCCTCTGACTACAGTGCTTTTGACATTTTGAATTACACACACACACACACACACACACACACACACACACACACACACACACACACACGAAAGGGGGTAGTAGAAAATTTTATAAATGTTGAACTGCACAGAACATTATGTTGAGCTTTCATGTTAACATGCAGCCAGTTATCCTGTTAAATATTCATCAGCAAAGGAAGTACTGCAGACATTCAGGTACATTTAGATTTGTTTTACTACTATATTTGGAGATATTTGTATGTGTCAGCAGCCCTACCTGTGAAAATGAGAAGAAGTTTCAAATAGTTATTGTGTACTTTTTTATGTACATTTGTTAAATGGATAGGTACCAGGGAACCTTTAGTTCTTTTTCAAGGAAGACTTGTTATTTTTAACTAACAAGGAGAAGTTTTGGCAGGACACCGGGAGAAATTCCTTTCCTTTTCTGTCATTAACATCTTTTTTATTTTAAACACATATATTATCACTTAAGATATAGGCACACATACATTAATAGAAAAAAAAAAACAACCCAATTAACATTTTTCAATTGCATACATTATATATTACATATGTGTTTTCTTTTTTTTATAATATTGTCTAACTTTACATAAATCACTCAATTTCTGCCTTTCATTAAACCTCACTCCTCCTTGTGAACATCATCATCAACATCCTTTTTCGCATTTTCTATATGGGATCAGGATGTCGTGTCAACAGTTGCTATGTCTCTTGTTCCAGTGCCACTCTCCCACCTTCTTTGACAGTCAGCCCTGTCTTTCACAGGGCTTCTCTCACAGTTTATCCACCTCTTTGCTGGATGTCCTCATTTCTTCTTGCCTTCTTCTTTTCTATCCCAAACCTTCTTCTTCACAGGATTGTCTTCTGGTTCCCTCCTCATGTGCCCAAATTACCATAATTTGTTCTTTTTGACCTTCTTTGCATTTGAAGCTACTTTGGCTTTTGCTCTGATGTCCTCATTTATTTGTCTCTACCACAGTGTGCATCCTACCACCCCTTCTCAGTTACTTCATCTCCTTCACTTCCAGCTTCCTCAACTGCTCTGCCTTTACTGCCCAGGTTTCTGAACCATACAGTACTATTGGTCACACCAGTTTTGTATGCCTTAGTTTTCAGCTTCTTTGGCATTCTTCTGTCACACACCAACCCTGTGCCAGTTGGCTGCAGCCTCTCTGATTCTAGCTTTGACCTCTTCATTCAAACTTTCCTTCTCCTTAACCACCCCTCCCAGATACTTGAAGCTGTTAACCTGTTCCAATATCCCCCTTCTATCTCAATTCTCAGCTTCTTCTGATTTCCCCAGTTTGCTGTCATTACAACTGCCTTATCTGTACTCAGTTTCATTCCAAGTGCCTTCAGTTTTGCATTCCATTCCCCTGTCCTTTGCTGAAGTTCTTATATTCATAGTTTCATAGATTAGTACTAGGCTAACTGCCCTTGAGAGCCATTTTAAGCCTAGCCTGTGAGAGTCAAACCCTGTACCTTGTGTTTGTAAGCAAACACCTTAACCATTAGGCCATCCTCCCAACCCCCTCTGTTACAACTTCTTCTTGCTCAGAGTCTGTGTTTGTAAGCAAACACCTTAACCATTAGGCCATCCTCCCAACCCCCTCTGTTACAACTTCTTCTTGCTCAGAGTCTGCCTGTAATGCCACATTGTCTGCATACAGAAACCTTGTTGATCTTTCCCTACCAGTCTGGTTGCTAATGTAGTCCATCACCACTGTGAATAGCAGTGGGCTTAAAGTTGGACCCTGATTCACACCCAATCCCATTAGCAACCCGTATGTGAAGACAGTGGGTATGTGATTGAAGTAAGTTGCAATCATCCACGATTGAAGTGTGTGTGTGTGTGACTGAAGTAAGTTGCAATCATCCACAATTGAAGTGTGTGTGTGTGTGATTGAAGTAAGTTGCAATCATCCACGATATGTGTGTGTGTGTGAAAATGCCCCTCCCCCCACATAATACACCTGCTGGCTATAGGTGTTCAGGCTCAAACCCTGTACCTTTGCTTCAGAGTAAGAAGAGCCTAAAGTCCCTAACCACCACCATTTCTGAACTTTGTTCAGATTTGCTTTTCTAATGGTTGTGAGCTATGGTGATAAGTGAGAACGGATAACTGAAGTTGTATTTCTCCCATTATTGTTTTTGTTGTTTGTCCAGGTTTTTTGTGCTAAGGTGTGAAGTGAGAACTGAATTTGTATTCCCTCATTATTGGCGTTGTTTGTCCAGGTTTTTTGTGCTAAGAGGTTGAGAGCTATCTAAATGATAGCCATTAAGTTTGTCTTCCTATTTTTCAAACTGCTGATTTAGCATTGTGGTATGTTGCAATGACTATAGTGCATATGGTTCTGGGTTCAAGACATGCATGGTGATAACACAGCATTTTATTCTAGCAACTTTCCAAAATTATACAAGCAATGTTTAAAATGTGTCCCTGTTTTTTGGGCTTTTGTCCCCCCCCCCCAAATAAATGTTGGCTTTTTCCAGATTTCTTGTGCTGCAAAGTTCAGAGATACAGCTGAGTGTTGACATTTTACAAGGAGCTGAGAGTTGCAGGGGAACTTGAGTTTAGTGCTGCTTATGCTGAGTCTGCTTGTACTGTTAATAGCACAACAGGTAGTGTACTTGCTTTTGATGCAGATGGCTGTGGGTTCTTCTCCCACAGTAGATAGATGCATTGCTGATACTGTACTGCGTTGTAAAGGGGGGGTGGATGCTGTAGTCCATTTTGGCGAAGATATCTAGTAGTAACTATGAACCTGTTATCAGTTTGCCATCCATTCTCTATTGCAATATTACTAACGTATCATTGTTTTTAATGCAACATAGGCAATTTATTCCTCAAGGGCAACAGGCACATTATTTGTAGATGAAACCATGAAATATAAAGTTGTTTGCTAGCAGCAGCCTCTTCATTAGTTACAGATTTCTCTAATGTGGAATTATGTAGATGGATTTTACTAGTTCAGAGATTGTGCATATTTACTGATACTGGTGGACTGAAGAAGTTTGAGTAGACTTTTATGATGGAAGGTGTATCAAAGAGCACATGTATGTTTCATGTGCAAGGGGCCTATGATTTGAAAACAGCCCAAAGTTAATCTTTATCTGCCACTGGCAAAATGTATTTTCTTTGAATGTGGGTTTCAATGCTGTTTCAATGAATGTGAGTTTCAAGGGCAGAGAAGTTTTAATGCTAAGTCTAGTTTCATTGTGAGACTGCATTGCTTTGTTTAGCAGATATTTATTGGTGGTCATGCTGTAAAATGCAAAATAAAACTTTTCTGGCAAATCATTTAGGAATGAAGTCACTAAATAATGACCGACGTTAAGTTTCAGACGTCATAATCTTCAGAAAAATGCATGCTAAAGCAAGACCTGATATTCTATCAACTGTCTTAAGTTTATACAAGGTCAATTTTTAGTACTGTTTGTATGTTCCCCCAATATATTTGGCCTTGTCCATATTTCCTGCATTAAGAGGATGAGAGATATGTGCAAAAAAATCGCTTTATAGAATTAGGAATATCCAATCCTCTCAACTGTCCCCAATTTTGGCTCAAAATGTTGCTCTCCCCCTAATAATCTCTCCGCAAATAGCAATTTTGGAAGAAAATGTGGAGAGTTTACGTTTATAAATAACTGCAATGATCAGAGTTATACATTACTTTTATTTCAGAAATGCATGTAGATTCTCTAATTTTGTCAGCTGCTCTAAGTTAACTGTGCTCATATTAAAATGGTGTCCCTTCTTTGACAGGTTCCCAGCTGTATTGTCTGGCAATTTTATATTTTTGCATCACATTTTTGGTCCGTTTTTCATAAAATTGTGGTTTTCTGGCAAATTAGTGGCAAATTGTTAAAGACTGAAGTTAGAAAATAATGGCAGACATTTGAATTTCAGATTTTATACCTTTCAGAAAATTCGTACTAATGCAATACCTTCTACTATTCTATTATCTTTCTAAGTTTATAAGAGCAATATTTAAAAATATATCCTTATTTTTGGGCCTTTGCCTCAGTTTTATTTATGAGTTTGTTGCTCTAAGAGGTTGAAAGGTGTGTGTGTGTGTGTGTGTGTGTTAGGTAGGTAGGTAGCATCCCTCTCAACTGTCCAAATTTTGCAGAATGTCCAGATATTTGCCCCATATTTTTTGTCTGTTTCTCATAAATTTTGTGATTTTCTAGAAAATCATTGAAGGCTGAAGTTGCTAAATAATGACAGACATTTGAGTTTCAGACTTCATGTCCTTTAGAAAAATTCATACTAGCACAAATCCTGTTATTCTAGCAACTTTCTCATACTAGCACAAATCCTGTTATTCTAGCAACTTTCTAAGTTCACGAGAGCATTATTTAATATCTGTCCCTGTTTATTTTAGGCTTTGTCCATATTTCTTGCACTAAGAGGTAGGTAGGGGTGTGTGTGTGTGAATGAAACATCCTAGTTAGGGGTAAGCAGGTGGTTAGTAATTTACTCAAGCTCAAAACCTGTACCTTAGTTACAGAAAACAAAAGCATAAATTCTCTACCCCAACTACCATGCTGCATTTTTCAAAGAACTGACATTTCAGGTTAATTTTCAATTCAAGGAACCGAGTTTGAGTGAATTTATATTATATTACTGAAGAGGCATTACAGCGAATGCCTCTTCATCGATACTAAAAGAGCGAACTGTGAATTACGAGAATGGCTGTAGCTTGGCTGAGGAGGGGGGGTAGCAGTTTGAGAGCTGTGAGTACAAATTTGAAAATCCTAGCTACACCCCTGATCCTCAGAGGGGATCTAGGGGACCCTTCTGATTCCTCCAAATCAGTGATAGACTCAGGTGAGTCAACATACTTCATCTTACAAAGTCTCATCCGAGGGAGCTCTCCAGTGGGATAATCTGGGGAGGTCTCTGAAGAGGGGGCACCTCCAATGGGGGCTGCTTGAGTCTCTGGCTCCCTACGCTGTGGGGGTGGCAGGGTAGAAGAAGTTGCTGCCTGCTGATGGTGGGACATAGGTTCCAAAGGTATGGCTTTTGCAGAGGATAAAGCCTTCTCTATTGCTTTGAAAGCCTCCCCCCCCACTCTGAAGAAGACCTCCACTCCGAGGAGATGGATGGTTGGCTCTAAGCAGAGGGGAATGGCTCTGAAGCAGATGTGGGAACCAATCTGAGTCGAGCCAAAGCACCGAGAGGGAGGGTCAGTTCCGAAGAAAACCCAGGGTGGCTATCCCCCTCGGAGTCGACTCGAGAGCGTCAGTTCACAGATCCCTCGGCTCCTGACTGAGCCACTGAGGATAGAATTATTGGTTCTGAGAAAGCAGGAAGAATCCCCTGAACTGGCGGTTCCAACACCGAAGAACCTCTTTTCTTTCCTTTTGAAGGAAGGCCTAGCAGGCATTTGTGTGGGAGTAGGCCTAAGGTCTGATGGCAATGAAGAACTGGAAGGGTCGGCCAATGCAAGCCTTGGTTCCCCCTCGGCAGAGACGAAAGTCTGCAAAGCCTCCGTGGATGTGCCTTCTGCACAGGGTTCTGCAGCTTCCACATTGGTACCCACTGTTCCCGTAAGGGCAGCAATCTACTGTTCCTCCAGGCTGATGGCCATAGGATGAATGTCAGAAGGCAGAGGCACAGCAACCGTTGCAGGCCTTAAGGTCTTGGCCTTTTTCTTGGGCGGCCCAGTGGGCAGATCGAATGTCCCCTCCATGCCTTGCGCTAGCCATTTGAGGTGATAATTCTAAAGATATATATTCAAAGTGTGGAGTCTGCTATGCAAAATTTTTGAGATGAAGGCCTGGAAAATGGTGCAGGCCTTATGGTCATGCGATGGCCCTATGCAGAACAGTCAGAGTTCATGGGTGTCCTTGTGTGGAATCTGATGGTCAAACTTGCACTTATCCTTTCTGGATGACATGAACAAGCACTAGCATGCAATAACACAAATTAAGGTTCCTCAATGGGGTACTTATCTTAAGATCATAGATCCGATGGCTGGGATGGCAGGAACAGCTGATGCTCAACTGGAGGCAGGGAAGTTCTGAGGGATGGTTTGTGCAGACATCACTTTTATGGTCCACATTCATCAAGCCACGTCAGACATTCCCATGCATCTTGTAGTGACTGCGAACTTTTGAAGACTGGCCAGATTTTGGGTAGCAAGAGGAGGAAACCCAAGAGTACAAAACACTGTAACATGAAAATAGAAGGACATTGCCAAGTCTCCAGGAGAAAACGACAGCTCAAAAAACTTTGGAGTCGAAGAAAGCCCCCTGGACTCTATGTCTAAGCTTCGGCACCAAGATGCACTGGGCCCACAGCCCAGACACTGCTGGAGCCGTGTGTGTCAGGAAGGTAGTCAGACTCAAAGTAATTGCTATGACGGGATCTGATGTGTCTGTCCTTGGGGTCAATGGATCAGACAACTCCAAAGCAAGAGATCAGATCGGAGAAGGAGCTACAGGACAGAAGGGAGAATATGTCTGCTCATGGATCCAGAAGGGGACGGAGCTGGCAAAACTCTCATCTGGATTTGTCTCCTGAGAAAACTTCATCAGTCTATCTACCTCATGCTTGGACAACCTCCAGGAAGACCTGACAGAAGAGAATGCTGATGGTGCCCTGGACACACTTTTATGAGAGGCCTCCTTGAGAGGAGACCTCAGCACTAAGACACCCAGCTCCAAAGTGACAGGGGGAAGATGGGGGGGAAAACAGGGAGAGACTTGCACTGTCAGATCTGAAGTTCTCAGATCCGGGGTTTTCTGAGCCTTTGTTGGCGGCCTGGATGAGGATCAATCAGGGGAATGTTTTCTATGTTCCCTGGCCTCATTTTGTTTCTTGATGGGGGTTTTAGGCCCTGAAGTAGAAGGAGCTGAAGAAAGAAGCAAGACCTTTAAGACAAGTTTGTTCCTATGATCCACCAGCACCCGCGGATTAAAGCCTTCATAAATTCCACAATCTATGTCCACTGGGCCTAGACAGCAAAAGCACTCCCTGTGGGCATCAGATAAAGGAATTTTGTGCCCACAGGAAGTGCATTTCTTAAAGCCCAATGGTTTATCAGACTTCTCAGCCATGAAAAAAACAAGAAACAATCAACCTACTTTAGTAAAGAAGGAAGGGAGGGGGTGGACGAAAGGACTGTATGGAAGAATGGGGGAAAGTCTAGCTAGACCAAAAAAAAAAAATAAATTATGTACTTACCATAACTTGGTATATGTGCTGTCCAATTTCATTATTCCTCACTTCTGGGTCATAGGATCCAACCTCAGATCAGATCCAGCCAAACTTCAAAAGACCATGATCTGAGCCTCAAGCTTCACCCTCTCTCATAATCCCTCTCTTCTTTCAAACCATTCAGATCGAGTTTGCTGCTAGATAGGATATGTCAGGCCAAAAATAAAACACCATCAGGATCTCAGTCTGGTGACCTATAGTTTCTGCTTCCTTTAAAAATTCTCTAACCTAAGGAACGGGGGAAGGAGGGAGGGGGTGAGGAATAATGAAATTGGACAACACAGATACCAAGCTATGGTAAGTACATAACTTCTTAATTTGATGCCCATTTAATTACTCCTCACTTCAGGGTCAGAATCCCCAGCTACATATTTTCCCTGGGTGGCCTTATGGAAGGATGTTACTGAGCACTGTGGAGACAAAAAGGATGCTCTGCCTCTTGAAACAATGTCTAACTTACAGTGAGACAAAAAGGTATGAGGTTTTGACCAATTAGCTGCCGCACAAATCTCATCAACAGGAACTTTGGCCAAAAAGGAACGCGATGTGGCCACAGACCTAGATGAATGCACTTTTGAAGGGTGCAGCAGTTGCATTCCTTGTGCTGAAAAAGTTTTAGCAATACAGTTTATAATCCATTTGGAAACAGAAACCTTCAAAATTGCTTGGCCCATCCTATTAGAAGAGAATGCCACAAACAATTGGTCAGGTTTCCTAGAGGGTTTCATTCTGTGTAAATAGAAACATAGCTGCCTATGCACATCAAGAAGGTGAAGTATATATTCCCCTTTATTTGAATGATTTGGAAAGAATGCTGGTAGCTGGATAGACTAGATTGATATTTGACTCTGTAGCTACCTTGGGCATAAAAGAAGGGTTGAGTCTCAAAGACACCCTTGTCCTTAGGAGAGAATGTATGCAGGTTTCGAAGAAAGGGTCTGGAGCTTGTATACTCTTCTTGGAAAAGTAATAGCAACAAGGCAGGCCATTTTCCAAGACAAAGATTTTATATCACAAGAGTCACCAGGTTCAAAAGGCTTTTGAGTCATACCCTGAAGAACCACAGTCAGGTCTCAAGGTGGGGATGGGTCTTTAAGTGATGGCCTAAATAGAAACATTCCTTTCATAAATGCCTTGCACAATCTGGCCACAAAAACGTATTCCTTTTCCATGTGAAAATTTTGGATTGCTGCTAACGGCAGTTTAATGGTGGAAAAATTAGCTCCTTCCTGAATTAGCGAAGATAGAAAGAGCAGAATTGATTGGCACCAAAGCAGAAAAGGGATCAATACTCAGCTTGGAAGCCCAGATTGCAAATATTTTCCACTTACTTTTATAAATCTTTTTCGTAGAAGGATTCTGAGAAGTAAGGATAATCTCTCTCACTGCTGAAAACAGCCTTGACTTCCTCAGAATCACTGGAAGTGGAAAAACCAAGCAGTTATTCTCAGGGACTGAAGATTGGGTGTCTGACGGCTCCACAGATGGGAGATTAGATCCTGAGAGGGATCCAGTATCCAGGGTGGATACCAGAGATGAGACTATAGGAAGGGGAACCACACCTGCCAGAAGAGGGCAATGAGAATTAAAGAACTCTTCATCCGGTGGGCTTTCTGCAAGACTTTTGGAATCAAAGGAATGGGAGGATAAGCATACAGGAGACCTGGAGGCTAAGCATGGACCACAGTATCCCTTGGGGCTTCCTAGTATGGGAAGCAAAGTACTTGCTGCACTTGTTCAAAGGGGAGGAGAATAGGTCGCAGCAAGGTTGACCCCCATCGAAAGATGATCTGATTTGCTACTGACTGATTTGGAGAGCACTCATGAAGACTCAGAATTGACCTGCTGAGTCTGTCTGCCAAGATGTTAGTCTCCTCAGGAATGTGTGTTGCAAGGAGAAAGTTGGAAGAGATCATCCATTCCCACACTCTCATGCCCTCTCTGCACAATAGGCACGAATGGGTTCCCCCTTGTTTGTTAATGTACCAGACCACTGACATGTCTGTGTGGACTGCAACTGTCCCAGGAGGAAGGTAGTCTTGAAAGGCTTGCAACATCAGGAGGACCACACCCTCATCTCCAGAACATTTACATGCAACTTGGTCTCTACAGGGGACCAAGAGTCATGGACTGTTTTTCCTTGAAATGCCCCCCTCCCTCCCCATCAAGGAAGCATCTGTGGCCACAGTAGCTGACTGAAAAGGGTCTTCCCCCAAAGTAGATTCTCCAGTATGAGCCACCACTGGAGGTGTTTTCTGCAAATGGATGTCAACCTGACTAGCATTGACAATGGGTGATAAAAGATGGACAATTGAACTGACAGAGTCCATTGTAGAACCCTCATATAATACCTTGCCAGGGGAACAAGAAAAAATGCTGCTGACATGAATACCAGCACCTTCAGAATTCAATATGCTGGAGGGCAAGAGTGGTCTAGAATTGCTTGAACTTGTTTTCTCAATTTGCTGACTCTGTGAGGGGGTAACACCACCATCTCTGTGATGGTGTTGAACAGTGCTCCGATGAACTCCAAATTTTGGGTTGGAGTCAAATTTGACTTTTGAAGGTTGACCGTTATACCCAAGACACTGAAGATCTACAGAAGATAGTCCCTGGCTTGCAATAGTCGATGCCTAGTGGGTGCAGTAAGGGAGCCAATCATCCAGGTATGGAAACACTTCGAATCACTGCAGTCTCAAATGAGCTGCAACCACTTCCATGCATTTGGTAAACACAAGGGGAGCTGTGGTGAGTCCAAAGGGCAAAGCTCTGAATTGGTAATGACTTTCCCCCAGCAGGAAGCACAAGTGTCTCCTTGACCGTCTATTTTGATATGATAGTATGCAACTTGGAGATCCACAGGGCACATCCACTTGTCCTAGTGTAGAAGCGGTAATATGGATGGAACCATAACCATTCGGAACTTCGACTTCTGAACATTCAGGTTCAATTTGTTTAGATCCAGAATTGGATGTAGGTCCTCCCTCCCTCTTTGGCATGAAAAAAGAAGCATGACTAAGTTCCAGACCCTCTTTGTTCAGTTGTGACCTGTTGGACGGCTCTCTTTTCTAGAAGATTTTGAACTTCTATTAGGGCTAGTCCCCTCTGAATGGGTAGAACATCGAGGAGATTGTTCCTGAGTTTGAGAGGAGGAAGGGAAAAGGGAATGAAATAGCCCCTGGGTATTAAGTTTAGCACCCGGCAATCGTTTATGTTTGCCCAGGCATCCAGGTGCAATGAAAGACTGCCCCCGACTGACTCCAGGGCAGGGCAGGGCAGTTGGGAAACGCTTCTCGCGAGTGCTGGGGCTTGTCAGAGAACAGCTCTCTGAAGCCCTGATTTTCAGAACCTCTCTGCCTTTAGGATGGCGCCTTCCATTGAATATTGGTCCCCTGCCTCTAGAAGAGGAATCATCTTGCAAGTCCTGGGAGGATCCTTGAGACTTATGGAACCAAAGTTTCTTACTTCCCCCACTGATTCCTGGAAAAGGACTGCTGAGGAGTAGAGAACTTGATCCTGTCCACAGACAAGGTTTTATCCTCCTGCTCACTGTGGGTGAGAGTCTCCTTGACCGATGGTCCAAACAATGAGGAACCATCAAATGGGGCATTAGTACAAGATGTGTTGAAGGGTTCTGCAAACCCCCACAGCCTCATCCAGGCATGCCTCCTTAAGGCAATGCCTATTCCAGCAGCTCAAGAGGTCCCTTTTGCTGTGCTAGAAATTAACCTCATCAAGGAATCAGCTATGGAAGAAAGAGTTGCCAACTGAGGAGACACCTTCTTGAAGTCCTCCTCAGACATGGTTTCCAATAGACATTTGGCCAGCTCCTGTATCAAATCACTTTGAAAGCAGGTAAAATATGCTAGAGAGTTTAACACTCTCAGTCCAAAGGTTGCTAAGGCATAAACTTGCTTCCAATGTCTGCCCAGCACCCGTGACCCACTGTTAGGGGGTGGATACTAGACCTCTGCTCAGCAAGCTCACTCTTTGTGGCTGCCGAAACCACAATGGCATCCACAAGCATGCCCTTGCTCCAATGCAACCTATCTGAAGGAGGGCTCAAGTATTATCTGCTCTTTTTGGGATGGGTGGGTGGCCTCCATGGTGTCTGGCTGCTTCCAAGCCCAGCAGGAAATGAGGTAAATCAATTAATCTGCCAGGTGGGGGGTCACCCAAGATGTAGACTGGCCCATCCCAAAGGCCTTCAGAAACATGGACTCTTCAGAAGGAGGCTGGGTAGACCCATCCACCTTTTTGTTTCATAATTTCCAAGATGTCCCCAAAGGAGACATCATCTGGAGGAGATCTGGGGGATCCTTTTCCCTCACCGAAATCTGTGTCCTCATTGAAATACTCAACTGGGGAGTCAAAGTGCCTCCTCTTGCACTTCCTACTCTGAACCTCCTCAGCTGGATGCTTTGAGGAGGACTTGGAAGACAATGGGACCCACTGTGGGGTGGTGACAGTCTGAAGGCTCACTCGGAAGAGCTCACCCTGGACTAGATGACAGCGCTCAGAAGAGATGTATGCTGAGATGGATCTGGGGGAAGAGGAGAGTTTGCTCTACACCTAGAGAAGGTCCTCTCTACTACCAGGATAGCTGAATGACTGGAGGACACCCCCTCCATCGCCCTGGCAGCTGTGGCCACCTGGGGAGGAGTAGAGTCCACCACAGAACAGAAGTCTGCTGACAGTATTGGACCAAAGCTATCAAGGGCTGAGGCCCCAAGAGGGAGGGACAGCTCCAAAGACAGACCTGACACCTGCCCCCTGGTCCCTACACAGACATCTCAGGTCTGAGACCCACTCTGGTCTGAAGGATTTTGAACCAAGCCAATCTGGGATCCTGACAGAGTCAAGGACAAAATCAACTTGTCTCCGCCAAAGCCTACCTTGGACAAACTGGATCCTGGGGTTCCGAAATGCCAGGCTAAACTAGAAAAGGAGTGATTAAAGATGGGGTAGGAGACCTCACTGACCCAGTCTGGGACAGAGAAGCAATAAGCCCCATCTCAATCTGTGCCTTTAGGAAACTCATCATTCTGTCCATATCCATTTGAAGAAGGCTCCAAGACTATCTCAAGGCAGCAAAAGTATGTTTAGATCTGACAGAGGGAAATGCCTTGAAAATCAGAGTTAGAGAAGCTTGTTTTCAAAGGATCCTGGGGATCAGCTCTTTGGTCTCGAATACATAGTTGTAGGATCTGGTAAGGCACTGAACCTAGAAGAGGACGTTATTAAAACTGCAGTCGGATCTGGGGTAAATAACAGATCTAAAACCTCAGAAACTCTTTCTTTTGCACCCGAGGTCTTAGGATCTGAAGGGACTCTGAGCCTATTCAGACCTATGGGACTTCTGCTCTGAGACACCTCTTGACTTGCCGAAATGACCTTAAGCTTGTTAGGATCCTAAGTCTCCAGGACCCTGGATCCAGCAGTCAGGGACATTTTCTGACTGAAGAGGAGGAGGAAGCCCCAGGGGACATGGAGGAGGCCCTTCTCTTATGCTCCTTTGAGCTGGATGGTTGAGCTGGGGTCTGAGCTCCGGAGAAGCCCCTTTAAAATCAACATATTCCTCCTATCTACTAGGGCACGGAGGTTAAAGCCTGGGTAGATAGGACAGTCAGAATTAAGTGCTCCAGCCCCAAGCAATAGACGCACTTCTTGTGAGCATCCAAATTCGGGATCTTGTGCCCATAAGTGCATCTCTTGAATCCTGATGGTCTGACATGTTTAAGGGAGAAGAAACGGATCACACACCACAACTGTACACACATGCACACACACCTGACAACCAACTGAGACTAGAGACAGGAACTGAAAGACAGGGCTTAGTACACAAATACTTGGCAACTATATGAAGATTTTTATATATATATATATATATATATATATATATATATATATATATATATATATATATAGCTAAGACGAACCGCAAAAGTGGAAGGCACCAAAGGTGCGAAAATTTGACTTCACTAAGAAAATGGAATTTTTAATTCTGCAACCAGACAGGAGGGGAGGCAAAGAAGAAAGAATTCACCTAACTCCAAAGTGAAGAAACAGAAGAAAATCCTACTTAACTTCCAAAAGTCGCACAAGAGCAATACACCACCTCTGTTTTATTCTGCGGCAAACAAGATCTGAGGGATTTGAAAGGCAGGTATTATGGGAGAGGGAGGAGCTAGAGGTTTAAATCATAGCCTTGTAAAGTTTGGCCAGGTCAGATACTACAACCCAGAAGTGAGGAATAATTAAATGGACATCAGTTTTTTTTTTTTTTTTTTTAATAAATTTAATAGATAGGAGGTAAAAAGAGAGGAGAGGATAGTAAAACAAGACAAGAAAAATAAGGCTCAAGGCCAACTTAAGTTTTTTACCAAAAAGTTTAACAGGAGCTCTAGAGCAGCGGACCCTCTCTGTTTTTCAGGCAAGCTTTACAATCTGAAGAAATTGTTCTTGAGCATACGTTGTGAATAATTTAAGTCCCCTGCTACTGTTATTCTTCCCTCCTGTGTTTTGTGCATGAAATGTGGAAATTCCTATAGGCCAACAGCACTAGACTTTGGCGGTCTCAACACTCCAACTGTTAATATGTTTTAGGGCTATCATTATTGTCACAGTTACACAATCTACAGTATTATTATTGAGTATATAATAATCACAAGTCTCATACCTATCTTTAATCCCTATCATAACACCGCCACCTGATGTTTTATTATAATGTCTGTTACAGTAAAAACATTAATTCCCTGACAGAACTGGCTTCTAGTTATTGTACTGTAACCTTTTTTCACAAACAATATAACAAACTTTGCAATTAAAAAGCTATTAATGCTCCAACCATTAACAACCACCAGAGATAAACATTGCTATCTCTGAACTGTTAAATTTTTGACTTGACAAAAAGTCTTGCCTTGTGTTTGTCAAATATTGCAAAGTACCTGCTGCAAAAATTCTCTTCCCTGATCTTGACAAATGCACACAATACTGTCTGAATGTGTGCCCAAAATTGGATTCAGATGATGTACATATTTCATTTTTTAAAATGGGACTTGAAATCATTTCATTTACGGTGATCTGACTCTCCTTTATGTTATTTCTAGAAACTATGGGTCTATATTATAAAGCCAAAAGCTCTAAAGAGCGAATACAAGTACATTGACACAAAGAGAGATGTACAAATATAGTGAAACACGTATTGAGCGAAAATCAAAACACTGAACATGTTTCTTTAAACAACAGTGCCATGCAGGTATACATAAATTAACTAAAAACTAAAATAATACTCTTTTGCAGGGAGGCAGGGCAGGCTGCCCTGCACCCCCACACCCCCCTACTTAAATATACCAACTCGAGACCACACTACAGTGGGGAAAAGAATATATTACCTTATCCCCAGGATCGTGCTGCTGGCCAAACAAATACGATCGATGTTCTGATTTTTGCTCAATACGTCTTTCGCTATTTTTGTGCATCGCTCTTTATGTGTCGATGTACTTGTATTCGCTCTTTGGAGCTTTTGGCTTTATAATATAGACCCAAAAATACATCTTAACACCACTTAAACCTTTACTACCAAAGAGGGCTGTAAGTTCCACACTAACAGAGAGTCCCTGTGGCGAGATCATTTGTACAGACATGAACACAGATCCATACTTCCTTACTTTAAGGTCTTTTAAGGCTTGTCTCACACCCTCTACTTTTGCTCCTAGCAAGCATTATACTGTTTGATGTTTATCATCTTCTCTGCAAATGCAAGTATGAGTTCCTCTAATAACTGAATATCCAATTACAAGAATATCTTCTGACCAGATCTGAAGGATCTTCACCTCTAATTCAGTAATATCTGCTCTATCAATTGTTTGAGAGGAATGACCTTCAATCACTATTAGTCTTCTTAATCCCACTGTTTTCATTGTACATTACATCTGCAAGCATATCATTCTCATCCAGCTGGCTTTGTTCATCCACTGCTTGAGCCATGTTGTCAACATCTTTCATCTTTTTTCTTACAGTAATGTTCTTCAATCCTTCCACATTAAATTTTTATTTTTCGTTTTCATCTGCCTCTTTTTTCTACCTTCTCATTTGGAAAAATGCTGCCTCCTCCTGCAGACTAAAAGGTTTCTGATAGAAAAAATGTCATCACTCTCCATAATGTGTGTGTTACATAAGGCACTGTCCTTTTCAGTACATATTCTTTTCAGACATTTATCATTGTTTTTATTTGTTGAGAGCTTCTTTCTTTTTATCTCCTTATAAACATGCAGAGTCCTCAGACTGCTGAATACTTGTATCCAGAATACCAAAGTTGCCAGAAGCATTGTCTTGTTTCACAGGGGTTGAGTGATCTTGACAAGAGACGCATCCTTTCCCTAATGTGTTATATTTGCTCTTTTATTTAACATTATCTCACCAGTCCAGTCACTAATATATGTAAAAGTAGTTCTCCAAGCCATGTCAACTGCACATGTGCAATCGTCATCAGTAAGTCTAGATTTACTACTAATAATGGTAAGCAAATCATCAGTCTGACATGAGGTACACAGATCACTAGTGTTATCACGTGTCGCCTTTAAATATATAGATTTATTACACCGTACAAGACATTTGTGCTTTAGCAAATCATTAATGACATTCTCATTTAAGGAATCCATATTCAGATTCAAATGCCCACAGAGAAGCCCTCTTCAGAGGCAGGAAAGCTCCTTAGGGCTTTGCGCCCAAACCTCTCCCAGTCAGCTCAGCTCAAACTAACAGTTTGGATGCATGGAAGGTGCTGTGAAGCATTGGAAGATGGTTGGCTTTTATATTCTAATGCAGGATATAATCCATATAGCTTAGGCTACTGCAGCAGTGATCAAACCTTCAGAGATTTAGGATATGCTACCAGGTACTTTCTTTCCTGGGGACAAGAAAAAGGCAAGAGCAAAACCCTATGCCCTCTTCTTCTGGGAGCACTCTGGCTCCCTTTAGTAACAGCACATTTGGAATGCGAGGAAGACATTTTTCTTGCAGTTTTGTTGGGAGGGAAATTCTTAGAAATGGAGTAATTTTCCGGAGTTGGATGGCATAGCCTTTCCTTATAATCAGTAAAACTCATCTGGTCTTGACGTATTCCCTTTGATGACAGGATAGTTTTCTTGCCAGGTGGTGTGAGGGGAGGTATGAGGTTGGGGTGGGACAAGATCCCATCTCAAGTCTGGAACCTTGCTCAATTTGCCATTTTGCTGTCAGGGTGTTTCCAATTTAGGTTGTCTCTTTTTTTCATGTTTTTGCAGAACTTGGAAGGACAGTTTTTACTCTATCTGGGAGTGGGAGACAGGTAAAAAAAAATCTTTAAACTGATTTCATACGTTTCCCTTTCTTGTCCACTTTGTCAAGCACTTGCTCAGCTGAAAATCCTAAAAGGAACTCCTTGTCCAAGGGGACATTGGGGAGTTCAGCTTTTATTTAGTCTGACAGAAGTTGCGTCCTCAGACAGGCATATCTCTTTAGTTACTGAGCCTATGGGCAGACACCCTGCATGATACATCTAAAGAATCTTAACATCTGAGAATGCCTGGATATCTAGAGGGTGATATTACACAATCTCCAGGGGACTGTCCAGGAGCCATGCAATGTCACACCAAGATATACAGATTACATGGCAAGAAAAAAAAAAAAAAACTTAAGATGGCACTCACTGATTTCCTCTTTATATCCTGTCTTTCCACAGCAGATGTCCACTGGCTTGGAGGATAGCAAAAATCTCTGGTATTCAAGTCAGCCACAGGCTTCTGCATAGCAGGATGTCCCAAAAACCAGTACTGCAACAATGAGTATGTTAAACATCCAAAATTTCATTATCAGCTCAAATAACTGACCAGAGCTGTCAGAGGAGTATGGGTATACTCTTCTTGGGAACCCCCAAATGTTAGAGCCAGCCTTGCACTGTCACAATCAGAGAGGGGTGGCAATGCAAATGCACAGCACAGAGGAGCGTGTCAGACTCGAAGTAACAGCTGGTAGAAACCATCAATACAGGTCCTCCCCACAAGGATGCAGACTGGAATACCCTGCTTCTGAGTGGGGGTGGGTTATATCATTACAAAAATGCCCTCACTGCTGGGATACCTTTTATGACAAAGCACCATCATGACTGACTGAAGGACTACCACTTCCAGACAGCTCTCGTCCTGCTCCTGAGTGAAATTCCCATGTCAGAGAATGAAAGCTTCATCCAGCTGAAAGGAGAATTGATGACAGAGGGGCAAAAATATTACAAATGTATGGTGCTTGGGATTAAAATTATGTAACAGATAAAATCTGGAAGAAAATTTTATGTACCTTGCACGGAGTGACACAAGAGAAGTAGGGTGTAGATGTTAAGCACTACAGTTGTTTTACAACAAGCTGATCACTGGATTGCCTTTAAGCTAACAGATTCACACCTGGTCTGTCCCCCATTTCTCTGATGGACAGAGTTCGACAGAAGTAAATGAATCCCCAACTAACAATCCCCTCCCCAGAAAAATAACCTTTAATTGCCACATTACTAAAATACCCACACTATACAGGCATCCAAGGTACTTGGAGAAAACTGGGTTGGATTGCACAGCTAAGCTTATAAAAATCATGGTGTTCATTAGTCTAGTATAAACTGATGAACCTATTAGGAGTAGGATGCATTCTCATTATTAACTTTATTTGAAAAGTCTAGATCTACAGTGTCATTCCTTCCCAGATCACTCTGATACTCTGGCTCTCTCCTCATCCATCAACCAAATCTGCAGAAGTGAAGAATTGCTGCACGGCATAAAAAATGAATCCAAAAGATGAACAAATGGCCAGCACACAAAAATCAGAACTATAAAGTAGTTTAATAACCACCAGGGAAGAAAACAATCAGCATAGTGCCCATCAAAGAAAAAACAGTCAGCAAACCGGTTTTGGCAAAACTGTCCTCATCAGTGCAATAACAGACATCAGACCAACAACATTTAAGTATACAAAGTCTCCCTGTCACTGGAGGTTAAAGATTTTCATTAAACCCAGGTGAAAAAAGTCCTCCTTAACTTAATAATGCATCTCTTTTCTTTTGTATTTAACATACAATGCTACTCTGACTTCTCTCTCCTATTAAGCATGATTCTAACAACAAAACTAAATTTAGCAGTGAGATGCTTGACAGTTTATTTATATAAAGCACTGGATGTATGGGCACACCTAACATCACTCAAATGTTCAGAAATGTGCATTTTCAAAGGATGATAAATTTGTCCAATATAAAATGCGGGACATGTACATGTAACTAAATAAATTACCCAGTCCAACCCGCAAATTCCAGAAACACAAATATCAAACATGAGAAGTGTTGAGAAGTAAACTGCTTAGTTCTGTGGACATATTAGCAAAAACTACAATGTCCACAAGGCTGACAACCTAACAAAAACTGGCTAGCCAATGTAGTCTGTTGTGAACCTATTCCAACTCCACTAAATATTTTGTAATGATTGAACCATCCACCCAATGTCTTAACCCTTCTGTATGAAAAAAAAGGTATTTAGAAGTTATAAAATCTCTCAAAGTGTCAACAGATGACAAAATACTCCAGTATTTTTGAACCAAGTCAATAAAAAAGAATGAAAAAAACAGGAGAAATTTTGCCAAAATAAACCAGTAAACCAAGGAACAAGGTGAAAAAACAGAGGCCGCAGACCAGTAATAGTAAAATACTATCCAAAGCTCTTTATTTAAAAAAAAAATTAAAAGGATGCATTACTGCCATACATCCCACAACAAAAGCTTGGCTCGAGGGTTGACTTTCAATAGATCGCAGCTTTTTGCTGTTCGGCTACATATGAAACCCTGACCCAAAATCAGGTCTAAGAATGATTTGGCACCCGGTTCCCCACAAACTTGCAGTACACTGCTGCAGAGACATGTCCCCCCTTCTGTCTGTGCTCAGAACCAGTGATGGGCAGCACTCCTCGACGACCTTGCAGCCGCTATCCCTGGCCAGCCAAAGAATTGCAGTCCTGCGGTATTGTTACATTTAGGTGGGATTCTGACTTACAGGCATTCAGTCATAATCCGCCACAGATGGTAGCTTTGCACCACTGGCTCCTCAGCCAAGCACATACACCAAATGTCTGAAAGAATAGTTGTGTAAAATCTTACCATAATCATAGATGTCTTTCTCTTCCATGTTACAGTATTCTTACTGCGGGATTCTCTACCTCAGGCAACCCGAACATCGGCACTTATACAAAAGCTTTCAGCCTGGTTGCTGTTGGTGTGTGGGACATTACAAGTAGGGCCATAAACCAGGGACCTTAAATGTGACGTCTGCATACACAGACCTCAGAACTAACTGCCCAGTTGGTTTTGGAGATGCCAAAAGATGTCCTCCAGAGTGGTGGAATGCCACAGACTGCCCAAAAATTACCCCAGTCATGGTAGGGGCTCTGTGAATGCCCATAGACATGTAAATATGAAACTAGGGGATCAGGAGGGAGGAAAGGAATACTGCAACATGGAAGAGAAGGACATCTATGGCTATGGTATGATTTTACACAACTATTTTATGTCCTTCTATTCCCATGTTGTAGTATTCTTACTGTGGGAGAGTACCACAGCTCAGGAAGAAGGAAGGGTGGAGGCAGAGGTAGCGGATTCCAGAAATCCTTGTATGATTGCCCTTGTGAAACTTGCTCTGGAGATATGATCCAGTTTGTAATGTTTGGTGATGGCATGTACAGTGGACCATGTGCCTGCCTCAAGCATGGCAGCTGTGTCTAGGCCTTTGAAGAAGGCTTAGGAGGAAGCTACTGCTCTAGTAGAATGAGCCCTGATCCCTTGATTCAGGTCTTTTCCATGCTATGAGTAGCAAAAACAGATAGTTTTCCTGATCCAACAGGAAATAGTCTGTTTGGAAACTGCCTTGTCCAGGGCTATGGAATAGAAGGAAACAAAAAGTTGGTTTGATTTTCTGATGGACTTGCTTTTGTCCAGATAAAATCACAATTGTCTGTGAACATCCAGGGAGTGTAGTATTCTCTCACTGTCATTTTGGGGAGAGGAGAAGGTAGGTAAATGAATGGACTGATTTAGTGACAGCTCGTTGATCTCTTTGGGCATGAAGGAGGGGCTGGTGTGCAGGGACACCCTATCTTTATGGGAGATAGTGTAAGGAGGGCATGCCTTCTTGCTGAAATGAGGGCTACCAGCAAAACTGTTTCCCATGTGCACATCTGCAGGGATGCAGAAGTGGCTGGTTCAAATGGAGTCAGTGTAAGTTTCTCCAGGATATAATTTAGGTCCCAGGGTGGTGGTGTAGGGTTTCTGGGTGGTCTTATGTGTAAGACCCCTTTAAAAAACAATTTAACATCCAACCTGGACAGTAAAAGAGGTTCCAGGGGTAGGCAGGCAGAGATAGCAGAGAGGTGCACTTTCACTGAAGAGTATAAAAGATCTGCTTTAATCAGTTCACACATAAGCTAAGACTAAAGGGACATCTGCTACAAGGGAGTCCTTGTGTCTTTGGAGACACCACTTGAAGAATCTCTCCCATTTAGAAATGTAGGTTCTCCTTGTATTGGGTTTCCTGGCCTCCTGCAGGATATAAAGCATGTCCTCTGTGTAGCGGTGTCTGAAGGGTACTAAAAGTTTATCACCCAGAGAGTAAGGCTCAGCATCTCTAGGTGTGGAGGGATGAAAGTTCCCTTCTGTTGTGTGAGTAGGTCCACCTTGTGAGATAACTTGTGGTGACTGCCTTTGGTGAGAGACTGTAGAAGGGGGAACCAATGCTGCTTTGGCCAGTAGGGAGTCACCAGCAAGATTTTTGGCACATCTCTTCTGATCTTCAGGGGGGACTTTCTGAATGAGAGGGAAGGGTGGAAAAGTATACAATCATCATCCCTTCCATGAGATAGTGAAGATGTCCACTCTCCAAGCTAGGGGAGAGTGGTATTTGATACAGAATTTGCTCAGCTGTCTGTTCTGGGGGTTGGCAAACAGATCTATATGTGATGTACCCCATCAGTGGACTATATCTAGGAAAACTTCCCTGTGCAACATCCACTCATGATGTAGAGAGAATGATCTGCTTAGAGCATCTGCCTGAAGGTTGTCCTATGAAGGGATGTAAGCTGCCTGTAGAGATAAGTTGTTCTGTGAGGCTAATTCCCAAATTTGCATTGCAAGCCTACATAGAAGGTAGGACCTGGTCCCCACTGTAGGTTGATGTACCACATGACCGTGGTGTTGTCTGTAAAGATTAGCAGAGGGCCTGGCTGAAGGATAGGGAGAAAAGCCTTCAGGACTAAATGAACCGCTGTCATTTCCCTGACATTGATATGTTTCCTCAAGAAGGATGCCTCCCAAGGTGCTTGTACCTTAATTCCTCTTCAAGGTAGCCCCCAGCCCAGATACGAGGCATCTGTGTGCATATGTTGAGCTGGTGTGGGGGGTAGGAGGGGTAAGTCCTGGATTCCTTTGAACCTGTTGTATCCACCACCTTAGTTCTGTTTGTAGACAAGGTAGGAAGGGTATCTGGGAGTCTACAGGATGGCTGTGCTGGGACCATACATTCTTTAATTACCACTGCAACTTCCTCATGTGCATCCAGCTAGGGGAGGCATAAGGATGGTGGCTGCCATAAGACCCAGAAGGTGCATAAACTGTCTTGCTGACAGCTGGTCTATCTGGAGGAGGTCCTGGAAATGGTTTGTCAGGGAGATTATTTTGTTTTGGGGTAAGAATGCTCTCATTAGGTCTGTTTGAATCCTGCAACCCAGGAAAATCTTGTCTTTTTCTGGAGATAGGGATGACTTGGGGAGGTTCAGTGTGAAATCTAGTCTCTGAAGAATGGACATAGAGAACTGGAGATGACTTTTGAGGGTCTCTTCTTTTTCTGCAAGAATTAGAATATCAGAGGTTCATAGGTAGGTACTAGGCTAATTGGCACTAGGGCCTATACAAGCCTAGCCAAAAAGGTAACCTGGTTTTCTCCACCCAAGAAAATTATTTTCCTGTGCCCCTGTCGAGCAGAGCCACAGAGGTGATCCCTGGGGTGAATTTCCTATTTCCCATCCAATCATCAAGATTTTTCTTGAAGAGTGCTAATGAGGAGCTTTGTTTGATAGAGATAGATAGCTTGTTCCAGAGTATGGGAAGTCTCTGGGACAGGAATCTATCCCTCCAGCATGTTCTGTTTATTGTGGTGACAAGGTATAGGTCCCTACAGCGTGCAGCTCAGAGGGATTGGGATTTCTTTAAGTGGAGCATGTCTAACAGCTCTGGGTATGACATAGCTTTGTATGTTAGGCAGAGATCGCCTCTAAGTAGGAGATATGCGACGGAGTAAAGCTGGAGTTTTTTAGACGGTCTGCGTGGCTTTGACACCAGGCATCTGTCTCAGTGAGGCCCTTTTGTAGGATGCCCACATCGTTGGGAGTTTCAATTATGGCTCCTATTTGCAGTCATCTGTGAACTTCATTAGCCAAAGACCTTCTGTGTTAGCAAGTACTTCAGAAAAGTAGATGCCAGACAGGAGAGGACCCAGGACTGAACCCTGTGGTACTCCACTTGTCACTGGTCTGAAGTCGGATTTGGAGTCTACTACTTTCACAGTGTGGGTTCTGTCAGTGAGCCAGTTGGCAACCCATCTTGTGACATAGGGATTTATACCTAGTTTAGTGAGTTTATCTATAATTCCAGAGTGGGGGATGGTATCAAAAGCCTTGGTGAGATCTGGATAGGCTGTGTGAATCACCTTACCCTCGTCTACAGCTTTGGTGACTGCTTCAAAGACGTCTATCAGGTTTAGGAGACATGATCTGCTTTTTACAAACCCAAACTGAGTGGGGTCCAGAGTTTGGAGATTACCAATGTCTTTTTTGCAGGCCATGCTCATTAGGCTAATGGGGCAGTAGTTTCCAGGGTCTGTGGTGGCTCCCCCTTTGTAGAGTGGGATAACCGTCGCTGTGCGCCATTCAATGGGCACAAAGCCTGAGGTGAGGCTATGATTGAACATGGTGCTTAGGTGGGGTGCCAGTTCATTCTGTAGTTCATGTAGAATGCAGCCTGGGATGTTGTCAGGTCACATGGATGCTGTGTTCTTGGCTTAGGAGACTGTTTTTTTTATCTGTGCAGCCGTGATTACGGGAACTTTGCATTCTTTCAGTATAGAGATGGGCCCTTTAGCGGGTGAGATGGGGGTAAAGTTAGCACTGAACTTATCTGCCAGGATGTTGGCAATATCAGTTGGTTCTGTATATTTAGTGCCATTGTGCTGTAACTCAGAGCAGATCTGAGTGTTGCCACTGTGATTATTGACATAGCTATAGAATGCTTTGTGGTTGTCTTTACAATCAGTGGCGATTTTGTTTTCGTAACTAGCTTTGCAGGATTTTATGAGGCATCTCAGCTTCTTACTGAGGCTGACCAGGGAGTTCCTCCAATCATGGGATTTTACTTTTTTTGCAACAGCTTCTTTCTTCTGTTGTAGAGTTTATTTATGGCAGGGGACCACCAGATTGGCTTCCTTTTCTTGGAGGATAGCATCTTGGTTCTGTCAGGGATTACATGATACATGCACTTGTGTAAGTGCTTATAAAGTGCATTTGTGTAGGATTCAGCAGTCGTACCTCTATTGTTCATCTGCATGGGTGTCGTGAAGTTTGCCACTTCTGTCTTAAGAACCGTGAAGTTGGCTTTGGAGAAATTTTTTAAGGTGGTTTCTCTAATAGGGGGTGGGAGCGGGATGTGGATGTCTAGGCTGATTAGCTTGTGGTCAGATCTGACCATCGAGGAAGTGACCGCTGGTGTGGAACACCGGTCACCCATGTTGGTAACGACCAGGTCTAGGATATTGCTGCCCCTGGTGGGGGTGTGGATAAGTTGATCCAAGGTGTTGGAATTTATGAATTCCAGAAAACTTTGAGAAAAAGAGCTGGTACGTAAGTAGTTTTCCCAGTTAATGGTGGGGTAGTTGAAATCACCCATTATTAGCGTGTTGGGTTGTACCCTAATATTTTCCAGTGCATCAAGAAATAAGGAATAGGAATCCTGGAGCATGGTGGGGAATCTGTAGCAAGTTGCAATTTGGATTGTGGTCTTGCCCAGAGTTAGCTGCACTAGGATAATCTCGCATGCATTATGCTGAGCAACTAGCCTGGAGGTGTGGATATCTTTAATGAATATGGACATGCCTCCACCTTTAGTGTTTCAGTCCAGGTTAGGTGGCTGAAAGGTGTGGTATGAATTATAGCCTGGTAATGCAGGGGTGCTCTCTGGAGCCTTGAACCAGGTCTCTGTCACTGCACAGATGTCGAGGTTCTCCATTTTAAGGAGTGCCTTGAGTGAATGTATTTTGAGGTTTAGACTTCTAGCACTGAGTAGCATTACCTTCAGATTTTGCTTGCTTGTACCTGTAGGGACAGATCTGTATGCCCTTGGCCCTGCAGAAGGCTATGGCAGGAGCTAGGCATTTTGTGAAAACCTTTGGTGCAGTGGACAAAACAAAATGCAAGGCAGTAAATTGAAAATGAGAGCAAGGCCCAGCAAAGCTTAAGTTTTTATTGTGGTTTGGGTGAATGGGGATGTGAAGGTAAGCCTTCTTCAGGTCCAAAGTGACCATGAATTCTTATGGTGCCAATAGTGGAAGCAGGGTCTGTAGAGAGAGCATTCTGAAAGAGGGGACTTTTAGAAAAAAATTTAGAACGGATAAGTTCAGGATTGGTCTCTATGGTCCATCCTTTTTTGGAACTATGAAAAGTCTGGAGTAAAAACTTTTTCCTTCTTGTCCTGATGGGACGGGTTCTATGGTGCCTTGTGCCCGTAGATCCTGGATAATGTGGGGAAGTAGGTGAAGCTGACTTTTGGGTGGAAAAAGAATGCCCTGTGGGGTGGGTCTTTCCATCCAGGACAGGAAATATCCTTTTCCACTATTGCCAGCACCCAGAGGTCTGTGGCGATTTCTTTCCAAAGGGCCATAGAGTGAGAGAGACAGGAAGACAGGGGGAGATGGGCAAGGCAGTCATGCATTGCTGCCATTATTTCTGTCCTGAAATGACTGTCTTTGGGCTGGCTGAAAAGAGGTAGTCCTTGAAGAGGACTGCCTCCTAGTTCCCTTTCCTATGCTTGGTAGAAGAAGGGGTAGTCATGGAGGGGGCCCTTCTAACATAGGAAGTTTTGGCAGGATAATTTCTACAGTACACTGGTATAGGAGATATGAGCAGATGTTATATCTTGTAGCTCCTTGCTCTTCTCTTGTAGATTTTTAAATAATTCTGCAGACTGCTTACCAAACAGAGGGTTATGATCAAGAGGAGCATCTAGGATTTTGGACTTAAATCCTCTGGTAGTGGTTAGAGCCTAAGCCAGGAGTATCTAGGCAGAACAGATGCAGTTGCAGCTGATCTAGCAGAGGCCTCTGCTGTGTCATAACTGCATCTTATGGAGTGCCTGGCCACCTGGGATGCCAGGGATAGCTTAGATGTTACTTCAGTTTTGCTAGGAGAGTCCAGCAGGGAGTCCAGAAGTGTAGTAACTTGGGATACCAATTCCAAGGCATATTTCACTATATGTGTTTGGTAGTTAATTGCTCTGAAGGCCAGTGTGGAAGAGGTATAAGTCTTCTTGCCCAGCCTATCTATAATTTTACTGTCTTTGTCTGAAGGTATAAGAGACAAAGAAAGGAGCAGTCTAGATTGTCTATCTGGGGTCACAGCTATAACTGCAGGGTCCACCAAGTGGGGTTTTACTAGGAATTTGTGGTCATCAGGCACCTTACAGAAATGGTCTGGTCTCTTTGGAGCAGGTGGCTGGGTGTCAGGGTTCTTAGAGCAAGAAGCAAATGTGTCAAGGTATGCAGGGATCACTGGAGGAATGGATGATGGGGTGGGTGATTCAACCTGCAACAACACAAACTATCTTTCTTGAGTTTCTATCATTTGGGAAGTATCCCATTTGTAGTATTCTTTCATCTTGGTGATGGTTTTACCAAATGTTATGTCTCTGGGAGGGACCTCCTTCAACAGAATCCCCATCTGAAGAATAATACGCCGGGGGGAGGCTATTTGGGAAGAGTAGGTGATAAACTCCTCAGGGCAAGAGGACAGGGCTTCTTCTTCCTGGGGAATAGAGGGAAGGAGTGAGGTAGCAGAAGTAGGCCTTGGGCTGAGCATGGCTATACAGGGGGCTGAGGGTCATGAAGGCCTGCATCAGGGACTGGGTAAAAGACTGCCAGTCCGGTTGACCTTCAGGAGGAGTAGATAAATGCTTAGTTTTTTTGTCTTCTTTTTAAAGGAGTAGTTTTGTGAGACACTGTAGGCCTTGATTTTGGGTCCTTAGTAAAAGGAGACTCAGATTCCTGAGATCCAGAAGGCCATCCAGTGGAACCTGGTTCTCCTTCAACTTCTGGAATAACCGACATCTCTGCGGACATGCCGGCTGGCGCTCTGGAAATGGCTTCCTCGAGGGGGGCCGTAGAAGCAGACACCTCTAGCGGATGTCCCTCAACCCCTATATCAGCGGTTGGCAGGGCATCCGTTGACAGAGAGGCAGGGGAAATAGGCCGTGAAACTTTGGCCTTTTTCTCTGCTGGTTCCACCAGGTCGGCCAAATTTGGATCCATCCTAAGGGCTAGCTTCTTAAACCTTTGATTTTCTAAGTACAGGTTAAGGGTGGCCAAATGTCTTCTAAGAGTTTTAGGGACAAAGGATTGTTAGATGTGGCAGGAGGTATGGTCGTGTTCCCAGTCTAGACAAAAGACGTAATGGTCATGGGTGTCCTTACATGTAATTTGACGTCCACATCGGCATTTACCCTTCTTAGCAGACATCGGCTAAAGTAAACCAGCAAACTAAGCTCAAAGAACTGATAAGTAAGAAATCCCCAACAGGGTACTTAGCTGTGGACGTCTTGAGAGAGAGGAGCAATGCGATCGATCAGACGTTTGACTGCAGCAGAAAGGTTCTGAGGTCTGTGCATGCAGACATCACATTTAAGGTCCCTGGTTTATGGCCCTATGTGTGATGTCCCACATGCCAACAGCAACCAGGCTGAAAGCTTTTGTATAGGAGCCAACATTCAGGTCACCTGAGGGGGAGGATCTCACAGTAAGAATACTGCAACATGACAAGAGAAGGACATCCTGTGGTTCCTCTCTTACTGAGCAAGATTACTATCACAACAACTCCCCTTTGGGGAGAGTGACATCCCCAAAATTATCACATTGATAAGGTCCTAAGCATGCAATCAGTCGTGAGGGACTTGGGGACCTAGGTTGATAGCAAACTGACTTTAGACCACCATATTGCCTCTGTTGTACGGAAAGCTTTCTACATGGCCCACCTCATTAGTAAGGGTATCTCATCCAGGGACAAGATGGTCATAACATCCCTGTATTCTTCCCTTACAAGACTCATTAGAGTACAATGCTCCTTTTGGCATGTACCTCACAAAGCACATGCAGCAGCTGGAGATACAACAGAGGTTCCTCACCAGGAGAATCCAGGACCTCTAACATCTATCCTATACAGAGAGGCTAAAGGCCCTGTCTCTCTACTCAAGTCTCCTACAGACTCCTCACATGTGATTTCTGTCTGGCATCCGCAAGTCAAACTCCACTCAAGTAACCCGCACACGCACAACCTCAACCTGGTCTTTGACATCAATAGGACTTAGCGGGACAGATTTGTGTCCCAGAGACTCCCCCTCCACATCAAGCAGAGTACCTCATTAACCCTTTTAAGCGCAACCTGGATAACTGGATGGGGAAGAGAAAATACACCCCTGGGACTCCACCTGTCTCTCTGCTGGACAGTGGCATAGGGTGCTGACTTGATGGAACATGGGCTAAATTCTTGGCTAGGCTTGTAAGGACCTCAGGACCAACAACCTAGTAACTTCCTATGATTCTATAATTGGCAACTAATCTGAGTTGGGATTTCTGATTTTTTTTATTTGTACTTCAATAATTCAGCTCTATCAAGGGTACCAACTATTTACAATCAATTCACCACACACACACACACACACACACACACACACACACACACACACACACACACACACACACACACACACACACACACACACACACACACACACACACACACACACCAACTTCCGCTGAACATCCAACAAGGAAGGAAGATGGCAGGAGGCAAATGTGATGAATAATGACATAGGATAACACAGATGTCAAGTTACAGCAAGTACATAACTCTTTATCTGATGCTATCCATGTCATTATTCCTCACAGTAGGGTCAGAGTCCTCAGCTACAATCTACCTTGGGAGGCCGCAAGGAAGGACATGTCGAAGCACTGTGGAACCAAAGGAAGTCCTGTTCCTGAAAACCAAATCAAGATTTTAATGAGATATGAAAGTGCAAGGATTAGACCAAATGGTAGCAGCGCAAATATTGTCGATGGAGAGTCTGGCCATGTAGGCTGAAGTAGTAGCCACAAATCTAATAGAATGAGCTCTAACCTTTCCCGTTGCAGTATTCATCACATATGGGTTTACTCTTCTTGCTACCCGAACATCCGGCCAGTACAGCCAGACATCCTATGCAGTGTATGGTGCGTGGGATGTCTGACGTGGCTAGTAGAAGATGGGCCATAAAAGTGACGTCTACACACACCAGCCCTCAGAATTGTAAGGCCCAGTCAGAACCAGTCCTAGCAAGGGTAATGCCAGCCCTGTGCCATCCAGAAAGGGAAAGGCTGCATAGCAGGAGGGTTGGGTGGGAAGGAATACTGCAACATGGACGAGAAGGACATCTATGGTTATGAGAAGGTTTTACACAACTTTTCTATGTCCTTCTATTCACATGTTGCAGTATTCATCCCATATGGGTGTGTGCCAAAGCTCACTGAGATTGGGGTGGAGGTCTAGAGGCAGACTCCAGGAATCCATGAAGGATAGCCCTGGTGAATCCTGCCATGGATCTAGAGATGTGGTCAAGCTTGTAGTGTTTGGTGAAGGTGTGGACGAAAGTCCAGGTAGCAGCCTCCAGGACAGTAGAGGTATGCTTGCCCTTGAAGAAGGCACCTGAAGAGGCCATGGCTCTTGTGGAATGAGCTTTAACTGTACCCTGCAGAGACTTACCATGGAAATGGTAGCAGAAGATGATGGCCTTGGAGATCCAAGTAGAGATAGTCTGCTTGAACACTGCTTTCCCCAGGGCTCTGGGGTGGAAGGATATGAAAAGTTGCTCAGCCTGTCTGATAAATGTGGTGCTGTGCAGGTAAAATCTGATTTGTCTGTGCACATCCAGGGAATGCAGCTCTCTCTCACTGTATCCTTGTGGGTTTGGGAAAAAGACAGGTAAGTGTATGGCCTGATTGAGGGACAGGTCATTGACTACCTTGGGCATGAAGGATGAGTTTGTCCTGAGGGTAACCTTGTCCTTGTGGAAAATGAGGAAGGGGGGATAGCCATAAGGGCTTGGAGTTCAGACACTCTTCTGGCTGAGATTAGGGCCACTAATAGAATAATTTTCAAGTACAATGTTTTAGGGAAGCTTTATCTGCTGCCTCAAAGGGCGGGAGCGTAAGCTTCTCAAGCATGTAGTTAAGGTCCCAAGGCGGAGGAGAGGGTTGCCTGGGGCGGTCTGAGGTAAAGTATCCCTTTAAGGAAGAGTTTGAAAGGAAGTCTGGATGTTAATGGGAGATTCAGAGGCAGATATGCAGAAATAGCAGACAGATGGGCTTTGATAGATGACTAAGCCAACCCAGTCTGTAGTAGCTCACACAAACAGGACAGCACTAGACAGTGCTCACTTAGAAGCGGGTGCAGCTGTCTTTTATGACACAAAATAGTGAATCTTTTCCACTTTGAAAGATATGATTTTCTTGTATTCAGTTTTCTGGCCTCCTGCATGACATTGAGCACGTCCTCATTGTAAAGGTGTCTGAAGGGGATTAGAGTCCTATCAGCCACAGGGTTAATTGTAGAAGCTGCCACTGTGGATGAATTAGTGATCCCTTGTGCTGTGTAAGAAGGTCCACTCTAGGGGGGGGGGTAAACTTGTGGTGATTGCCCTTGAACAAATGTAGGAGTAAGGGGAACCAATGCTGTCTGGGTCAGTAGGGAGTCACCAACAAGATTTTTGGGTTGTCCTGCTGTATTTTCAGCAGAACCGTCTAAATGGGTGGGAAGGGGGATGCATATAGATATTTCCTCTTCCAGGAAATTGAGAAGGCATCTGTTGCCAGTGACTGTGGTTCTGGTGTCGTGGTGCAGAAGCCAAGAAGTTGCCTGTTGGTGGAGGCAAACAGGTCTATTTGCAGTATACTCCACCTGTGGACCAGATCCAGGAAGACATCTCTGTGAAGCATCCATTCACGTTTGTTTGCGCTGGTTCAGCTCAAATAATCTGCCTGTGAGTTGTGGAGAGAGGGAATGTAGTTCACCTGCAGCGTAATTCCCTGTGATGTCACTATTTCACAAACCAAAAGGGCTAGTCTGCAGAGCAGTTAGGACTTGGTCCCCTCCCATTTGTTGATATACAACAGTACAGTGGTGGTGTCTGCGTATATCAGAAGTGGTCCCTGTTATAGGACAGGGAGAAATGCCTGGAGGGATAGGAGGATTGCACTCATCTCTCTAGCATTGATGTGTTCTGATTTCTGGTGATTTGGCCACAGGCCCTGAACCTTTCAGTGTCCGAGGGTGGCTTCCCACCCCAGGTCTAAGGTATCTGTGTGCATGACCTGAGTGGGTCGGGGTGTTTGAAGAGGAAGGCCTATGTTGTGATTTACCTGATTCAACCACCATAGTATTTCCTTTTTTTAGGCAAGGTAGTAGGAGCACAATGTGCTCTAGAGGATGGTTGTGTTGCTTCCAGACTGACCGAAGGTACCACTGTAACTTTCTCATGTGCAGTCTTGCTAAAGGAAGCATGGGTATGGTAGCTGCCATGTAGCCCAGACATTTGAGGTACTGCCTTGCAGTCAATGCTGTGGAGTGAAGGACCAGGAGGAGATTTTCCGTCAATGAACTCACTTTTTGAGGGGACAGGAATGCCTCCATGAGATCTGAGTGGATCCTGCACCCGAGGAATACAACGTCTTGGGTTGGTTGAAAATGAGATTTTGGGAGGTTTATCTGAAATCCCAGTGATTGGAGGAGGGTCACCACAAAGTGGATGTGCCCTTGGATGGTTTCTTGGCTGGCAGCCTGAACCAACAAGTCGTCTAGGTATGGGAATATCTGTATTCCTTTTGTCCTGCAGTAAGCCGCCACAGGGGCCAAGCATTTGGTGATTACTGTGGGTGCAGTGGAGTCTCCAAAGGGCAAGGCAGAGAACTGCAAGTGAGAGGAACCCACCAAGAATCTCAAGCATTTCCTGTGGGTGGGTGGGTTTGATTGGGATGTGGAGATAAGCATCCTTTATATCTAATGCAGCCAGGAATCCTTCTGGAATTATGAGGGAAAAGGGCTGGCAGGGTCAAGCATTTTGAAGGTAGACACCTTTAGGAAAAGGTTGAGGTAGGAGAGGTCTAGAATATGTCTCCAGGGTCTGTCCTTCCTGGGGACCAGGAACAGCCTTCAGTAGCATCCTCTTCCTTTTGCAGTTGAGGGGACTGTCTCGATGGTAATCTGATCTAACAGGGTCTACCCTACCAGTTGCAAGACGTACAGTTGCTGAGTCGGTGGTCATGGTATGCCTTCTCCCTATGGGTGGGGAGATCCAGGACATAAAATAACTGTTTTGAAGTATGGACAGGACCCACTTGTCTGAAGTAAGGTGGGTCCAAGCAGCAAGACAGTGGTACAGAAGGAGGGGGGAGGCAAGGGTGGCGGGTAGTCAGATGCTACCTGCCCTGTTTTGAAAGGTAGTCCTCTGGCTAGAAGAAGGGGATGCTCTAGCTGGAGGGGCTCGTTTCCTTGTGGGCTTATGAGGCCTTGAAGGAGGAGCAGGGTGGGAGTGCTTCTTAATGAACTGTTTTGGCTGGATAGTTTCTGTGAAACTTAGGGATAGGTGAAACCAATAAATGTTTCAGAGGTCCTGCATTTCTTTACCATTTTGTTGCAGGGATTTGAAAAGGTCTGCCACCTAAGAACCAAAAAGTGCAGCATTATCCAAGAGAGCACCATTGAGCTCATCATTGAAATCTTCTGGCAGGGGCTGTAGGCGAAGGCAAGAATATCTGCGCAAGGCAAATACTGATGCTGCTGACCTAGAAGAGGATTCAGCAGCATCGTAAATACACTTGATAGAGTGTCTGGTGATCTAGGAGGAGAGAGCCAGGAGAGAGAACAGTGATGTTTTGGCAGGGGAGTTTGGAATATCCACCAGGTATTTGTTGGCAGATTCTAAGAGGGACAAGGTATGTTTGGCCATGTGGGTCTGGTAGTTTGTAGCTCTGAAGGCCAACGTAGCCAAAGTATATAGATTTTTGCCTATTCCCATTGTCTTGCTTTGTCAGCTGGGAGAATGGTGGTAGTAGTTAGGAGTCTGGATGCTTTGTCTGCAGAGACTGACACAGTGGCAGGTTCAGCAGGTGGCCACTTAAACAGATGCGTAGTAATGTCAGGCACCTTATAAAGCCTGTCTGATCTGCATGGGGCAGGGGATTGGGAGTCAGGGTTCAGAGATGCAGAAGAAAAAGCATCTAGGAAGGCAGGCAGGATAGGAGGGACAGCAGATGGGCTGGGGGTTTCCATTTGAATGAGGTCATAGTACCTCTTGTACCTCAGTCATCTCTCAGGATTCCCATTTAAAGTGATCCTTCATCCTACTGATTATTTCACTAAAGGTCAAATCTTCATCTGGGGAGTCAGGGTCCAATGACTCTTCCTCTGGGGATCCGTATCCCAAGGGGGAGTACAGTTGTAAGAAAGTGATTCCTCAGAGGAACCTGAAAGGACTTGCTCATCCCTAGTAGCTGTGTCAGTAGGCTGAGGCCTAGGGCTCAGGAGAGGAGGAGAGGTGGAACGAGTAACAGCAGTGGTAGGCCTCAGTGCATAAAGGCACTGAAAATGCTTTGAATGAAAGCCTGCCAATCAGGCATGCTTTCTGTAGAAGGAGAAATGTGTTTCCTCTTTTCTCTTCTTTTAAGAGTGCCTGTGGATGTCTGTCTAGAAACCAGAGATTGCAAGGGCTTGGAGAGCTCAGATGGTTCCTCAGAAAACACAGGCTCCCCCTGGCAGAGACACACACCAGTACAGCCTCTATGGACGTGCTTTCGCCTACAGATAGTACGGCATCCTTAGAGGTACCCGAGACCTCTAGAGTGGCGGATCCGGGTCTGGGTCCAGATCCAGGAACCAGGCCTATGTCAGCCACAGGCTGGGGATTGGCTGGAAGAGGCTCAGCAGTAGACGAAGGCCATAAGGTCTGGGTCTTCTTTCTTGGCGGTTTTGTAGAGACATCTGAGGAACCCTCCATCCGCAATGTAAGCTGCTTCAGACGTTGGTTTTCAAGATAAAGATTAAGGGCATGCAAGTAACTACGTAATGTTTTAGATACGAACACCTGGCAAATTGGGCAGGCCTTATGGTCATGCGACCATCCAAAACAGAAAAGGCACTTATCGTGGGCATCCTTGTGAGGGATATGGCAGCCGCACTGACACATACCCTTTCTGGATGACATGAGCAAGCAATACTATATATTTAGGAGGACTGAAAAGATTTCCAATGGGGTACTTATCTGATAAAACAAATTTGACATCAGCGGTAGCAGAGACACCTGGCATACGACTGGTGGCTGAAAAGTTCCGACAGCTGGTGCATGCTGACATCACCTTTATGGCCCATGAAATCTCGCCCACGTCAGACATCTCACTCACCGCAGAGGGACTGAAAGCTTTTGGATACTGGCCGTAAGTACTAGACTGCAGGGTAAACCCATATGCAGAATACTGAAACATGGGAATAGAAGGACATCCTTACTTGCCTGTGCACATCCAGGGAATGGAGTATGCTCTCACTTTCATTAGTTGAAGAGGGGAAAAGGTGAGCAGGTGAATGGACTGATAGTTTGTTGACCACTTTGTGCATGAAAGAAGGGCTGGTATGCAGGGTCACATGGCCTTTGTGGAAAACAGTGTATGGAGGACAAGCCATGAGTGCTTGCAACTCTGGCACCCTTCTAGCTGAGATAAGGGCTACCAGCAGGACTGCTTTCCATGTGGACATTTGAAGTGTTGCAGAACTGGCTGATTTGAATGGGGCCAGTGTGAGTTTTTCTAGGATGAAGTTCGGGTCCCAAGGAGGTGGAATGGGTTTCCTTGGTAGATTGATGTGCAAGACCCCTTTCAGGAACAATTTAACACCCAGCCTGGACAGTAAAGAAGGGTCTAAGGGTAAGCAGGCAGAGCTAATGGATAGGCGGACTTTAACTGAGGAGTATGAAAGTCCTGCCTTGATAAGTTCACACACTAAGTTAAGACTTGAGGGACACCCACTAGAAAGGGATCTCTAAGTCTTTGGAGACACCATTTGGAGAATTTTTCCCATTTTGAAATATAGGCTCTCCTTGTGGTAGGTTTCTTGGCCACCCTCAGGACCGAAAGCATGTTCTCAGAGTAGTGGTGTCTGAAGGGAATTAAAAGTTTATCACCCAGAGTGTTGGACATAGCATTTGTAGGTGAGGGTGGATAAGTGTTCCCTTCTGCTGTGAATAGGTCCACCTTATGGGGTAACGTGTGGTGCTTACTCTTGGCGCTGCATAGTAGAAGGCCAGTAGGAAGTCACCAGCAAGATTTTTGGCATGTCCATCCTGATTTTCAGGAGGACTTTTTGAATAACAGGGAAGGGAGGAAAGGCATATAGAAACCATCCCTTCCATGAAATGCTGAAGTTGTCCACTCTCCAAGCTAGTGGGGAGTGGTTCTTGGTACAAAACGTTTTCAATTGTCTGTGCTGGGGGGAGGTAAACAAATCTACTTGAGGTGTGCCTCACTGGTGGACAATGTCTAGAAAAATTTCCCTGTTTCACATCCACTTGTGATGCAGAGAGGACGATCTACTGAGAGCATCTGCCTGGTGGTTGTCCTGGGATGGGATTTAGGCTGCCTGGAGGGATAAATTGTTTTTGGAGGCAAGGTCCCAAATCTGGATTGCTAGCCTGCATAATAGGTAGGACTTGGTCCCCCCGTTTGTTAATGTACCACATGACTGTGGTGTCTGTGACTTTTGAAGGGGATCTGGCTGTAGGATGGGAAGAAAGGCTTTCAGTGCCAACTGGAATGTATTCATCTCCCTCACATTGATGTGTTTTTTTCCACAGGGATGGCCACCAGCACTCTTGCAACTTGAGGCACTTCATGGTAGCCACCCAGCCCAGTTCTGATGCATCTGTATGCATGTGCTGAGCTGGTGTGGGGAAGTGAGGTGGAGTGGAAGGTCTGCGTTCATTTGAATTTGTTGGATCCACCACCTTAATTCTGCCTTTAGGCAGGGTAGGAAGGGAATCTGGAACTCTAGAGGGTGGATGTGTTGGGACCACACATTCTTTAGATACCACTTCAGCTTCCTCATCTGCATTCTGGCTAAGGGTAGCATAGGAATTGTGGCTGACATAAGGCCCAGAAGTCGCAGGAATTTCTTGCTGATAGTTGGTGGACTTGGAGCAGGTCTTGGAAGTGGCCTGTTAGGGAAGCTACTTTGTCCTGAGGAAGGAATGCCTTCATCGGGTCTGTTCTGATCCTGCACCCAAGAAAGAATTTGTCCTTCTGTGGTGTTAGAGATGATTTGGGTAGATTAAGGGTGAACCCCAGACTTTGCAGCAGGGACATGACAAACTGCAGATGCTTTTTTAGGGTATCCTCTTTTTCTGCAAGGATGAGGATATTGTCTAGGTAGGGGTAGATTTGCACACCTTTGGTTCTGCAATAGGCTATGGCTGGGGCAAGGCATTTGGTGAAGACTCTGGGTGCAGTGGATAAACCAAAGGACAAGGCAGTAAACTGAAAGCAAGAACAGGGTCCAGTGAAATGCAAGTACTTTCTGTTAGAGGTTTTGATGGGGATGTGGAGGTAGGCCTCCTTGAGATATATTGTGGCCATGAATGCTTGGGCTGGCAATAGTGGAATGAGGGTCTGGAGGGATAGCATTCTGAAAGATGGAACTTTCAGGAAGAGGCTTATAAAGGACAAGTCCAGAATTGGCCTCCAGGGGCCATCCTTTTTTGGTACTAGAAATAACCTTGAGTACAAACCTTTTCCATCTTGTCCTGAAGGGATGGCACTATGGTTCTGTGATCAGTAGATCTTGTAAGATTTTGGCAATAAGGTGTAGTTGGTTATTGGGTGGGAATGGAATGCCCCATGCTGGGGGTCTTTCTTTCCAGGAAAGGAAGTATCCCTATTCTACTATTGCCGGAACCCAGCGATCTGTAGTGATTGTTATCCAAAGGGGCAGGCAGTGGGAAAGAGTTGACAGAGGGAGGTGGGCAAGGAAGTCAAACATTGTTGGTGCCATTTCTGTCATGAAAGGGCTATCTGGGAGAAAGTTGAGAAGAGGCTGGTCTGGAAGAGGTCTGTCGCCTGGTTCCTTTTCTGTGCCTGGAAGGAGGAGGTGTAACAGTGGAGGGAGTTCTCCTGACATAGGTGATCTTAGCTGGATAATTTCAGTAGTATTTAGGTATGGGAGACACCAGAAGGTGTTTAATATCTTGAAGCTCCTTACTTTTTTCCTGAAGGTTTTTAAACAGTTCAGCCAAACCGGAGGCTATGGTGTAGTGAAGCATCAAGGAGTTTGGACTCAAAGTCCTCAGGCAGGGACTGAAGTCTTAGCCATGAGTATCTGCATAGCACTGATCCAGATGCAGCAGACATAGCAGAACTTCAGCTGCATCTAATTTAATGCCTGGCTATCTGAGATGCCAGGGATAGTTTTGATTGCAACTCAGTCTTGTTAGGGGAGTCAGGCAGGGAGGATAAAAGTGAAGATGCTTGGGATACCAGATCCAAGGCATATTTAATAATGTGTGTTTATTTATTTTATTTTTATTTTACATTTAACCAGGATGGTCCGACTGGACACAGGTCCATTTTTAGCGGAGGCCCGGGGAGAAAAGCTCCACAGTAAGTAAAATGTTACACAATATGTTAAAATACAGTATACAGAGAATTTTCAAATAATATGTTAAAACACAGTATACAGCAGAAGACATATATTTGACAATTAATAGCTCTGAAGGCTTGGGTGGAGGAGGTATAGACCTTCTTGCCTAACCTGTCCATACTTCTGCTGTCTGGAGGCAGAAGGAAAGAGGATGGGATTAGTCTTGACTGCTTGTCTGGGGCTACAGCAATTACTGCTGGGTCTGACAAGGGGAGGTCCACAAGAAATTTATGGTCATCAGGCACCTTATAGAAACAGGTCTCTTAGGAGTAGATGGCTGAGAATCAGGACTTTTAGATGCTGAAATAAATGCATCCAGATATGCAGGTATAACTGATGGGATAGCAGAAGGACAGGGGGATTCAACTTGAAGCAACTCAAAATATCTTTGAGTTTCAGTCATTTGGGAAGTATCCCATTTGAAATATTCTTGCCATTCGGTAATGGTCTCTCCAGAAGTGATGTCTCTAGGGGAGAGTCCCCTTTTATTGATTTCTCATCAGGGGAATAATATTCCAGGGGAGAGGCAATCTGTGATGAGTAAGTAATGGACTCATTGGATGATGAGTAAATTTCTTCTTCCTCTTCTTCACGAGAAGTGGGAAGGGGAATAGAAGTAGATGAGGCAGGCCTTGGGCTAAGGACAGGGATGGTGGAGGGAGAGGAGGCCAAGTGGCTAAGAGCCATGAATGCCTGCATTAAAGACTGAGTGAAACACTGCTAGTCAGGTAATCCCTCAGCAGGAGGAGATAAATGTTTAGTTTTTTGCTTCCTTTTCAAAGGAGTAGTTTTGGGAGAAGGCCTAGTTTCTGGGGCCTGAGCTACGGCTGGAGCCTCGGATTCTGGCATTCCAGTCAGGCATCTGGTAGAGCCTGGTTCCCCCCTTCGACTTTGGTTGAAACAGTCTGAGCAATCTCCATGGATGTGCCAGCTGGTACCTCAGCAGCAACTTCCTCAAGGGGAAACGGTGAAGTAGACGGCTCTAACAAATGTCCCTCAACCCCTATACTGGCAGCTGGTGGGGCGTCTGACAACAGAGAGGCAGAGGAATCTTGGCATTTTTCTATGGCAGTTCCACCTGGGTGGCTGACTTGGGATCTATCCTAAGTGCCAACTTTTTAAGCCTCTTGGGTTCTAAGTAAAGATTAAGGGCAGCCAGACAGCTTCTGAGAGTCTTTGGGATGAAGGATTGGCTTATGGGACAGGAGGTATGGTCATGTTCCTGGCCTAGGCAAAAAACACAGTGGTCATGTGAGTCTATGCAGAATTTGGTGTCCACATCAGCATTTCCCCTTTTTGGTGGACATCGGCTAAAGGGAAGTCAGCAAACTAAGCTCATGCAATAGTAAAAGAACAAATTCCCCAATGGGGTACTTAGCTTTAGGCGTCTTAATAGCAGAGGAGCGATGTGATCAATCTGATGTTTGACTGTGGCAGAAAAGTTCTGAGGTCTGTGCGTGTAGACGTCTCATTTAAAGCCAATGGTTTATAGCCCTACGTGTGATGTCCTACACACCTGCAACAACCAGGCTTAAGTTTTTGTATAGAAGCCGACGTTCAGGTCACCTGATGTGGAGAAACCCACACTAAGAATACTGCAACATGGGAATAGGACATCTGCAGTTGTCCACAGAGAAAGGCAGTCCTGAAAGGCTTGCAATGTTAGGAGGACTGTTCTCATCTCTAGGACATTTATGTGCAGTTTGATCTCTACTGGGAACCACATGCCTTGAACTGTTCTCCCCTGGAAATGCTGCCCCCCACCCAAACAGAGAAGCATCCATGGTTACAGTGGCCTTGAGCAGAGGAAGTGAAAAGGGCATTCCTAAACAAGATCCTGAGACTGAAGCCACCAAATAAGGTGTCATCTGCACACTGGCGTCAATTTTATGGACATGGACAAACGCTGAGACAAAACAGACCACTGAACTGCCAGTGTCTACTGTAAAACCCACGTATGGTGTTTTGCTTGTGGTACCTGCTGTATGGCAGCAGCCATGGACCTTAGGGTCCAAAGAACCAAGTGGACTGGAGGATTCAAAAGATTTAAGACTTGCATGACGAGCTCCCAGATCAGCTGTACTCTCTGAAAAGATAGTGCTGCAGCCTCAGAGACAGAGTCGAGCTGGATTCCTATGAACTCTAATTTTTGTGTCGGGACTACATTCGACTTGAGAGATTCACTGCAATCCTCAACTTGCTGAACAAAAAGAGGATGTACTGGATTGGCTTGTGACAGTTGATGCCTTGTGAGAGCAATGAGCAGCCAATCGTCAGAGTACAGAAACATATGGAATCCCTGCAGCCTCAGTGAACCACCACCACTGCCATACATTTGATAAACAGCCGGGGGCTGTGATGAGTCAAAAGGGCAGGGTTTTGAACTAGTAAAGATTGGCCCATAATCAGAAGCGAAGGCATCTCTTTGAACGCCTGTCTTGATGTGATGGAGATCCACTGAGCACATCCAGTCACCCTTGTGTAAGAGAGGCAAAATAAACCAAACAGTGACCATATCCAGAACTTGGACTTCTTGACCGATAGATTCAATTGCTGAGGTCCAGAATAGGATGCAGATCCCCGGTCCTTTTTGACACTAGAGAGAGACAGTAAGTTCCAGATTCTCTTTGTCCTGCTGGGACCTCTTGGATGGCTTTTTTGAAGTTGTACAACTTCCTTAAAGGTGAATTCCATCTGGCGGGGTGGTATATTGTAGAGATGCCTTCATATTTATTTATTTGTGTTTGTTTACTGGGAAATTCCAACTGGACACAGGTCCTTTTTCAGTGGAGGCCCGGGGAGAAAAGCTCCACAGAGTGAATAGTGATAAATGGTGTACATAATAATCAGTACTTTATACATTATAAGTGATCTTGACATGGAGAAGAAGAAAGAATACAGGTGCACATTAGGTGCCATTAGGTAGTAGCTCTTGTTACACATCAAGTGAAGGAGTAGAAACATAGCAAAACAATTGTATAACAGTAATACAGTTCAACAATTATTAAACAAATATTAATAAACAATAATAATACACAAGAATTAATAAATCCTGGAAAGGATTTCCTAGCAGAGTAAGGTTGAACAAAAGGGAATGAAATAACCTCTGGAAACTATGTTTAACACCCACTGATTGGAGGTGATGTTTATCCAGGCAAGTGGGTAAAGGGAAAGATGACTCCCACTGCCTCCAAGGCAGGACAGTCAGGCAACGCTTCAGGAGCGCTGAAAAGGCTGCTCAGAGAAAGGTTCCTGGGAACCCTGATTTTGTGGACCATTCCCCACCTCTAGGGTGGCATTTACCACTGAATCCTCTCCCCCTGCCTCTGAAAGAGGAAACATTAAGAGCATCCTCAAGGAAGAGTGACCTCCGGAACCACATCTTAGCTCCTCATTAGGTCTTGGAAAATGACCTCTGTGGAGCAGAAAACTTGATCCCAACTCAGAACAACGTATTCCCTTCCTGCTCACTATGGATTAGAGTTTCTTTCACAGAAGGTCCAAAGAGAGTGGACCTGTCATAGGGAGAGTTAGTAAAAGATGCTCTGAAGGACTCCACAAACCTGTATAGTTGTAACCAAGCATGCCACCTTGAAGCTATTCTGGTACCTGCAGTTTGAAAGGTAGTTTCTGCTGCATTGGAAATTAGCCTCATGGAGGAATTCATGAGGGACGTCAGAGTAGATAGTTTGGGAGAGAGCCTCTTGAGGTCCTCCTCCAGCACCAACTCTGTAAGGGAAGTGGTGAGTTCTTTGAGCACGTCCCTTTGAAGGCAGATGAAGTGTGCCAGTTAACTAATTGCCAGTCCAAATCTATCTGAAGCAAACAAATGCTTCCCATGCCAGTCAATGATCCAAGACTTTCTGTTTGGGGATGGACCATGGAGCTCTGCCAGCTCCTTTTTGATGGCAGCCACAACCACGATAGCATTAACCTGAACTACTTTGCTCAAAAAGGGTAGGTCCATGGGAGGGCTAAAGAACTTGTCGGCTCACTTAGGTTCCGACTCCAGAGTGTCAGGTTCCTTCCAGGCTCTGTGGGCAATAAGATCCACCAACTCATCAGCGATGGGGGGGCACCCAGGAAGTAGATGGGGCCATCACAAATGTCTTCAGAAACATGGGGTCCTCTGAAGACTGGAGGTTGGGGAGACCATCCGCCCTTTTGCCTCAGGATCTCAAGGATGTCCCCAAAGAAGACATTGGGTAGAGATCTGGGGGACCTCCTCTGTGGGGAGCTCCAGGAAGGACTCAGAAGATGCAAGGACCCCATGAGGGGAGGAAACCCTCTGAAGGCTGGTATGGGATGGCTGACCCTGGAAAGGATGGGAGGCCTCGCCACCCAGGGTAGAAAGGGGTAGGGGTGGACCTGGAGGGGCAGGAGATGTCGCTCCAGTCCTAGAGAAGGTCCTCTCTAGCATCTGGAAGGTCAATGGGCTGGAAGTGTTCCCATCCACATTTCTCGGGTCAAGACCACTCGGAACAGAACAAGTCCCGACACAGCGCCGCAGCCCCCAGATGATACCAGTCTGGAGATATCCATTATCATAGGCCAAAGACCCAAGGGGAAAATAATGGTTAAAATGGCCTGGATCAAACCCTGTCCCCATGGAGCTGGCGCCAACCACTCGGGTCCATGGGCGGAGAAGCAGAGCAGGCCCGGGACCCTGATCAGGTAGAGAAAAAGGGAATACTTGGCATCTGACCATGGATATCAGAGTCCCAAGATTCTGAAGCCTCTGGGGTCTGAAGAGAATGGAGAGTTGGAATTGGAGAGGCACCCCTACCCAGGTGGGCTGGGGAAGCCAAAAGCCCCAACTTTATCTAAGCCCTAAGAAAGTTCCTGATCATCCTGTCCATATCTGAAGGTAACATGCTCCAATATGAATGGGAGGAAGTGGAGGAGTGAGTAGACTTGGCTGGAGACCCAACCCTGGACACAGAGGATCTAGGTCTGTAATCTAAGTTAAACACAAAAATAGAAAATAGAAGTGCTTATCTGAGGGAGAGCCAGGGATCACTTCCATAACATAACATAGCAAACGAGAAAGAATAGTTGTGTAAAATCTTACCATAACTACAGATGCCCTTCTCTTCCATGTGGCAGTATTCTTAGTGTGGGATTCTCCATCTCAGGTGACCCAAATGTCAGCTCCTATACAAAAGCTTAAGCCTGGTTGCTGTAGGTGCATGGGACGTCACACGTAGGGCCATAAACCAAAGACCTTAAACGTAGTATCTGCGCACACAGACCTCAGAATCTAACTGCCCACTTGGACAGTCAACTAGCATGAGTCAAATAATGTCCACAAGAAGTGTGAAGTGCCATTTGCTGGCTAGTATGACCATAGTCTAGGTGGTGCTCAAGGGTGCCCTCTATACAGGCCAATAGGAATGAAGGGGGATAGGTGAGAGGGAAGGAATACTACAACGTGGAAGAGAAGAACAATCTATGGTTATGGTGAAATTTTACACTAGTCTATGTCCTGCTATTCCCATGTTATGGTATTCTTAGTGTGGGAGACTGCCACAGCTTAGGAAGAAGGACGAGTGGAGGTAGAGGTAAATGATTCCAGAAAGCCCTGCAGTATTGCCCTAGCAAACTCTGCTCTGGAGATTTGGTCCAATTTGTAGTGTCTTGTAAAGGTATGTATAGTGGACTAGGTGGCCACCTCCAGAATGGAAGCTGTGTCCAGGCCTTTGAAGAAGGCTTTGGAGGATGTTATGGCCCTGGTAGAGTGAGTTCTTACCCCCTGGAGTAGGTCTTTGCCATGATAGAAGTAGCAGAAGCAGATAGTTTTTCTGATCCAGCAAGAGATGGTTTGTTTGGAGACTGCCTTACCCAAGGCACTGGGGTGGAAGGAAACAAATGGTTGAATTTTCTGATAGACTTAGTTTTGCCTAAATAAAACCTCAGTTGCCTGTGGACGTCCAGGGAATGGAATATCCTCTCATCGTCATTAGTGGGAGAGGGGAAAGTGGGCAGGTGAATGGACTGGTTTAACTCATTCACTCCGGAGCAGCTCAGAAAAAGCTGCCTGCTTAATTCCACCATAGGAACAACAGTGCAGCCTGAACTCATTTTCATTAAATCCATTTCTAATACCATACAGAAAACAAATGTTCATAACTCTAAGAGCTAGACTAAAAATGTAAATGTGAAAGTTGTTCAGCAGACACTGACCTTTCCAGCAGTGTAAATGTTGACAGTGTGTATCAAAGTCATTATTAAATATTTGGCAAGGAATGTTGATATTGTGCACATTTTTTACCTTTTTGGAAAAGTAAAGCACAATATCTTGGTCAGTGTACCATGTAGACCCATACAATTTGTATTTATTTTGTTTGTATGAATGGCAGCTTTAAAATGATATATTAACCATTACGGTGTGATGCTCCTTTATGGAGATATTCACAGAATTATGATCAATATAATATTTCTCATAATTGATAAATAAACAAAGCATAATATCTCATCACCTGTAATAGACAGAGGCTGCATATCAGTGTAGAAACTGTGCATCTTAATGTCAGCTTCAGAATGATGCAGCATTTGTGTCATCACCAATGCTCCCTTGCAAAGATATGGGCATAATAAGTATTGGAAATGTATAATTTTCATACTCCTACAAGACTAAAACTGTGATATCTGTAAATGTGTACAGTGCACAGGCACAGTTCTTTTACCATGTTGTAAGGAGTAACACTGTCTTCACAATGAGGTATTACATGGCACACTGACATGCTCCCTTGCAAAGTTAATTGCCAAAATATGAAAAAAATCATAATTTCCATAACCTAAGTCCGAAACAAACTTTGATATCTGCACATGTGTACAATATACAGACACGGTTCTTTTACCATGTTGAAACTATCAACACTGTCTTCAAAATGAGGTATCAGCACATTCAGATGCTCCTTTGCAAAGTTATTTACCAAAATATGAAAAAAAGTTTCCATAACCTAAGTCTGAAACAAACTTTGATATTTGTATATGTGTACATCATACAGGCACAGTTCTTTTACCGTGTTGGAACTATCAATACCATCTTTAAAATGAGGTATTACTTAACAAATTTAGATGCTCCCTTGCAAAGTTATTTACCAAAATGTGAAAAAAAATCAATTTCCATAACCTAAAGCCAAAACAAACTTTGATATCTGTACATGTGTACAACATACAGGGGCAGTTCTTTTACCATGTTGGAACTATCAATGTTGTTGTTTCTTTCGGCTTTTCCTGATTAGGGGTCGCCACAGCAGAACTCCGGCCTGCTAATGATTGGTAGTTGATTTTTACGTGCCGACTTACCAGCCCTGATGCACAATGTTCAATGAAGGTACGCCCATTCACGCATGTCTCCACGCAGAAGACGCTCTAGCTGAGAATCGAACTGGACAGCGTCTTACTGTGAGGCGACAATGCTACCACATTGTCTTTAAAATGAGGTATTACTTAGCACATTCAGATGCTCCCTTGCAAAGTTATTTACCAAAATATGAAAGAAATCATAATTTCCATAACCTGAGTCCTAAAAAAACTGATATCTGTACATGTGTACAGCATTCATACCCAGTTGTTTTACCATGTAGACACATATGATTGTAAATATACACATTCTAGGTGTAGCCAACATACTGCTGAATGGGTATATGTAAAGAGAAAAAGCAAGGTAAGGACCGCCACTCCACTAATGAACCAGGACAGGCATGGGACATCAGTGGCAGGCAAGGCCATCAAATCTGTCCGATAGCTGTGCTGGCTACCCACTCAGACAGCTGATACCACTACAGTCTCACGACCTCCTTCAGTATCAGCAGTCTGCCTTACCTATGCCTTTTCTCTTTGCATGTGTCTATTCAACAATGGACCTAAGGGATCAAGTTCTGTATTACTAAGCCATTCCTGTCATCTAAACTCTACACATGCCTGATAAAAGCAGAATAAAAAAAGAAGTATTGCAGGATGGTTACTGACATATTAGATTGTACATGGTAGCACTCTCCCAAAACAGCTGTTCTTTCTCAGCATCTTCACAAGCTCCTAACCACAGTTATTTGCCAAACTCAGAAAAATATATTTTATACAACACATTTCATAACAGAGTTTTACTTACCATACTGGTCTTATCTGGTCATGGGTGTTTTCCATTCTTCTCACAAGCTGCATGTTACCAATCCTGCATAGCTCTCCTCACGCCATTGTGGAGGTCAATCAAGAACAACGCAATGTCCTCCTCAGTTAGGTGAACACCATCCCTTTTGAACAGGTGAACATCTTCTATGGTGATGCTGTCATGGCAGACTGTAGATCCACTGACCCTGTGCATCAAGCCATGCATGAACCCATTCTGTAAACATCTGGCCTTGTGCGCTGCCCACTGAGTGTTTGCTGTTTTCCATATCTGTTGAAGAATTATGTCAGATCACACAAAATGACAACTTGGCCACCATGACTGCAGGTGTTCAAAAATTGCTCTGATTTGAAACCGTAGCATTCCCAGTGGTTGACTGATGACATCATTCCCTCCAATGTGCAGCACAAGAATGCTTCTCTTCCAACAACTGCAGTACTCCATTCCAATGCATACCTCTTCTTACAATCCAGTATACCTTCACACTGGATGTGGGAAATTCAGGTTGTACTGGTTTTCAGTTACGGAGGCATGGCTGGCAGCCCAGTGAATGTAGGAATGGCCACATACCCACACTCTCACTTGTTCTCCTGCTTGTGAAGCCATGTCAGTGTCAGAAGGTGGATGAACCTGCACAGGAAAGAAAATGCAAACAGATTACTACTGATGTTTGACAGATGCATTGGAAGACTACATATATATGTATATCATATGCATTACCTGGTTACATATATATGTATATCATATGCATTACCTGGTTACATATATATGTATATCATATGCATTACCTGGTTAGTCCATCCAAATCTTCACTCCTATCTACAGGGGCAGTATTTTTTGTATTAGGTACATAAATGGTGCTGACGCTGCAGAGGTACATACCTACCACCTGCGAAAACACCAAATTACATACAATGACTGACAAGGGGGCATAGAAAGGGCACATGTAAATGGAAAAGGCAGGGTAAGGACCGCCACTCCACTAATATGCCAAGGACAGGCATGGGGCTTCAGCTCATGGGCATCTGAAGTGTCCCATACCGGTGCTGGCTACCCACACAGACTGCTGGTAGCAGCAATGACTCCTGATTGCATGTAATGCCAGCATTCTGCCTTACCTATGCCTTTTCCATTTACATGTGTCCTTTCAGCAATGGCCATAAGGAGTGAAAGGGGTCAGCTAATGTAAACCCTCTTGCCCTGACCTATATACATTTACTATACCTGAAGGGAGGGAGACTGAGTGGAGAGCTACACCAAGACAACATGTGAAAAGACCAAGACTGACCCAGGCTTTGTCTTTTTGCAGGTGTCCTTTCCCGGAGGGAAACATTGCATCACAGTGGCACCCCCGAGGCCATGCTTACCTAGGACAGCAGCACTATGGGACTGAGCTGAAGAGTCTTCAAGTTCCCAACTGCGATCCAGGTGCATCATAAGATCCATGGAGGCTGGGTATGCCTCCCCATGATGCATCCACCTACACAAGGGCAGTTGGCACAAAAGTCTGAAGAGGGACCTTCCTGGCCTTGGTGCATAAGGGCTTGGCTGGTAACAGACAAGGGGGCACAGAAAGGGCACATGTAAATGGAAAAAGCAGGGTAAGGACCACCACTCCACTAATATACCAGGGACAGGCATGGGGCTTCAGCTCGTGGGCGTCTGAAGTGTCCCATACCAGGGATGGCTACCCACGCAGACTGCTGGTAGCAGCAATGACTCCCGATTGCATGCAATGCCAGCACTCTGCTTTTTCCATTTACATGTGCCCTTTCAGCAATGGCAATAAGGAGTGAAAGGGGGGAGCTAATGTACACCCTCTTGCCCAACCTACATACATTTACTACACCTGGAGGGAGATTGAGAGGAGAGATGCAAGAAGACAACATGTGAAAAGACCAAGACTGACCCAGGCTTTGTCTTTCTGCATGTATCCTTTCCCAAAATGAAACATTGCATCACAGTGGCACCCACCCCAGGCCATGCTTACCTAGGACAGTAGCACTATGGGACTGAGCTGAAGAGTCTCCCAAGTTCCCAACTGCGATCCAGGTGCATCATAAGATCCATGGTGGCTGGGTATGCCCCTCGTGATGCATCCACCAACACAAGACCAGTTGGCATAAAATCTGGAGAAAGACCTTCCTGGCCTTGGTGCATAAGGGCTTGGCCGGTAACTGACAAGGGGGCAAAGAAAGGGCACCCTTGAAACCATGAATATCCAGGAAAACAGCCCATTGGCTGCATATTTATTTGCCTTATGCATCGCATAATGTGTCTTTCCTGATGTCAGTAACCCACTAGAAATTTATGGCCATGGTACTCGCCAAAGCATTTGACATACAGGTTGATGTTGCAAGTTGGGCATCCCCATGATGGCTCAGCACGTTTACCCTTGCTGGCACAGTTTTTGCATCTTGATTTATGCCATTTCACTGGAAAGTGGGAGCCATGCTCAAATAGGCTCACAGCCTCTGGGGCAGTAATCTCAGTACATCTTTTCCTCTTGGTGTAACTGCCAAGTAGATGCAAGCCTAGGTTCCTTTGGAACTGTAACTGTGTTGCTGCAATAGCACGTCCAGAGCATGAGAGTTGCTGGTGGCTGTTACTTTCACAGAATATAATGAAAGCATTGATTATGGCCACATCCCATAAGAACCAGAACAAGTACAGCTACCATTTGCGGGCCTTTCTGGCAGTGGGATAATGTGTCCTGAGCTGATCGGCCCAATCCACCCCACTCATGTAAGTGTTGTACATGTTTACAACTGGTGGACATGGCACTGATGCCTTGGTTCCATCATGCTTTGTCCTGTGTGTGCTGGAGACTGCCAAGGTTGGGTTACAGTTAGTTGACAGGAGGAATACTGGGTTGCTGTCCTTCCATTCAGTAGCTAGCAATGGTCCACTCTGCAGTTGCTTGAAGTAGCCTCGAGCTGCTTTTCCAATTACCTGTCTGTTGAATGTTAGAGGCTATCCTAACCTATTGGTGTGCATGGTTCCACAACAGTACAGACCATCTTGCAGCAATTGCTGTGCTAGTGGAACAGAGATAAAGAAGTTATCAAAGTAAATGTGATGCTTCTTGCCAATCAGTCCCCTAGTTAAGTCAACCACAACTCGCTGTGCCAGTCTGACCTCTGTATTCTGCTCCACTTTTCCAGTGTATACCTGGAATTCACGTACACAGCCATTGGTAGAGTCTCCCAGCACCCAGACCTTAATGTCATACCTCTCCGGCTTACCAGGCATAAACTGTCTAAATGTCAAGCATCCACAGAAGCCAACCATGACTTCATCTACTGCCACCTCACGATGCACACTATACTGTGTCCTACATGCATGAAGTACTGCATCCAGTACTGGCCGTACATGATGTAACTTGTCATGACCCACAGAGCCTTGTGGTAGGCTGAGGCTGTTATCACTGCAGTGGAAATACTGTTGAATTATTTCAGACCTGTCTCGGGTCATGCACTCCACTATTAGGAAGCGACCATATACATGGTGCGTTTCCCAGTACTGCCTGTATTCAGGAACATGTACAAGAGGCATATATATTCTGACACCTAGAAATGTGCATATGTCTCCTGGATAAATAGGACTCCACCTCGCATCAACCATTGGCAATAAGGGTGTACAGCTCCTCTGGGAACATCAAATTCATGAAGTCCATCTCTGTGCTATCTGAGCCCAAGTTGTTTACTGGGCCTACTGGCCCCACAAAGTCCTCAATCTGTACTGTTTGGAGGTGTTTTTCCCACATGATCATACGTGATGGGCATGCTCGGCATACCTTACTGGGTCGCCTAGAAGAGTTGGGAATGGAAAGTGCTGTAGGGTTCAGAGATGGTGCTCTCGCAATGTCAGTATCAACTACACTGCATGCAGTTGTTAGTGAACTACTAACAGACATTCCCTGCTGAGGGACAACTGTATCATTGCCTGATAAGGACTTACTTCGACTCATATCTAGTGGATTTTCTCCATCCCAATACACATACTCTGGACCATTTTGAACGTCATGTGCCAAATGAACATCCACATCATTATCAGCACTTGCAGTGCCATGCACTGCGGAGGACTTCATAGGTGTGTCAGTCATACCATGTGCTTTCTTCAGCACAAATAAAGGCAAGTCATCATCTGTGTCAAAATCAGAAGGCACTGGGTGGCCATTACATGCGGCCTCCTTCCTTAGGAGTGCCAGTGGTACCTCATCCTCACTATCATGGTCAGTGCCATAATTATTGGTCCAGGCTGCTGTGGCAAGTCATAGTGGTCTTTATGGAATGGCTGGCACAGGGGCATCATCCATATCATGGGCAATGGCCTTGTCACGCAGACGTGCGAGTGGACTCTCATCATCTATGTCGGTCTTCATTCTCACTCTGGTTGGCATTATGTGGTGGCTGAAGGTACATACCTGTGTCTGAACCACTGCTACAACCAGAGTCTGTTTCCTCACCCAACAGGTAAATGCTGCTTGCTTTCTCCTCAACAGATGGCATCTTCATTGGGGGATGTGCTGGTTTCCACTTGAAAATACACCTGAAAAACACAATAGTATAGAACATTCTGATGTCATATACCTGCAGAGAGGCACATGAAAAGCAATGCACCATAAAAATATGTATCGACTGTGTGACACAGGAAGTTACTACATGATACGATGTTAAATTTCAGTAGTCCACAAAGATATGAAGCATATATACCAACAAGCAGCAATGGCCAGTAACATGCATTGTTCATTACTGTCACACAACTAATTTATAGGGCATCTGCTCATATCCCAAATACAAAAATAAAGGAAGGTATTCAGCCACATGCCGGCACTTTACATGGTGTAAACATTACAGTGATGAGTGGGTACATTGCCCTCAGCTCATCAGACTAGAAATTTTATATATATATATATATATATATATATATACACACATATATATATATATATATATATATATATATATATATATATATATATTTATTATTTATTCCAGTTTGGTGACCAGGGAAGTCCACTGGGCTCAAGAGCTCATTTTCAGTGGAGGCCCGGGAAGAAAAGCTCCACAATACAAAGTTATCACATAATGAATTACAAAGAAAATATTTGCATTACAATCAACAGGTAGTATTACAAAAACAACAGGTAGAATTGCAGTCAAATAGGTATTATACAATAAAGCAACTAAGATATTAAAGAAATTGTCCAGGAGGATGAGAGGCATAGAGCATAAGGCTGGATGTTGATATTGGTTACATTTATAATCTAGGTCTATGAGAGAAATTAAAAAGGTATGAAGGTTAGCCAGGAGAGAAGGAGGAGGGGTGCTTGGGAGGTATGGGATGAAGAGTGCAGTTACATTTTCTGTGAAGAAACAGATAGGAATGAAGTTGAGTTTTGAAGATGTTTAGTAGGTTGTCACAGGTCCTTAGTGTAGAGGGCAGGGCATTCCATTTTTTAGCTAGGGAAAAGGAGAGTAGGAGCTGACCAGCTGGGCACTTGGGCTTGTGGACGGTAATAAGGTTTTGGTGAGTAGATCTAAGGGGTCTGAGGGGGGTATATGGTTGAAGAATATTAGATAGTGCGGGGCAGCTGGTGGGTTGAAATAATTTGTGGGCTGAGACAATTTGGAGGAAGTCAAGTTGATTGGGGAGTTCAAGCCAATTTAAAGTTTGTAGGGATGTGCAGTGATGAGAGAAGGAATTTGCCTTGGTGGCGAATCTGGAGATTTTATTGTAGCATACTTCCAGTATATATGCACACATACATACATACACACATGTCCATTATTTATTTTTCTTATGTTGTCAGTTGTCATTCTATCATCAACCTGTGGCACAGAGTCCCCAGCTACCTTACACGTTGGGTAGCTCACCAAACAGATATGCAAGTAGTGTAACAGCTGAAATATGCCTCACAGATATCACCCACAAAGATAGGTGTAAACATAAAATAAATAAAATAAACAAGACTCTAACTCAGTAAGTCAACAAAATCAGTTCACAGTTCAAAAGCAGAGACAATACTTTACCACAACAGTGTAGGATACTGTAAAATAAATACAAAAAAATATGAGTTTTGGATATCGTCATTGCCTTATAAGTAAAACAGTATGTGACAGAGGGTCAGAAATCTCAACTTTCCAGATTTAGCTTCATAGTTTTGTTCTGTTTAGCCAACAACTTTGTGGTATTCTGGCAAATCAGAGGACGCAAGGCACTAAATAATAACATATGTAATTCATATCCTTCATACATTCTATGACAATTCCTGTTATTCTAGTAACTTTCTAAGTTAAAAATAACAAAATTACAATGTACCCTCTCATAACTCTCAAGTGTACTGATTTTCAAAGGCTGTCCAGATTTTGCCTCTCAGATTTTGTTGCATTTCTTGAAATTGTACAAATGACAGAAAGAAACGCGTGTGTGTGTGTGTGTGTGTGTGTGTGTGTGTGTGTGTGTGTGTGTGTGTTGGGATTGACTGCAATGACTCCAAGTGGAGAAAAACCCAAATCTGGCTGGTGCATTCATCAATGTGATGACGACTTCTGCTTATGTGAATAACACTGACAGCTGCTGAGAGTTTTGCCTGAAATCTGATAATGACTCAGTGCTACAAAGTTATGCATGTTCAGACACAGGTGATAATTGCTGCACATAACCTGTTGAGTAGGCATTCATTGTATTACCTGGTGCAGCTGTTATGTAACGCAGAGTCATTATCATCTGGTAGGAGAGGCCATAGTCATTCAGTAACAATGGTACAACACTTAGTCAGAAACAATAGTATAACAATTATTACTGAGCCCTTCCTCCCGCCTATGTAACAGACACTCATTATCGTCAGTAAGGAGAAGACCTGAGTAAAATAGTATAGCACTTAGATATTCAGGCCTGCCTCCGACCTAAATTCTACAAATGACTGAAAACCAAGAAATAAGCAGAAAACATATGGTAGCTCCATGCTAGTTATAGTCAGCTAAATATTCTTTCTCTACGCATATCGCAAAAATCACACCTGTGGTCTGCCTTGTAACAATAGTGTCTACTAAATTTCATACAGGCTTACAAGCACGGCTAAAGGAATTAAAGAATTGGGAAACACATAGAGCTAAAAAATAAGCCATCAGTAGTACTGCAGCAACTAAATAGAGAAAACGTGAAATGTGCAGTTGAACTACCGCAGTGCACATAATTGTCAGGCTCTTTCATGTGGAACATCTTGGAGCTCATGTTGTTAAGACACAAAATGAGGGACCTTTCTTATAAGGAGTTACAGCTGAGATGTGTGTGTTGTTCTTTTGTATTTTCTTCCTAAAGGTCAACAAAAACTTCAGACTAAAAGTAAAGCAAACCCAGTATATGAAAATCATAATATACAATAAGGCAACTGTAAAGCTCCAAAGGGCTGCAGTATGGCTTCAGGGAAAAATATCCAAACAGAAAACTCAGGACCCTCGCTCCAAATATACAGATATATAGCCTGTAAACAGACCTCCACCATAAACTGCATATAGCCAAAGACTGGAGACAGTATTGGTTTGAGCGTTTACTATAACCCTTGTAGAAATTGTTTATTGTACAGTCAGGGACACTTTCACATAGTCCTAAATTAAAACAGTGATTTCTCATTTCATTTCATATGAGAACGCTTCCTGACACAATCACAACTCATACAAAAAAAACCGTCACCGCTCATAGCTGCAATTTGAAAAGGAAACCAGCAGTAGCATCTAACTCCTGAAATCTAAAACCCACTTCAGTGTCACTTTCCTGCATAGCGTCTGCCTTGTAAAATAGCTAACTTTTCTTTATACCATGTGTGCACACCCACATATAATACAGACACCCCTAAAGGCTTCAATGTTTTGATGTTTATGGCCAAAAGAGTAACCACCAGCTAACCAGAGGCTGCAGTAACTAAGCACCACTCCTGGAAGATTGCAAAAGAATGTGAATTGTTTACTTTACATTATACTATTAATTAGTGAGTGTTGTATCTGATGGGTAATATGCTGGCATATTACACTGTATTTACATTTCTGTGCTGTATTCTAAGTAACGTAACCCCATGTAATTTGCAGACTTACTTTCTATATGTCCCCAGTAACCCCCCCAAGTTGTTTGCATTCTGTATGCACAAGCACCAAAATGGCACAGTATACTATTTTGCCCAGCAGTCATTTCAGCAGTGAGACCATGTATGCACAAGCACTTCCCTGATGCACTATGAATTATTTCCCCAGGCAACATCCTCATTAGTATGTCCAGGTATACAGGCACCAAAATTAAAAGTTTTCCCCAACAAGCATTCAGTAACATTTCCTAGTATGTGCAATCACCATCAACACTTCACCCAAGCAACCCCTTCAGTAGAAGGTTGAGGTATGCACAATCACCAACATTAAACACTTCCCCAAATGAAAGGTCTGTAACATTTCCTAGTATGTACAACCACCAAAATGGAGCATTCACCCAAGCGACCCCTTCAATATAATGTATGCACAGGCACCAGAATGAAAGATTTCCCCAAAACAACTGTTCAATAACATTTCTTGGTATGTACAAGCAACAAAATGAAAAATTCAGAAATGAACACAATGTGCAGGTGTAAAAGTGCATCACATTACCTGTTGAGTAGACAATCATTATAATCCTGGTACAGGTGTAATATAAGACAAACTCATTACCATCTGTTAGGACAAAGACCAAAGTAATTCAATCAAAGTAGTACAGCACTTATAACTGATGATTGAATATACTATGGAATACAGTGAAGACAGTCAAAAAGTGGAGAAAATCTGGGACAACAGTGATGTTGCAAAGAAATGTACATTCCTACAAAATTGATGAAAAGACAAGATGAACACTGGTCAGGAAGGCTGTCAAGAGACCTACAGCAACATTGAAGGAGCTGCATGAATTTTTGGCAAGTACTGATTGTATACTACATGTGACACCAATCTCCCGTATTCTCCATATGCTCTGCCATTCTGCTGCAGACTCCACATCCTCTGCTAGCCCAAAGCTGATTGAGGTAAGTAGATAATCCATACTATCAGTACCCAATAAATCTATCAGTCTTCCTACCCAACCTGCTTTATTTCTTTTTTGTCTCATTTTTAGATCCCTAACTTTTCCCCTATAATTTGTTTTACCTTTTTTTCTTTTGCAGATATTCAAATTCAGGGCCAGTGCTAACACTTTGTGTGTCCCCAGAAACATTCAATCTGAGGGATCATCTGTGAGGCTTGAGCTACCTCAATATACTAAAGCACTTGACTGAGCACCCTATCAGCAACTACCCTCTCCTAGTTATCTAACCAACCCATCAACACTGCCCTTTCCATCCTATGTCATTTGATCCCCTTATTGCACTAAGTCAGAAAATAAAATTTTCCTTACTCTGTTTCACAAATAGGTACATCTTTTGCCAAATAACACAGAAATAGACTAACAAATGGTTGCATTCTCACTGCAAATTTCTGTGCCACACCAAGGTAGCCAGCACTAGAAAAGGCATGATTACTCCATTGTCATTCATACCTATACCTCCTATTAAGGTTCACATGATTGGGGGTTGGTATAATAGTTATGGTATTTATCTTATATTCATAGTGTACTTTGTTTGATTCTCACCTTTGAAAGGAAATTTGCCTAGGATTAAAATGACCTGAAAGGGCACTTAGCTTGTTACTTTATCTACCTGATCAATCACATCATTGTCTCCTTACAGCATTATTCATGCCATCACCTGTTACACACTTCACCTTCTGACTCTGACTGACCAACCTGTCCTGGCCAAATAATTATTCATGGAATCAGTGGACAATATGACAATGATTTAATCAAATGATACCTAATATTCTTCACTATATATACCCTCACAAAATGTAATCAATTATAATACAAGCCATACTGAACATATTAATTTAAATTACAGTAGAGTAATATAAATATTAGCATGCATGTTAGCTGAAAAAAAGATAAAGCAAAGTGATGGGACTCATATTACTTATCCCCTCTAAAAATGATGTGTACTCAGTCGTCCAAAGTAGTCAAAAAATATGATACAACATGCTGGCACACCCAGGAAACCCATGTATTTAACTTATTGGAAACTTTCACCATCCAAACCTAACAGCATATTAGTGGGGAACTGTAATTAACCCACTATTAACTGGGAATCATATGTGACAATAAATGTACAGAAACAGACATTCCTGCATGTTGTAAACACAAACTCCCTGAACCGGACTGCCAACACACCAACCAGGGGTGCATACACACCAGATCTGGTCCTCACTAATATGTGTGTGTGTGTGTGCTGCACACCCCCTAGTGTAACGCCTTCACTGGTAAGAGCAAAACACAAAATAGCTTCCCTTGAAGTAAAAATAGAACCTAGAACCCCTGCTAACCCTGGGATATTTAGGAAATACTGAAAAGGCTAACTTCCTGCCATAAAGTTCGAGCCCCTATAAACCCTGAGAATACTGCTGCCAATCCAGAACTGTTCATAAAAAATCATATACACACATCTTAATAGCTACATAGATGTAGCTGTGCCCATGAAGTACAGAACTCACTCAGAAAAAAAAGCCACCCTGGTGGAATCGCATCATCAATAGGCTGTGTAACAGAAGGAAGAAAATCATGTCAAAAATAAGGAGGTGCAGTAGCCAGCAAGTTAAAAGCCAACTCAAACTAAACAAATAGCTCAGAGGAAAAATAAAATCTACCTAAGCCATATCTGAGGTACATTTGTCCTCCCAGGCCAAGGACAATCACAAGGCATTCTTGGGCTATATTCACAACCTCAAATCATTGTACCATCTCCCAATCCCCTTAGAAAGAGATCATCCCTCACAGAGCCTGACACATCAGTCTTACAACTACAAACATGGAACAGGTGGGGAAAAGACAATGAGCTTGTATGTGTAAAGCAGACAAAAAAAATCAATGCAAATAAAAACGCTCGCAGTCTAAAGAGCCACTTCCTGAATTGATGCCAGCTTAATAGATTCCAATGCATATATTTATATATTATGTATATTATTAATCATACACTGTGTGTAAATGTTTGTGTAATAGCACAACACAGACAAATCCTCAACTAAAACCATACAAAACCGCTTCGGTCATATTACCGTCCATTGACATCAGTAACCGTTTCTGTTGACTTTGCTACACTATTTACAATGCACCCATACTCTTTCCTTATAAAAATTTTAATTTAAAATACTATTGATAAAATCTAATTACATCTCCAAACATGTCTCAGGCCACTACCATTGCCTCAAGCAATAACTAACCATAACATGCATGTCCTAAACCATGCTGCTGCTTCTGTCCCGATCTGCAACACACTGAACTATCGCAAATTAAGTATGCCACTTAATTCATTTGGTACATACATAGAAATGTTACCGCATCATTGTTCAAGTAACTGCTTACCCATGCCCCTGTGATTCAAAATGCATGTAATCCCCAATAAATAAATCATTAACATCTGCCAATCAAGACATTATAGCAATGTGCTGTGCAATTGACAGCCTTTCCATTGCTTCAGATGTTGGAGACTTGTTCTACTCCACAAATATATATTTTCAGTAATAAAGCAGAAGCCTTAAGATTTTTTGTTCTATGCTAAATACTTTTTAATCTTATAGAATCCTTAGCATCTTTCTGAAAAAAGCGAAATTTTGCCACTGGGCTCTTACTCAAGGTATTTACAAAAGCTCACATATGCTCTAAAATCCATAAATGGACTCTGGGAAATGTAAAAACATGAACAGTAGAACTGTAGTCATAATGCTCAGCAACAGCACAGTATTTACCATATATCACCGTTCTGCATACCAATAGGCAGAGCATCTCCCACATTGAAACATGCCATTTTTGTTTACTGTTGGATATTTTTTTATCTTGGAAGATAATAAATAATCCTTTAAACTTTCTGTATTTCTGTAAGACACATTTAATATCTTCATCAGCCCAAGCTGGCTATCAAGCAACACCAGTAGTCAAGGTTTACACAATACATTAAAGGCATGTTTTTTTAACAGACTATCAGCCCGGACATCTACCATAGCACTGAGAGTGATTATCAGTGTACAGAAGCAACAAGTGTCTATAGCTGTCAGGAAAAAAATACACTCGTTTCTTGCAGTTGTAAGAAAGTACAGCTGTGTACACCTAACATAAATGTAGATGTTAGAGTATATTCACTGCTGCAGTCATCACATTTGGTGTTATTCCTGCCAGGGTAGCCCTCAGTCAGCCCGAATACCAGAGACTTAGTATTTCTGCGTCGGTTGCCATTGCTCCAGGACTGACATCAGGTCGTCAGTGGTATAAAATAAGGCAGCCAATGCCATTACATCAGTTTTTCTTGTCCTGTCAGGAGCCCCCAGGAGGGAGCTAGGTTATGGTGGAAGACCAGCAGTAGAAAGTAAATACCAAAAATTCCTTGTAAGGAGAGAGAGATTGAGAGACAGACAAGGGGGGTGGAGGGAGGGAAAAGTACAGTTGTGTACACTTACCATAAATGTAGATGTTCGAGTGCATTCACTGTTGCAGTCATTACATTTGGGTAATCTGCCTGCAGGTAGCCCTCAGCCAGCCTGAATACTAGAGCCTTGGATTCCTGCATCGGATGCTGTCTCCTCTTCAATGACGTCAGGTCGTCAGGGGTATAAAACATGCAGCCGATGCCATTACATCAGTTTTTCTTGCCCCAGATGTCAGATGCCCCCATAATGGGAAGCAATTATATGTTATGTTATACCTCCCCACAAAAAGCAAATACACTAGAAAGCTCAAATACTCCAAACAAGAAAGAAAAGGTAGAGCCAAGAGAAGTCAGGGGGCTGGAGGGAGGGTAACCAGAACTGCAACAGTGAATACACTCGAACATCTACATTTATGGTAAGTGTACACAACTGTACTATGTTCTTCGTGTTTCACTGTTGCAGTCATTACATTTGGGTTGATTCCCAAAGCTAAGGAAGGGAGGAGGAAGTTAGAGAGCATTCGGGCCAGCTATTAAGCCCTGCAAAACTGCAGTGGTGAAACCAGTTCTGGATATAGAAAAAATAGGCATGTGGTAAATGCTTGATAAAGGTAAGTACAGAGCTCCAGGTAGCAGCTTCTAGGATGTCCCTGGTAGGAACTCCTCTGAGAAAGGCTGTAGAGGTAGATGCAGCCCTGGTGGAATGTGATCTAATCCCCTGTGGGGTAGGTTTTCCATGGTGCTTATAGCAGAAATGAATGCAATGGGCTATCCATTAAGAAATGGTTTGCTTTGAAATGGCCTTCCCCTCTGCTCCTGCAGCAAAGCCCACTAGCAGCTGTTCAGACATTCTGAGAGGCTTAGTCCTGTCCAAATAAAATATAAGCTGTCTGTGCACATCCAAAGAGTGCAGTATTCTCTCTCCTTTGTTTTGTGGATTCAGGAAAAAAGTGGGCAAATGAATGGACTGATTAAGGGCCACACTAGACACCACTTTGGGCATAAAGGAAGGATTGGTCCTGAGGGAAACCCTGTCTGCATGGGAGATAATGAAGGGCTCCACTGCCATGAGGGCCTGTAATTCAGACACTCTTCTTGCTGTAGTGATGGCTAGAAGGAAGGCTGTTTTCCAAGAAAGGAATTTCAACCCTGCAGTAGCAGCTGGTTCAAATGAAGGGAGAGTGAGCTTTTCCAGTACAAAGTTAAGGTCCCAGGCTGGAGTGGGGGCTCGCCTGGGGGGGTCTTACATTTTTAGCCCCTGTGAGAAATTGCTTTAACAGGGGGTGAGAGAAGAGGGGTGGTTCCATATTATAATGTGCTGAGATGGCAGAGGCATGAATTTTAATTGACGAGAAGGATAGGCCCCTGTGGAGCATTTCTGTTAAGTACTGAAGGATATAAGGTAAGATGGGCACCGTATTGCCCAGCCCCTGAGTCTGGCTCCAGGAACAGTATCTTTTCCACTTTTCAGCATAGGATTTTCTAGGACTAGGTCACCTTGCTTCCAGAATGAAATCTAGCACCTGCTTACTGAGAGATGCTATTGGAGAGCTCAAGGAATTAGCCAGGCTGCAAGGTTCAGGGTTTGAATCTGAGGGTGCATTTTTTGGCTCACCTGCTGTGAAAGCAGGGAAGGTGTCCGAGGTAGGTGCCATGGATCCAGCAGTATCATACTGCGCACGAGGGGGTACCAGTGCTGGCGAGGCCAGTATGGCACAATTAGTATTGTCCTTGGTTTGTTCTGTTTGATCTTTAGCAGAACCTTCGAGAGGAGAAGTAGAGGGGGAAAGGCATAAAATGAGAGGCTTTCCCACGTGAAGGACAGGGCATCCACTTTCCAAGCTTGACTGTGGGGAGTCTTTGTGCAGAATTTTTCCAACTGGTAGTTCTGAAGGGAGGCAAACGGGTCTATCTCTGGAGTCCCCCATTTGTTCCTGAAGAGGTTGAATATTTTTGGTTCCAGTTTCCATTCATGTGGGTCCATGAGATTTCTGCTTAGGTCATCTGCCAGTGAATTTAGTTTGCCTGACAGGAATTGAGCTTGTAGGTGCACTTGGTAGCTCAAGGCTGTGTTCCCACAGAGCCATGGCTAGTCTGCAGAGAGGGTACGAGTGGGTTCCCCCCTGCTTGTTTATGTACCACATAACTGTGGTGTTGTCTGTCTTTACCAATAATTGCCCTGGAAGAATGTGATCTTTGAAGGCTGTCAGGGAATTCTGTACAGCTAACATTTCTTTTTGGTTGATATGCAGGTGCATCTGACTGGGGTTCCATTTGCCCTGAATGCACTGCCCTGCCAAGTGAGCTTCCCATGCATAGTCTGATGCATCCGTAGTCAGGGTTTGGGCGGCAGGGGGTAGACTGAAAGGGAACCCCTTGTTGAGGTGGCAGGCCTCTGTCCACCAAAGGAACTCTGTCTTTATACAAAGAATGATAGGAATCATTGATTCCAGGTCCTGAGAATGTTGGCACCATAGGCTTTTAGATACCATTGTAGTTTCCTCATATGCAGTCTTGCATATGGAATTAGTAGGAATGCAAGAGGCTATGAACCCCAGGGCTTGCAGGATTTTCCTTGCAGATAGCTGGGTCTTTGAGGTCAGTAGTTTGAAGTAGGCTGTCAAATAAACTTGTTTCTTTGGCATGAGGTAAGCCATCTGGGAAGTTGTGTTCAAGCTTGCTCCCAGGAATACAATTTGTTGGCAGGGTACTAGATTAGATTTCTTTTCGTTTATGGTGCACCCCAGCGAGTTTATAAGTTTCTTTACAAAAGTCGGATGTTTTAATAGCATGTCCTGGCTTTCTGCCAGAATCAGACAATCATCCAGGTATGGGGATATTTGAATATTTCTCTGCCTGCAAAATGCAATGACTGGAGCTAGACACTTTGTGAATACCCTGGGTGCAGTAGATAAGCCAAAGGGAAGTGCAGGGAACTGATAGTGCATGGAGCCTGCTCTGAAGTGTAGGTATTTTCTGCAAGATTCCCTTATTGGAATGTGCAGGTAAGCTTTCTTTAAGTCCAAGGTTGCCAACCAGGCATCTTTGCCTAGCACAGGAAGCAGCTGTTGAACTGTTAGTATTTTGAATTTTGGGATTACCAAAAAGGTGTTTAGAATACAGTGGTCCAGGATAGGATGCCAGGAGCTGTCTTTTCTGGGTACTAGGAAAAGTCTGGAGTAAAAACCTTGTCCCCTTTCATCTGCTGGGACAGGTTGAATAGCCCTGATACTTAGAAGGGAGAGAACCTGCTGTTGAGTCTCTGCCCACTGATTTGGGGGTAGGTCTGGCCAACCGTTTGGGGCTGGTAAGGTGTGGAAGTGGAATCTGTATCCTTGGAAGACTACATTTAAAACCCATTTGTCCTGGGTAATGATTTCCCAGTTTTTTGCATGCAGGGCAATCTTCCCCCTAAGGGAGCAGGGCTTGGAAGGGATAAGGTTAAGTCATTGTGACATTTTTGCATAGGGGGGAGTCTTACTATTTCCAGCTTTGGAAGTGGGAGCCTCCCACTGCTTAGGCCTGTGTGTACCTGGAGACTGTAGCCTAGGTGGTCTGCTGTTCCAGGGTTTGGGCTGAGAAGGCCTGGAAAAGACTGGAAAGGCCCAGTTCTTAGAAGGAAAATGCCTACTAAATCTGGGAGGCTGTACGTGCAGGAAATCTTTAACAGTTTGCATAGATTTAGCTTTTTCCTCCATCTTTTTAAGGACTTCCTCTGCTTTATTGCCAAACAGGTGGTCTTGGTTTAAAGGAGCATCCAGTAATTTAGCTTTAACATGCTCTGGCAAGTTTTGCTCCTTAAACAAAGCATGCCTTCTAAGTACAGACACAGTGACAGCCACCCTGCAAGATGCTTCTAAAGAATCAAAACCACATTGCAAAAGTATGTTTACCAACTTGTTCAGCAGAATGCATTAAATCTTGTAATTCTTTATGTTCAGCACAGTCAGGAATCAACATCATTTTCTGTTTAAGAAGTCCCATAATATGTTGATACTTTAACATATGAAAGTGGCAGTTTAAGGCCCTAATGGCCAAAGTGGCAGAAGTGTATAACTTCTTACCCCACCTGTCCAAGGCCCTGAAATCTCTATCAGAGGGGGTAGGGTTTTTAGCAGAAGTAGCCTTAATGCCTTTTGGTCCGTGGGAAATGGTCTCTGGATCTGCAGTAGGATTTTTGAAGAGAAACTTGTGAGAATTAGGTACTCTGTAATACCTGTCAGGTTTTCTGGGAGCTGGAGGTAAAGAGTCTGGGGCCAGGCTAGATTCCAAGAAGGCATCATCTACAATGTCCAGAACAGGAGGAATAGCTAAAGGCTTGTGTTGCGTGAAGAGTAAGAATTCCCTAAGCCTCTTTTTGGAGTCAGAGTAATCCTGGCCTTCCCAGCGGAAATGCTGCCTAAGAGTGCAAGGTTTCACCAAAAGAAAAATCTTCTGGAGGGGAAGCAGAGGGAATGGAATCCTCTGCATCAGAATCCTCATAGGTAGATAAGGGCAAATCCTGGTAATCAGAAGACGCAGACATTTCAGAATCCTGATCAGAAGGAAAATCAGTTCTAGGTCTCTCAGAGGGGGAAGGCTGACTTCCCCTAATTAAAGTAATAAGGTCTTCAGCCATTCTTATCATTTGTTTTTTAGGCATATGGGCTTGACCATGCGGTTTGGACGTCAGTTTTCTAGGCGTGGGTCGAGTTTTAGGCCTTGAAGAAGAAGATGGCGTTGGTTTGAAATGCAAGTCTGTAGGCCTGAATACACCCTCAGAAGCCGGTACCTGCACAGCGGCTCTGGACCTATCCAAGGTAGAGACATCCACAGGTTCCAAAGTTGTAGAAGCACCTTGCGGCATACCAGACTCTGAAAGGGTCTCAGCAGAGGCCTGCGAATCTGAAGTAGCAGGTATCAGGGGCTGCAAAAGCACCTCACTGAGTACCGGCGAACTGGCAACTAGCTTAACGGAAGTGCCATAGGCAATTTTGGACCTATGCAGTCTGTCTCTGTCTTTATCTTTACGTTTTTTTCAGAATATCGATAACCGGATGGCTTACCGAAGCCATTTCTGGATAGTTAAACCGAGTATCAAAATAATTTGCTGCAAAAATAGCCTGACAACGAATAGTTCGGAGGTTGAATAAGGCACAAAACTGACAGCGAAGGATGTTGTGGTTTGAGCCTAAGCAAGGAATGCAGTACGAATGAAAATCTTTATGAGGTATTTGCTTTCCACAGGTAATACAATTGTTAACTTTTACTGACATCAGTCTAAGAGCAAGAAAAAGATCCCCAAAGGGGTACTTAGCTTTTTTGAAGACTTCAGCTCTGAAACTCAAAAATGAAAATTTCAGGAGTCGGCTGACTGGCACTTGCGAACTGCTTCTGCTACGGGCACCGCGTGGCAAGAAAGACTGATGTAATGGCATCGGCTGCATGTTGTATACCCCTCATGACCTGACATCATGGAAGAGGAGACAGCATCCGACGCAGGAATCCAAGACTCTGGTATTCAGGCTGACTGCGGGCTACCTGCAGGCAGATAACCCAAATGTAATGACTGCAACAGTGAAACACGAAGAACATCCAGGACTACAACAGTGAATACACTCTAACATCTACATTTATGGAAAGTGTACACAACTGTACTATGTTCTTCAGGTTTCACTGTTCCAGTCATCAATTTGGGTTGATTTCCAAAGCTGAAGAAAAGGGTGGAGGCAGTCAGGAAGACTGGAGGCTGGAGGCTGGCTAAGATGCCCTGCAAGATGCGGTGGCAAAGCCTGCCCTGGATTTGGAAAAGATAGGCAGGTGGTAATGCTTGGTGAAGGTATGAACAGATGTCCATGTTGCAGTCTCCATGATGTCCCTGGTGGGACCCCTCTGAGGAAAGCTGTAGAGGTGGAGGTTGCTCTGTTAGAATGTGTCCTGACCCCCTTGGGGGGAGGTTTTCAGTGTTGCTTCTAACAGAAATGGATGCAGTGTGCTATCCATTTGGATATGGCCTTGCCCTCTGCTCCTGCAGCAAAGCTGACTAACAATTGATCAGTCTTTCTAACTGATTTAGTCCTGTCTAGGTAGAATCTGAGCTGTCTGTGCACATCTAGAGAGTGCAGAATCCTTTCCCCTTTGTTTTACAGGTTAACGAAAAAGGTGGGCAAATGAATGGTTTGGTTGAGAGCCACACTGGACCTCACTTTTGGCATGAAGGATGGGTTAATCCTGAGGGAGACCCTGTCATCATGGAAAATGATGAAGGGCTCTACAGCCATTAGTACTTGTAGCTCGGATACTCTTCTAGCTGAAGTGATGGCCAGAAGCAAGGCTGTCTTCCAAGACAGAAACCATAACTCTGCTGAAGCTACTGGTTCAAAGTGAGGCAGGGTGAGCTTTTCCAACACAAAGATTAGGTCCCAAGTTGGGGTAGGTGCTCTGCTGGGAGGCCTCAGGTTGTTAGCCCCTCTTAGGAACTGTTTGATGAGAGGGTGGGAGAAAAGAGGTGGCTCTGTGCTGAAATGAGCAGAGATGGCAGAGGCATGAATTTTAACAGAAGAGAAGGATAGACCCCTGTGTAGTAGGTCAGCAAGGTAATCCAAGATGAGAGGTAGGGATGGCTGTGCGGTTCCAGCTCCCTTAGCCTGGATCCTGGTGCAAAACCTTTTCATTTGTCAGCATAAGACTTCCTAGTGCTAGAGCATCTGGCCTCACGTATAACATCTAGAACTTGTTTGCTGAGATTGGCAGCTTGTGCAGAGGTCAGGGAATAAGCCAGGCTGCCAGACTGAGGGTCTGCAATTGGGGATGCATGAATTATCCATTCCTCTGGGTGAGGAGTGTTGGGATCTGAGGGAGATGCCATGGTGGCAGGGTGCACAGCAGTGGATACCAGTGCTGCCATGGCCAGTCTGGGGCAATCAGGATTGTCCTCAGTTTTTCCTCCCTTATTTTGATTAATACCCATGTAATGAGTGGTAGAGGGGGAAATGCATTGACCAATCCACTTTCCAGGCATTGCTGTGAGGTTCCCTGGTGCAGAATTTGCTGAGCTGATGGTTGGAGTGGGAAACAAAGAGGTCAACTTTCGGGGTGCCCCATTTCTGGGTTACAAGGGTGAAGGTTCTTTGGTCTAGCTGCCACTCATTTGGGTCCAGAAGATTTCTGCTTAAGTTGTCTGCCAGACAGTTTAGAGAGCCTGGCAGGAATTGTGTTAACAGGTGTAGTTGCATGGCTGATGCCGTGTGCCAAAGGGTCATGGCGAGCCTGCACAGAGGGTACAAGTGAGTCCCTCCCTACTTGCTGATATACCACATCACAGTGGTGTCATCTGTTTTGATCAGTAGAGCCCCCAGGGAGAGTAGGAGTCTGAAAGCTGTCAGAGCGCGCTGGACAGCTAACATCTCTTTTTTGGTTGATGTGCCAATGTATTTGATGTGGGCTCCGTTGGCTCTGTATGCACCTGCCATCCAGGTGTGCACCCCAGGCATAGTCTGATGTTTCTGTGGTGAGGGTCTGGGTGGCATGGGGTTGTGAGAAGGGTAGTCTCTTGTTGTGGTAGCATGCTGCTGCCCACCAAAGAAAATCTTTCCTTAAACAAGGTATCATTGGTATAAGAGTTTCCAGGTCTTGGGAGTGTTGACACCAAAGGCTTTTTAGGTACCATTGTAGTTTCCTTATATTCAGTCTGGCATATGGAATGAGTAGAATGCAAGAAGCCATGAACCCCAGAGCTTGCAGGAGTTTATTTGCGGATAACTGGGGTCTGGTGGCTAGTTGAGAGAAGTAGGGTGTCAGATAGGTTTGTTTTTCTAGTGTAAGGAATGCCATCTGGGATGCTGTGTCCAGGCTTGCTCCCAGGAATATAATTTTTGGGTGGGTACTAGTTTGGATTTCTTTTTGTTGATAGTGTACCCCAGGGAGGTCAGTAGGTCCGTTGCAAATGTCAGGTGCTTTAGCAGCTTTTCCTGACTGTCTGCCTGAATCAGGCAGTCGTCTAAGTATGGGTAAATTTGAATATTTCTTTGTCTGCAAAAAGCAATGGCAGGAGCCAGACATTTTGTGAAAACTCTGGGAGCAGTAGATAAGCCAAAGGGAAGCACAGAGAACTGAAAGTGCAGTGATCCTGCCCTGAAATGTAGATATTTCCTGCATGATTCCCTGATTAGAATGTGTAGGTAAGCCTCTTTTAGGTCTAGGGTGGCTAAAAGTCAAGTGAAGTCCCTTGTTGTGGTTGCATGTTGCTGCCCACCAAAGAAACTCTGTCCTTAGATAAGATATGATAGGTATGACAGTTTCCAGGTCCTGAGAATGTTGGCACCAAAGACACTTTAAATACCACTGAAGTTTCCTCATATGCAGTCTGGCATATGGAATTAGTAGGATGCAAGAGGCCATGAACCCTAGGGCATGCAGGATTTTCCTTGCAGATAGCTGGGTTTTGGTGGCCATTTGAGCGAAGTAGCCTGTCAGATAGGCTTGTTTTTCTGGAGTAAGGAATGCCATCTGGGATGCTGTGTCCAAGCTTGCTCCCAGGAATGCAATCTTTTGACTGGGGACTAGTTTTGATTTCTTTTCATTGATAGTGAACCCTGGGGAGGTTAGAAGGTTCTTTACAAATGTCAGGTGCTACAACAGCTGTTCCTGACTGTCTGCCTGAATCAGGCAATTGTCCAAGTATGGGTAAATTTGAATTTTTCTCTGTCTGCAATAAGCAATAGCTGGAGCCAAGCATTTTGTGAATACTCTGGGACCAGTGGATAAGCCAAAGGGAAGTGCAGAGAACTGATAATGCATAGATCATACCCTGAAACGTGGGTATTTCCTGCATGAGTCCCTGATAGGGATGTACATATAGGCTTCTTTTAGGTCTAGGGTGTCTAACCAGGCATCTTTGGACAGCATACATAGGAAGAAGCTGCTGAAGGGTGAGCATTTTGAATTGTGGTACCACCAGGAAGGTGTTTAGAGTGGAAAAATCTAGGATTGGGAGCCAAGTGCCATCTTTTCTGGGTACCAGGAAAAGTCTGGAATAGAACCTTGACCTATCTGTTCTGCTGGAACAGGTTGAATTGCCCCCTTATGGAAAGCAGGGATTGAACTTGGTTTTGTGCCTCTGCCCACTGGTTTGGAGGAAGGTCTGGGACCCTTTTGGGGTTGGCAGTGAGTGGAAGTAAAATTTGTACCCCTGGAATACAGTTTTGAGGATCCATTGGTCTTTGGTGATGGAGGTCCAGTTTTTTGCATGATGGGCAAGTTTTCCTCCTAGGGGCACAAGCAGTTGGGCAGAGGTGAGTAGAGGGATAGAGAAGTCATTGTGAATTCTTTCCGTAAGGGGGTGGCTTAGCACGCTCTGTTTTTGAAGTGGAGGCACTCCATTGCTTAGATCTATGCATACCCTGAGACTGAAGTCTGGGGGGTCTGTTTCCCCTAGGTCTAGTTGAGGGAGCTGGAAAGGACCAATGTTTCGAGGGGCAATGCCTACTGAATCTAGGAGGCTGCACCTGCAAGAAATCTTTGACTGTCTGCATAGATTTAGCCTTTTCTTCCATCTTATTTAGAACCTCTTCTGCTTTGGTGCCAAACAGATTGTCTTTCAAAGAAGCATCTAGTAATTTTGATTTGACATGATCTGGCAAGGTCTGCTCCTTAAGCCAAGCATGCCTTCTCAGTACAGAACCAGTGGCTGCTGCCCTGCAAGATGCTTCTAGGGCGTCAAAACCACAATGCAAAGTATGCTTGCTGGCTTGGCTTGCAGAATGCATAAGCTCTTGTAATTCTTTATTTTCTGCACAGTCTGTAAAGGTAGCTAATTTTTGCTTAATAAGTTCCATAATATGTTGCTGGTATTTCAGCATGTGAAACTGGCAATTCAATGCCCTAACGGCAAGAGTTGCAGAGGTGTATACTTTTTTACCCCACCTGTCTAAAACTTGGGAATCCCTGTCCAAAGGAGTGGGATTCTTAGCTGTAGTTGCTTTTATACCTTTAGGCCCCTGGGAAATGACATCTGGATCAGCAGTAGCATTTTTGAAAAGAAATTTGGGAGAGTCAGGGACTCTGTAGTAGCGGTCAGGTTTTCTTGGAGCAGGGGATAAAGTATCAGGAGTTAGGCCGGATTCCATAAAAACATCATCCACAACATCCAGAACTGGAGGTATTGCTAAAGGTCTATGTTGTGGCAAATCTAGAAATTCACTTTTTGGGTGAGGATAGTCTTGGCATTCCCAGTGGAAATGCTCTCAAAGTAGGTAGGGTTTCACCAAAAGAAAAATCCTCTGGAGGGGAAGCAGAAGGAATGGATTCCTTTGCATCTGAATCCTCATAAGCAGATAAAGGCTTGTCTTCAAATTCAGAAACCTCAGAGTCGTTGGACTCTTGGTCTGTTAAAGCTGATGGGGACAGGTCTCTTTTTCTCTTAGCAGGAAAAGGCTGGCTTCCCCTAATCAGCATAATCAGGTCTTCTGCCATTTTAAGCATATGTTGTGGCAAGGAACCAGGTGCTTGCATTTGGGTAGTTTGTTTTTAGGCGTAGCTAGTACTCCTGGCCTTAGAAACTCGGTAATTTTAGACAGAACTGAAGATGTGAAAGAAGTCACCGGTTTGTGTCGAATATCGGCAATGCGAAGAAAGTACAGTTGTGTACGCTTACCATAAATGTAGATGCTCAAGTGCATTCAATGTTGCAGTCATCACATCTGGGTTATCTGCCTGCAGGTAGCCCTCAGCCGGCCTGAATACTAGAGTCTTGGGATTTCTGCGTCGGATGCTGTTGCTTCTTCCATGATGTCAGGGGTATAAAACATGCAACCGATGCCATTACAGCAGTTTTTCTTGCCCCAGATGTCAGGTGCCCCCAAAATAGGAAGCAATTACATGGTATGGAACACCCCCAGCAAAAAGCAAATACACATGATATAAGACATGTTGTTTGTCTTTTTCAGCTTTTCCCGGTTAGAGGTCGCCACAGAGGAACTCCACTCCGCTGCTGATTGGCAGTAGATTTTTATGGTGCTGAGTTGCCAGCCCAATGCCCAACCTTCAATGAAAGCACGCCCATTCACGCATATCTTTCGGAGGCCACTCGACCACGGGGAGGACATGCAGACTCCACACAGAAGGCACTCCAGCTGAGAATCAAACAGGAGAACCTCTTGCTCTCAGGCAACATCGCTACCGCTGTACCACCGCAGCTTACATACACATGACATAAGATATGCCAAACAAAAAAGATAGGTAGAAGTAAAGAGAAGTCAGGGAGCTGGAGGGAGGGTAACCAGGACTGCAACAGTGAATACATTTGAACATCTACATTTATGTTAAGTGTACACAACTGCACTATGTTCTTTGTGTTTCACTGTTGCAGTCATCACATTTGGGTTGATTCCCAAAGCTAAGGAAGGATGGAGGTAGTTAAGAAGCATTAAGGCTGGCAATCAGGTCCTGTAAAACCGCTGCGGCAAATCCAGCTCTGGATTTAGAAAAGATAGGAAAGTGGTAATGCTTGGTGAAAGTGTGTACAGAGCTCCAGGTTGCAGCTTTCAGGATGTCCCTGGTAGGGACTCTCCTGAGGAGTGCTGTAGAGGTTGATGTTGCCCTTGTGGAATGTGTTCTGATCCCAAGTGGGGTAGGTTTCCCATGGTGTTTGTAGCAGAAATGGATGCAGTGTGCTATCCATTTAGAAATGGTTTGCTTTGAAAGGGCCTTGCATAATATCTCATTGCCTGTAACATACACAGCCTACATATCAGTGTAGAAGTTGTCTCTCTCAATGTCAGCTTCAAAATTATGCATAATTTGTGTGATCACCATGTTCCCTTGCAAAGATATGGGCATAATAATGAGAAATATTGGACATTTATTTATTTATTAATAAAATAATAAAATAAGTATTGGAAATGTATAATTTTCATAATCCTCTATGACTAAAACTGTGATATCTGTACATGTGTACAGTGCACAGACAATTCTTTTACCATGTTGTAATGGGTAACACCGCCTTCAAAATGAGGTATACTTGGCACACTGACACATTCCCTTGCAAAGTTATTTACCAAAGTATAAAAAAATCAATTTCCATAACCTAAGTCTGACACAAACTTTGATATCTGTACATGTGCACAACATACAGGTACAGTTATTTTACCATGTTGGAACTATCAATACTGTATTCAAAATGAGTTACTTGGCATACTGACATGCTCCCTTGCAAAGTTATTTACCAAAATATGAAAAAAAATAAAGTTCCATAACCTAAGTCTGAAACAAACTTTGATATGTGTACAACATACAGGGACAGTTATGTTACCATGTTGGATCAATACTGTCTTCAAAATGAGGTATTATTTAGCACGTTCAGATGCTCCCTTGCAACGTTATTTACCAAAATATGAAAAAAAATCATAATTTCCATAATCTGAGTCCTAACAAAACTGATATCTGTACATGTGTACAGCATTCAGAACCAGTTGTTTTACTATGTAGACACATATGATTGTAAATATACACATTCTTGGTGTAGCCAACATAATGCTGAATGGGTACATGTAAAGAGAAAAAGCAAAGTATGGTCCACCGCTCCACTAATGAACCCAGGACAGGCATGGTACTTCAGTGACAGGCAAGGCCATCTGATCTGTCCAATAGCTGTGCTGGCTACCCACTCAGACAGCTGATACCAATGCAGTCTCACAATCTCCTTCAGTGTCAGCAGTCTGCCTTATCTGTGCCTTTTCTCCTTACATGTGTCCATTCAGCAATGGATCTAAGGGATCAAGTTCTGTATTAGTAAGCCCTTCCTGTCATCTAAACTCTACACAAGCCAGATAAAAGCAGACTAAAAAAAAAGAAGTATTGCAGGATGGTCACTGGCATATTAGATTGTATGTGGTAGTACTCTCCTGAAACAGTTGTTCTTTCTCAGCATCCTCACCAGCTCCTTACCACAGTTATTTGCCAAACTCAGAAAAATATATTTTATGCAACACATTTCATAATAGAGTTTTACTTACTATACTGGTCCTACTTGGTCATGGGTGTTTTCCATTCTTCTCACAAGCTGCATGTTACCAATCCTGATTAGCTCTCCTCATGCCATTGTGGAGGTCAGTCAAGAACAAAGCAATGCCCTCCTCAGTTAGGTGAATGCCATCCCTTCTGAACAGGTGAACATCTACAGCGGTGATGCTGTCATGGCAGATTGTAGATCCACTGACCTTGTGCATCAAGCCATGCATGAACCCATTCTGTAAAGGTCTGGCCTTGTGAGCTGCCCATTGACTGTTTGCTGTTTTCCATACCTACTGAGGAATTATATCAGACCACACAAAATGACAAAGTGGCCATCAAGACAGCAGGTGTTCAAAAATTGCTGTGATTTGAAACCGTAGCCTTCCGAGTGGTTGACTGATGACATCATTCCCTCCAATGTGCAGCACAAGAATGTCGGGCTCAGGGTAGATAGAACACTTCTCTTCCAACAACTGCAGTACTCCGCTCCAATGCATACCTCTTCTTGCAATCCAATATACCTTCACAGTGGATGTGGGGAAGCTCAAGTTGTACCAGTTTTTAGTTTTGGAGGCATGGCTGGCAGCCCAGTGAATGTAGGAATGGCCACATACCCACACTCTCACTTGTCATTCTCCTGGTCGTGACGCCATGTCAGTGTCAGAAGGTGGACAAACCTGCACTAATTTTTGTTTTGACAGATGCATTGGAAGACTACACACACACACACACATATATATATATATATATCATATGCATTACCTGGTTAGCCCATGCAAATCTTCCATCCTATCCCAGTATTCTTTGTAATAGGGACATAAGTGGCGATGACACTGCAGAGGTACATACCTACTACCCGTGAAAACACCAAATTACACACAATGACTGACAAAGGGGCACAGAAAGGGCACATGTAAATGGAAAAAATAGGGTAAAGACCGCCACTCCACTAATATGCAGAGGACAAGCATGGGGCTTCAGGTCATGGGCGTCTGAAGTGTCCCATACCTGTACTGGCTACCCACTCAGACTGCTGGTAGCAGCAATGACTCCCGATTGCATGCAGTGCCAGCACTCTTCCTTACCTCTGCCTTTTCCACTTACGTGTCCTTTCGGCAATGGCCATAAGGACTGAAAGGGGGGAGGTAATGTCATAACTCTCAAGTGTCCGGATTTTCTCAAGATGTCCAGATTTTGCCTCATACATTAGTTATATTTCTTGAAATTGTACAAATGACAAAGAAATTGGTGTGTGTGTGGGGGGAGATTGCATGTGGAGAAAAACTCAAATTTCTGACTTGTGCATTCATCAATGTGATAATGACTTCTGCTTATGTGAATAACAGTGACAGCTGCTGAGAGTTTTGCCTGAAAAGTGATAATGAGTCAGTGCTATATTGTAACTTCACTGTGATAATGATGTGCAAAGCTATGCATGCTCAGACACAGGTGATAATTGCTGCACATGACATAGGCATTCATCAGCAAGGTCAAGAAGCAATTGCTGGTAGGCCCTCTGTAACCCTTTCAAAAAGTATGCCTCTGCATCAGTCATTCAGATAAGACTATATGTCTAATCTCATATGCCAAAAATGGAGCCTTTGGCAAACACACTTCTAATGAGCTGAAGGATTATGAACCTACTTCTACCCTATGCCTTATTACCAATCTACTAATTTACACTACAACTGGTGTAAACAGAACAGGCCTAAATGAAAGCATTTCTAGGCAATAGTGAAGACTGCTGGTCCAGTCAACTCTCAGTCAAGAATCCAGGTGCTGGTTTCTCTTGCATCACTAAATAAGCTTGTAAAGTAATAACAGTATTTTTAAATAATACACCATTTCATTAGTTACTAGCACAAAATGGATTCCGGCGTGTAGCTCGCGAGACATTTGCCTGCGAGCTACATCGCCGAAACCAAATGGCTGCATCAGCACTTTGCCGTAGTGCAAAGTGCCTGAAAAGCATAGCCGCTGCAACTATAATCTATGGACGAGCAGCTGCAGCCGTACGGGCTGTGTAAAGCATTCCTTCTTCTCGTGCAAGGAATGCATTTATTTAATTATTTATTTATTGTGTTGTCAGTCTGATGGCTGCAGCTGCTCGTCCATAGATTATAGTTGCAGCGGCTATGATTTTCAGGCACTTTGCACTATGGCAAAGTTCTGATGCAGCCGTTTGGTTTTGGCAATGTAGCTCGCAGGCAAATGTCTCGCGAGCTACACGCCGGAATCCGCACAAAATGTTTTGCATTAATGTATATTTTCTGAGCAACAACACACATGAAATGCTAATATCTGCATTGCTGACCAATAGTATACTACCCTTAGTGATTTATCATAAAACCAAAAAGTATACAAGAGATAGGGCAAATATGAGGAATGTCAATTTTTTTGGCTCTTTTACTACTGTTCTTAAAGTATTTGGATGAAGCACAAGCTCTAAAATCAATGTTGTCCAAATCTGCTGTTGTTACTAAGAACAACACTTTTGTATATAAATAAGGAGATGTGGGGGTTCAAAATGCTTGACGCCCTGCAGAAAATGCATTTTTGTTTGTCTCAACAAACTGAATAGTTGAGGTTTGTTTTTGTCCTGCTGAAGACTTAATTTGCTGAGAATCAGTGAAGCACAGAAGAAGCACTATATCCATAGTTGTGAAAGGCATTATTTTAGTGTTACACAGAGCCGGATTAATTCTAAGCAACACTCAGCATTAGGTTTACAGCTGGAGTGTGTGTGAAAATTCCAGTACTATAAATACAATATACTGCAGGGCACTTATTTAGACCAGTCATGTTGCATTTTAGTTTCAATACAGATCCAAAATAAAGGTAACATCATTTGAGCGAACTACAGTTGCAATTTAATTGAAACAGCTATATATACCTTGTCGTACAAGTGTGTGTATTATACACTCTGTAATGGACCATGCAAACATTGTCAATATCATGTGTAAGGGCAATCCATCTAGTCAGTGTTAGGGTTATCTTACTAATCGGGGACGGTAAACATGGGCAGAACTGCCCTGCACATGTGGCAAAAATTATTATTCTAATATCAATTTGCTGGCAAATATAATTGTATTACAGCACCTAAAAAGCCAAAACCTGCACCATCTTATATTACATTTGAACACTATTTTACAGCACTGATGACAGACAAGTGCTTTACACTAAACAGCGTGACATAATCTGGGGTAATAAAATTACTTAGACCTCTCTGAAAAATGTGAGGGATCATGAGCCACTAGTTACTTCATGACCCAAGCAAGTTACCGGAGCTATTCGTTACAAGCTACAAAACACGTGTTAAAGTTCTAACTAAAAAAAAACAATATATCTGATCCACTCTAACCACTCAATACACTGAAATGCCTTCCAAAAATAAAAAATACAAAGTTTACAACATACAAATTGGGAATTCCCCAATACCTCTAAAGCTTTCACAAAAAAAAAAACAAATGATCATTAGGTATAACCTCCCGTAAGTGTGCCGACAACTAGTATTTGTAAAGGAAAAGATGCATAACAAGTCAAAGCAGCATTTAATAACAGTGATGAGCCTTTTCTATTGATTGCAAAGACAAGCCTGTATCAATATAGGCCGCATTTATCCTCAATGATCAACCTTGCCAGCTCGGTCCATTCCTGTACTAGAGGATGCCGCAGCATACCAAAGTCTAAAACAACTGCACATCATAGTCCTCATCAAAGCACAACCCAGGGCAACAACTAAGCCCCTCACTACCAAGCCACAACTTCACATGATGCATAAAAATGACAACCACCACCCAAACGGCTACTAACCAATGACTTACACAATTCCCCAAAAAAACAAACAACTGAATAAACCAACACAACTATTTGTAATTTCCGAAAACATGCCTTACTTCTTAGCCTTTGGAGCCATACTGAAAAATGCACTGAACTATCTCACAAGAACTTTTGCTGGGAGTATAATACAATTAATGCTATACTATCTGCAGTAAAGAATGCTGGGTTGCTGTAAGAGTTAAGTTATTTCCCATCCACTCATCAAGATTTTTCTTGAAGAGTGCTAATGAAGAATTTTGCTTGACAAAGATGGGTAGCTTGTTCCAGATTATAGGAAGTCTCTGTGACAGGAATCTATCCCACCAGCATGTCCTGTTTATTGTGGTGACAAGTTTAGGTCCCTAGAGCGTGTAGCTTGGAGGGATTGGGATTTCTTAAGGTGTAGCATGTCAAACAGCTCTGGGTTTAACATAGCTTTATATGTTAGGCAGAGATGATGTCAGAGCAGGAGATATGCTACAGAGTAAAGCTGGAGTTTTTTGAGACTGTCAGTGTAGGGCATCTGCTTGAGGCCAGTAATCCTCTTTGTGAGGTACTTCTGTGGCTTTTCCAGTTGCTGCAGATGTCTTGTGAGGTACATTCCAAAAGGGGTGCTGCACTCTATAATGGGTCTGAGTGCTGAGTAGAGGGGAACAATGACCTCTTTTTTCCTGGATGAGAACCCTTTTGTGATGAGGTGTGCCACATAGGATTTCCTGACTACTGTGGCGATGTGATTAGCAAAGGAGAGATTACTGTCCACCTGGGTCCCAAGGTGCCGTTTATGTGGTAGTTCATGGGTACAGAGTTTTTACCTAAGGGGATGACAATGCAATTTTTGGCATTGAGCTTGGGGTCATGCCTCTGACACCAGGCATCTGTCTCAGTGAGGCCCTTCTGTAGGATGTTCACATCATCTGGGGACTCAGCTATGGCTCCTAGTTTGCAGTCATCTGTGAACTTCATTAGCCAGAGGCCTTCTGAGTTAGCCTGTACTTCAGAGAAGTAGATACCAACAGGAGAGGTCTCAGGACTGAACCCTGTGGTACTCCACTTGTCACTGGTTTGAAGTCAGATTGAGTCAAACTTTCATAGTGTGGGTTCTGTTAGTGAGCCAGTTGGCAACCCGTCTTGTGATTTATACCTAGTTTAGTGAGTTTAGCTATAATTCCAGAATGGGGGATGGTACCAAAAGCCTTGGCGAGGTCATGATAGGCTGTGTGAATCACCTTACCCTCATCTACGGCTTTGGTGACTGCCTCAAAGAAGTCGATCAGGTTCAGAAGGCATGATCTGTCTTTCACAAACCCGAACTTGGTGGGGTCCAGAGTTTGGAGGTTACCAATGTCTTTATGAGTACCCTGATGACACGTTCCATGGCCTTGCAGACCTGGCTTGTCAGGCTAATAGGGCGATAGTTTCCAGGATCAGTGTGGTGGCTCCCCCTTTGTGGAGAGGGATAACTGTTGCTGTGCACCATTCAGTGGGCACAAAGCCTGATGTGAGACTATGATTGAACATGGTGCTTAGGTGGGGAGCCAGTTTGTTCTGAAGTTCATGTAAAACGTAGCCGGGGATATTGTCCGGTCAAGATCCATCTCCTCCAAAAGTCCCATCTCTAATGGCTTATCCCAGAGTTCAGTCTTTGGGCCACTCCTCTTTGGCATTTACTTTTCAGAGGTCAAAGCTAATGTTAATGATTTGTGGCTGGCCAAATTTGCAGTCATCTGCAAACTTGGTGCTATCATGAATGCCCCCATTGGACATCAAGATGCTCAAAGAGGTCATGTTCTCAACAAAAAAAAAAAAAAAAAATGGTGTCAAAACCATGCACCAATATTAAATGCCAAAAAATATATATATATATTTGCATCCTTTGCAAGCATAACTCCCGTTGTAACTATCACACTGACTATACACCCCTGAAAACTGATCTGTAGTTAAGGATCTAGGACCCTGTGTCAACAATGAACTGCCCTTTTTGAGCAGTACATATCCACAGTTGTAAGGAATTCCTTTTACATCCCATGGTTTACATCTAAATGCATCACATCCAGGTATGGAATCATTACGCCGTACTCAGCACTTATTAGGCTGATCACGGAGTATAATGCCCGTTTCAGTGTGTGTACCTGTCAAAATATATGTCACAAATGGAACGAGAACGTCTCCCCCCACTCTCACAAACACACACACACAAAAACTATCAAGGGCTTAAATCATAAAGACTATGCAGACCATGTCAAAGACTTGTCCCTCTTCCTAGTGTCAGACAGGCTAATGAGAGGGGATCGCTGCCATATAAATAGTGCTAGAACATACCACTTTATGTCACACCTATCATGCATTCGCAAATCCAAATCATTGACACTCAGGACATATATTTTTCTTTTTTTTTTCTTTTTCCAAAATAAACAGAACGTAGAGGAGGATGTGTTTTTATCGCGGAGAACACTGCTTCAATTCGACTGTCTTCTGCTACACATAAAGCAAAGCAATTCTCTTACTGGGCTCAACCATTATTTGGCTGAATGAATGGGTAACTACAAATTCACCTGTTTTAATTGGATCCCATGATATCGCTGTCCCTCGTGGACATGAGAAACATGTGCATGTCCCAACATATCTTTTGTCGGACCATATTTTGGTTATTCATATGCAAACTACATGGGCTAAAACTACCTTATGAATGTATAGCTATGCTTTTTAAAATCCTCACAGATCCATCCCCTATTAAGTATCCATGTATTAGGCGAATAGTAAACAAGCGATAACAAAACACAATAATGAAATTAGATAAAAGATGTAAACAGTAATCACTGATCTGAGTTACTAATTTACTGAACTCTCTACTTTCTCTGCTGCACATCTCAAAACTCATACGAAGTTTTAAAAAATATTTCCAAAGTCGTATCACACTTCTCCAAAACCCCACAAAACAGTAAATAACCTAACCACATCCTTCAACCTTTCTAAAGGAATATGTGCAACAATTGGGCAAAATGTGTGACACGTGATCAAACATGAAAGTACAACACAGTTAAAGTTTATACTGTTCGTGTAGTAGTCGATACTGTCGCCATAGTTGGGATGTATCTTTTAAATAATGAACAGCAGAGAAAAACTGTTTCCTGCAACCAAAATGTTTACAACAATGCAGCAGATTGTTGAACAGATAAAAATCTTTAGTTTGCCACTTCAAAATAAACATGTACACTAAGACTGGTGATTTTTTTAAAACTAAATGCAGACATTAATGTTTTCAGGATATACACACAAGATACAAATGTACTATTAAATTATACATTCTGGGCTGCGATAACAAAATTGGTCAAAGATGTTTACTCTCCCAGGTTAAACACTTTTTTGCCTTAGCAATTTGTTAACCTGTATTAACTGCAAACTGCTGTTTGTCTTGAAACCCATGTCATAGCTACAAAGGGCCCTGTACAAAAGTCTACCTACCCAGTTAAATAATCTAACTAAACAATGAACAAATCTAATATCTACACCTATTAATCCCACTCAAATCCTTCCTGTTCAGGGTAATTCCTTTAAACTACCCCAAACTAATGCTGTTTATCTTTAGCAATCCATTTTTTCATCAAGAGACTACAGCCTCCCATCCGTTTCATTTCATTTCATTCCATCCCATCCATACTCAAGAGTAACATTCATCTGTATATCCTTACTGACAGTATTCCAATACTCATTTTATTAAATCATTACCAAAACTCTTTACCTCTTTATGTTTTGAATTAAACCTTCTTATAACCACTGTCCTGGTCTAGCAACAACTACAGTCCAGTACCAACCCCCCACCTAACAAACACCCACACCACACCTCTTAGCCAAAGGTAAAACTAACAGGGGTGTAAAGCCCCAAAAGCAGGGATATTTTTTGAATTATTACTCCTGTTCCCTTAAAAAGTTAATAGAGAAACAGGTTATGCATCAGCATGCATTTCTGAACAATTTTAACTAGCTTGTGCTCTGACCTAGGCTGCTTGGGTGAAGGTACTATGCTATCCTAAGGAGTCTCATCCAATATCCCTTTTTACCTTTCCTTTAACGTTGTCATTTTTTCCAGAGAATTTTGTAAACTTTACAGTATTAACTTATTCCCTCTTTTCTATACAAACCTATGCACGAAGAACAAGACTCCCAAATGTGTTCTCATTCTAGGCACACCATGCACAACTCGTGCATGTCCTTGTAAGGAAATCTTGTCACCATGGCCACACTTCTTACATCGCAAGATCTTGTGCAGACTGCTTTAAAGTCAGTGATAAGTACACACAGCAAAAAAATTAATATACGCACACACAGAGATGATTACCAAAAATGACTGCTACAGTCCTACCCATGCAGTACATTAAACAGAAGAACTCCAAGGATGAGAAAAAAAAAAGTAGAAGAATAAACCAAAAGGTTATAAACAAACACATAATAAAAAGGGCCTCATAGAAACAGACAACTGGTGCCAGAGCCATGGCCTCAAGCTAAATGCCAAAAAGTGTATAGTCACCCCATTTGGCAAAAACAAAGTGCCCACAAATTACCACATAGGTGGTAATCCATTAAGTACAGAAGAAGTAATTAGGGACCTGGGAACCCAAGTTGATAGCAATCTCTCATTTGACAACCACGTGGCCAAAGTGGTTAGAAAAACATTTTATATAGCCCACCTAATCATGAAGGGATTCACATCTAGATCAGGGGAGGTCATCGTGCCTCTTTACTCATCCCTCATCAGGCCCATAATTGAGTACAATGCCCCTTTTGGGATGTACCTTACCAGACACCTGCAGCAACTGGAAAGACCCCAAAAGTACCTCACCAAGAGGATCATAGGGCTCAAACAGATGCCATATGCTGCCCGGTTAAAGAAACTCCAGCTCTACTCAGTGGCATACCGCCTGCTCAGAGGCGATCTGTGCCTGACATATAAAGCCATGTCCAACCCGGAATTAATGGACATGCTGCACCTCAGAAAATCCAAATCCCGTCGAGCTACGCGCTGGAGAGACTTGAACCTCAGCACTGAAATAAATAGGACATGCTGGAGGGACAGATTCATAACCCAGAGGCTCCCTTCACTCTGGAATAAAATCCCAGTCCAGGTTAGGCAGAGTCCCACATTGACTCTCTTCAAGAAGAATCTTGATGAGTGGATGGGAGATAGTAGGTTTACCCCGGCTATCACTTCTGTGTCACTGTTAGACAGGCGCACAGTATACTAACCTCAAAAAAGGCATAGCAAAATTAATTTAAAATGGGTGGCGAAAGCCAAACACACTCTGGCTAGGCTTATAAATGCCCTAGGGCAGATAGCCTAGTATGAACCTATATATATATATATATATATATATATATATATATATATATATATATATATATACACATATATATATATGTGTATATATATATATATATATATATATATATATATATATATATATATATATACACATATATACACACACACACATATACACACACACACACACACACACACACACACACACACACACACACAGGTATTAGAAACACCAGACAGACTCCTTCTGCATTTGGCTGAAACTATGCCAGAAACTATACCTACATTTCTTTCCAGAGTCTGTTTCAGTTTGCATTGTTTTACATTCAATCTAATTAGCCATATATTACGCAATTGCTGTAGTTTTCGCATGTCCCTTTTCATGTTCTTCACACCCCGACATACACACATACTGGATAAGGGGTTCACAAATCACAGTCCAGTTATAAAGACCCAGAAGCTGTTGTAAAGTTATCATTTATGAACTTCTTAAGCTCCATTCCCATCCTGGTCAGTGTTGAAACAGCACTAGTTGTGTTCAGGATAACGGAAATACAAGATTCTGCAACCCAGATCAGTAGCCGGGTTGTTTCTCACGCGGCGGTACTATGCTGTATAAAGCCATCATTTTAAATCTTTAATTCTGAGAAAGCTGCACATTAAATACCAGATACATAGTTGGTCCATCTTGTGCTTGGTGCCTGCTGCTGATCTGGTGCACCGGAGATAAAAATGGGGGTCTGCTTCGCTAATCTGTTTCTCTAGAAAAAAATAAGAAGGAGATAGACTACTTTTATCACTGTAACAAGAAAATTGCTATGGCATGTGAAGTACTTCGCTTTGCAGGCATTCGCAAATGCCAGTATGAAAAAGAATACAGACACTGCAGTGCGCTTGCTAACTGATGTGACAGTTTTTGCCGCCCAAACAGGGAAAGTGGGCAAATAACATTAAACTGACTCAGATCTCAGAATATGATACGGAGAAAGTACAAACGATATATGTCAACTCAAGCACTTCACGAAATAATCAACACTGAATGCTGTCATAAAATACATACTCTGATGACTGTTAATCACACTGTGCCTCACCCTGTACAGAATAAGCTTAACGGGAGGAAAAGAAGGTAGATGTTGAGCCGAGCTGAATGGGAACTCCTGTTAGTGACAAAAATAAAACAGAGGACCAGTAGCAGGTAAAATCTCCAATTCTTTGCAGAAAAAAGGAAAGACCTGCTGCTGGGCCCTCTTTTTATTAGGGGAACTTGAGAACTAATCCAGGCATTCTTTAAAGTATTCAATTGTATTTTTTCTGCTTGGTAATAACATGATTAAAGTGTAGCTATCATTCAAAGTCTTTTGGATTAAGCACTTGGGCTTCAGACCAGTTGTTTTACATTAGGAAGGTTTGTGGCCTGCACTCTGGTGGCAGGACAGGTAGCTTACATCCTTCTAAGTTGTGAACTGCTGATTGAGGGCTCAGTGTCTGTTATTCTAAACGTGTATTAGTTCTGGTTTAAGCACTTGGGCTTCAGGCCAGTTATTTTACAATAAGAAGGTTTGTGGTCTGCACTCTTGTGGGAGGAGAGGCTGAACTCTGCCCTTCTGAGCTGGGATTTTCTGGTTAAAGGCTTATAGTGCCTGCATATTTGAACTGTTTCTTACTGAAATTGGTACGCCTTGTTTGCTGTAGCATAGACTAGATCCAGGCCTGCTGAATCTAGCTTTATTTGTATGCTGCTTGTTTGTTTGCTTATTTCCCTGAAATGCTAATTCCACCTAAAATGCGGGTTTTCAGCACTTCTGTGGATCTCTAGTGATATCTGCATTGCTTACTGTACTTATTTCCTTGTTTCACTTGAAAGAAAGTTACTGTTTGTCGTTTTTGCATTTAAGTTACCTGTAACACATTGCATTTAAGATACCTGGCACTTGCTCACTAAAGCAATTATATAAGTCTGCACTAAAATATTAAAAGCACTACACCCTCACAAACTCCCCTTGAGTACCTCGTTCCCCATTGGCCCTTTTTTTTCAGTTATAAAGGAATTCCCAATACTATTCTAGCATGTCCAAAGGTCAGTTGTCAATCTCCTCTCCGGTCCAGCTGGTGAATCTGGGAATCTTGAGGCAATGTTACAACTTCCTCATGTACACAGACAACCCTCTCCTCCTCCCAACAAATTCCAACACGTGAGAGATGCAACCATATAGCCATACTGGAGGCTAAGCTCTCTCAACTCAGTACTGGCGAAACCAGTCAGGAGGAGAAGGAAACCACACTCACTACAATTCCAGTCTCACATAGACCTACCACGACAGCAAACCAAACACGTAAACACGCAAAAACATACTCGGAGGCTCTAAATAAAAATCTGCCTAAGCAGAAGAGACCTCCAAAGCAGACACCCAAGCAACCGCTACCCCAAAACAAAACACGTGCAACACATAGCTCACAAAGCCAGTGTGCCGAACAGTCACAGCCCTTAAGGCTAAACAACACACCTGATAAACTTGTAATAGGTGACTATCGTCAGGCACACTGACGTCCTGCTCACCAGGCTAAACAAGGAGAAGGTCATGGTGAGCTGCCTGTCGGGCGCTAGGATCCACCACATAACACAAGCACTCAGGTCACTCCAAGGCAAGTACAAATATGACTCAGTCATTGTCCATGCTGGTGTGAATGACCTGAGACGTACCTCCCTGGACTACATGAAAAGAGACATAGAGGAGCTCTCTGAGCATGTAGCCCAGGCCGGTATGACCCTGACCTTGAGTAGCATCTTACCCTCACCAAGAATGATGCCACAATATGAAGACAAGATGATCAATTTCAACAACTGGCTTAAGTATTGGTGTCATTCAAAGGGGATCCAATGCCTGTCAGCCTAGGATGACATGCTCGACAAGCCACGATGCTTCGCTAGGGACGGCTTGCACCTGTCACCCCTGGGCTTTCAGATATTGGCAAAGGCTCTTGCTACCCCCATAGTGCCTTTTTTAGGCAAGGCTCAAAAGACAAACCCACCTCCATAGGTATCACAAGGGATAAGAAACTAAGAGTAATGCTACTCAATGCCAGAAGTCTAAACCTCAAGATGCATGCACTCGAAACTCTCCTTAGTATGGAGAACATCGATATTTGTGCAGTAGCAGAAACCTGGTTCAAGGCTCCTGAGAGCACCCCAGCACTATCAGATTATACCTCATACCATGCTTTTCGGCCCCAAAACTTGGACCGTAACACAAAAGGAGGGAGAGTATCAATATTCATCAAAGATACCCACACCTCCAGGTTGGTGGCACAGCATGAAGCATCAGAGACTATCCATGTGCAACTAACAATGGGTAAAACTGCCTTCCAGTTTATAGCCTGCTACAGACCACCCTCCCAAACCCAGGAACCCCACTCGGCCTTCCAGAGAACACTGGAAAATATGAAGGTCTCTCCAAACACCATTATATTGGGCGACTTCAACTTCCCAAACATAGACTGGGAGCATTACTCTAGCTCCAACACCCTAGCCCAAAGGTTCCTAGAATTTATAAACTCAGACGCTATGGAACAACCTGTTACCACTCACACAAGAGGGGAAAACATACTGGACCTGATCATCACCAACATGGGGACTCTATGCTCCAGACCAGAAGTGTATCCCTCACTGGTAAAATCAGACCATAAACTAATCTCACTGGATATTCACATCCCGACTCCATCCCCTGCCCTGAAAAACACAGTGAAAAACTTCTCTAAAGCAAATTTCACACTCCTCAAAACCGAGGTGGAATCCTTCAAAGCCCCCGGGCCTGTGGAAAATACAGCCCAGACCGCAGAATCCTTTATAAACGCATTCTATGAACACCTTCAGGAATGCATGGATCATGCAATCCCAAATAAAACCAAGACCCAATCCTCCAAAGGCAGACTTCCTGTCTGGTGGACCCCAGCCATAAACAAACTATACAATAGAAGGAGGAAGCTACTACATGATAGAGCAAAATCCCAAAAAGGGAAGGCATCTCTGATCAGTATTAGCAAAAAACTACGGGCACTCATAAAATCGTCTAAGGCCAGCTTCGAGAGAAAAACTGCACGTGACACTAAGGATAATCACAAGGCTTTCTTTAGTTATGTTAGGAACCTGGGTGGGAATTCCCAGATATGCTCAGAATTAGTCCAAAATGACAAAAAATACACCAAACCCACAGACATTGCCAACATCCTAGCTGACAGGTTCAGCGCAAACTTCTCCCCCCCCCTCCCCACCAAAAGGGCAAATATTTATCCCAGCAGAGTGCTGCCCCCCTGACATCTCAGATGCTCAGGTAAGAGCTGCCCTCTCCAAAGCAAAAACACAGCATCAATGGGACCAGACGGTGTCCCGGGCTGCATCCTGCATGAACTCCAAAAGAGCTAAACCCAAACATAAAACTACTGTTCAATCTCAGCCTTACTACAGGATATGTACCCAAAGAGTGGCATACAGCAACAGTGGTCCCTCTCCACAAAGGTGGTGCCTCAACGGATCCTGGAAACTATCGCCCCATAAGCCTGACTAGCTTGGTCTGCAAAGCTATGGAAAGGATCATCATGGACCTCATAAATAAAGATATTGGGGACCTACAGACACTGGATCCTACCCAGTTCGGCTTTGTTAAGGGCAGATCCTGCCTCTTAAACCTGGTTGATTTCTTTGAAACAGTCACCAAGGCCATTGATGAGGGGAAGGTGGTCCACACAGCCTACCTGGACCTCGCAAAAGCCTTCGATACAATACCCCACTTGGGCATTATAGATAAGTTCACCAGCTTAAATATAAACCCCTGTGTCACTAGATGGGTTGCAAACTGGCTCAAGGACAGAACCCACATGGTTAGAATTGATGGAGCCATGTCAGACTCCAAACCAGTTACAAGTGGCGTCTCACAAGGCTCAGTCCTGGGACCTCTCTTGTTCGGTATATATTTCTCGGAGGTACAGGCCAACACAGAAGGACTGTGGCTGACTAAGTTCGCAGATGACTGCAAACTGCATAATTGACTCTCCAGCCGACACAAGCATCCTCCAAAAGTGCCTCATAGAAACAGACAACTGGTGCCAGAGCCATGGCCTGAAGCTAAATGCCAAAAAGTGTACAGTCATCCCCTTTGGCAAAAACAAAGTGCCCACAAATTACCACATAGCTGGTAATCCATTAAGTACAGAAGAAGTAATTAGGGACCTGGGAACCCAAGTTGATAGCAATCTCTCATATGACAACCACGTGGCCAAAGTGGTTAGAAAAACATTTTATATAGCCCACCTAATCATGAAGGGATTCACATCTAGATCAGGGGAGGTCATCGTGCCTCTTTACTCATCCCTCATCAGGCCCATAATTGAGTACAATGCCCCTTTTGGGATGTACCTTACCTGACACCTGCAGCAACTGGAAAGACCCCAAAAGTACATCACCAAGAGGATCATAGGGCTCAAACAGATGCCATATGCTGCCCGGTTAAAGAAACTCCAGCTCTACTCAGTGGCATACCGCCTGCTCAGAGGCGATCTGTGCCTGACATATAAAGCCATGTCCAACCCGGAATTAATGGACATGCTGCACCTCAGAAAATCCAAATCCTGTCGAGCTACGTGCTGGAGAGACTTGAACCTCAGCACTGAAATAAATAGGACATGCTGGAGGGACAGATTCATAACCCAGAGGCTCCCTTCACTCTGGAATAAAATCCCAGCCCAGGTTAGGCAGAGCCCTCATTGACTCTCTTCAAGAGGAATCTTGATGAGTGGATGGGAGATCGTAGGTTTACCCCGGGTATCACTTCTGTGTCACTGTTAGACAGAGGCACAGTATACTAACCTCGAAAAAGGGCATAGCAAAATTAATTTAAAATGGGTGACGAAAGCCAAACACACTCTGGCTAGGCTTATAAATGCCCAAGGGTAGATAGCCTAGTATGAACCTATGAACCTAAAAACAAAAGACATTTAGGTTGGGGGTGGAGGTGCTATGCAAGTGGTGGCTTGGATTGCAAGAATTTGACTGGCTGCCACCACTTGCTTAATAATCATGAACTTTTAAAGCGGATTTTCTTTAAAAACGTCAATGTGAACTTAATGTAAACACACGCTGAATCAACTATGCAAGGTAAATTAAACATTCAGTTACGATTTCAACGTGTTTTACATTAAGGTGAACTGCAAATATACAGTGCACTTTCTCTCGCTTGTGGAAGGCACTCGGGGGTAACAGCTTTCAATTTGTATCTTCTCATGGCGCACTCAGGTTTAAGCACACAGGCACCATGAGAAGGTACTCGGGGTTAATAAGTTAAAAGACAGTTTGACTACCTTGGGCATGAAAGAAGGGTTGGTACATGGGGTCACCCCTGTCCTTGTGGAAAATAGGGTGGGCAGGCCATGACAGCTTGCAACTCTGACACCCTTTAGCAGAGGTAAGGGCCACCAGCAGAACAGTTTTCCACATGTACATTTAAAGTTGAAGTCCGAAGGTGATGGAAAGTACAGTTGTGTACACTTACCATAAATGTAGATGTTCGAGTGTCTTCACTGTTGCAGTAATCACATATGGGTTATCCCTGCCAGGGTAACCCTCGGCCAGCCTGAATACCAGAGACTTAGTATTTCTGCATCAGTTGCTGTCGCTTGAGGACTGACGTCAGGTTGTCAGTGGTATAAAAGAAGGCAGCCGATGTCATTACATCAGCTTTTCTTGCCCTAACCTGTCAAGAGCCCTCAACGTAGGAGGCCAGGTTTTAGTGGAAGAACCCAACCAGTGGAAAATAAATACCAATATGTCCCTTGTAAGAAAAGGATAACAACAAGGAAGAAAGGTAACAAAAAGAAAAAAGAGGGATGGAGGGGAAACCAGGACTGCAACAGTGAAGACACTCTAACATCTACATTTATGGTAAGTGTGCACAACCGTACTACATTCTTCATGTTTCACCTTTGCAGTCATCACATTTAGGTAGATTCCCAAAGCTGAGGAAATGGGTGGAGGCAGTCAAGGAAGCTAGGGGCTGGATAGGTTGCCCTGCAAGACTGCAGAGGCAAACCCTGCCCTGGATGTGGGCAAGAGAGGCAGGTGGTAATGCTTGGTAAAAGTGTGAACAGATGTCCAGGTGGCAGCCTCCAAGATCTCCCTGGTGGGGACTCTTCTGAGGAAAGCTGCAGAGGTGGAGGCTGCTCTGGTGGAGTGTGTCCTGACCCCCTTGGGGAGAGGCTTGCCATGCTGTTTGTAGCAGAAATGGATGCAGTGTGCTATCCATTTGGAAATGCTTTGCTTGGAGATGGCTTTGACTTCTGCCCCTGAAGCAAAGCTAACCAGCAGCTGATTAGACTTTCTGAAGGGTTTAGTCCTGTCCAGATAGTATCTAAGCTGTCTGTGCACATCTAGAAAGTGCAGAATTCCTTTCCCCCATTGTTTTGGGGGTTAGAAAAAAAGGTGGGCAGATGAATGGATTGGTTGAGAGCCACACTGGACACCACCTTGGGCATGAAGGATGGATTAGTTCTAACAGATACCCTATCTGCATGGAAGATGATAAAGGGTTCCATAGCCATGAGTGCTTGCAGCTCAGAGAGTCTTCTGGCTGAAGTGATGGCCAGGGGGAAGGCCGTCTTCTAGGTGAGAAATTTTAGCTCTTTAGAAGCTGGTTCAAAAGGAGCAGGGTGAGTTTTTCCAAGACAAAGTTAAGGTCCCATGCTGGTGTAGGTGCCCTTCTGGGGGGGGGGGGGGGCTCTAGTTGCTAGCCCCTCTGAGGAACTGTTTAATCAGAGGGTGTGAGAAAATAGGCTGCTCAGTGGGAAAATGAGCAGAAATAGCAGAAGCATGAATTTTTATAGAGGGGAAAGAGAGACCACTGTGTAGTAGGTCAGCTAAGTAATCCAGGATGAGAGGGATGGATGGCTGTGCCATACTGGCCCCCTTAGCCTGGATCCAGGTGCAAAACCTTTTCCATTCATCTGCATAAGACTTTCTGGTGCTAGGATGTCTGGCCTCTTGGATAACATCCATAACCTGTTTACTGAGGATGGTAGATTGGTCAGGGGTTAGGGAATAAGACAAGCTGCCAAATTGCGCTTCTGCAATTGGGGGTGCATGAATTCACCTTCCATCTGGGTTTGGAATCTGAGGAAGATTCCATGGAGGCAGCGGGGACAGGCTGCGCAGCAAGGGATACCAGTGCTGTCTGGGCCAGTCTGGTGTTATGAGAATGGTCCTTGGTTTTTCCTTCCTTATTTTGAGCAGTACCCTTGGGATGAGAGGTAGAGGAGGAAAGGCATAGACCGAAAGGTCTACCCAGGGGAAGGACAGGGCATCCACTTTCCAAGCCATGCAGTGATGCTCCCTGGTGCAGAATTTGCTGAGCTGATCGTTAGTGTGGGAGGCAAAGAGGTTGCTGTCCAGGGTTCCCCATTTCTGAGTTATTAAGAAGAAGGTACTTCTGTTGAGCTGCCACTTGTGTGGTCCAAAAGCTTTCTGCTTAATTGGTCTGCCAAGGAGTTGAGAGAGCCTGGTAGGTATCATGCTACCAGGTGTATTTGCATGGATGAGGCTGTGAGCCAAAGGGTCATGGCCAGCCTGCACAGTGGGTAGGAGTGAGTCCCTCCCTGCTTGTTGATGTACCACATCACAGTGGTGTTGTCTGTTTTGATCAGGAAAACCCCTGGCGAGAGAAGAGAATTGAAAGCTATCAAGGCCTGCTGCACAGCCATCATCTCTTTTAGATTGATGTGCAGGAGGATTTGCTGTGGGCTCCATTGGCCCTGTATGCACCTGCCATTCAGGTGTGCACCTCAAGCATAGTCAAATGAGTCTGTGGTGAGGGTCTCGGTGGCAGGGTATTGGAAGAAGGGCAGTCCCTTGTTGTGGGAGGAGGCTGTTGCCCACCAAAGAAATTCCTTCTTTAGGCAAGGAATAATAGGTAGAAGAGTTTCCATATCTTGAGAGTGTTGATACCAAAGGCTCTTTAGGTACCACTGAAGTTTCCTCCTATGCAGTCTGGCATATGGAATGAGGAGTATGCAAGATGCCATGAACCCCAGAGCTTGCAGGATTTTCCTTGCAGAAAGCTGGGGCCTGGTGGCCAGTTGGGATAAGTAAGCTGCTGACAGGAACATTTGTTTCTCTGGTGTAAGGCATGCCATCTGGAATGCTGTGTCCAGACTTGCTCCCAGGAAGATTATCCTTTGGGTGGGTACCTGTTTGGATTTCTTTTCGTTGATTGTGTTCCCAAGGGAGGTTAGTAGCTTTTTTTTTTTTTTTTTACAAAGGCCAGGTCTTTGAGCAGCTTTTCCTGGCTGTCTGCCTAAAGACAGTCGTCTATGTAGGGGTAAATTTGACTATTTCTTTGACTGCAAAAGGCAACGGCTATAGCCAGGCATTTTGTGAAAACTCTGGGAGCAGTAGATAAGCCAAAGGGAAGCCCAGAGAACTGAAAGTGTTGAGATCCTGCCCTGAAGTGGAGATATGTTCTGTAGGACCCTCTGATAGGAATGTGGAGGTAGGCCTCTTTTAGGTCCAGGGTGGCTAGCCAAGTGTCCTTGGAGAGCATGGGTAGGAGCTGCTGGAGGGTGAGCATTTTGAATTTTGGGGTCACCAGGAAGGTGTTTAGGATGGATAGATTGAGGATGGGGTGCCAGGTGCCCTCTTTTCTGGGCACCAGAAAAAGTCTGAAGTAGAAGCCTTGGCCTATCTGCTGTGCAGGAACATGCTCTACTGCTCCCAAGGAGCGCAGGGAATGAATTTGCTTTTGAGCCTCTGCCCACTGATTTGGTGGTAGATCTGGGAACCCTTTTGGGGTTGAAAGGGTGTGGAAGTAGAATTTGTACCCCTGAGACAATGTTCAGAACCCACTGTTCCTTGGTAATGGTGGCCCAGGTGCTTTAGTGAAAAGAGAGTTTTCCTCCTAGGGGTATGTGAAGGTGGGCAGAGGTGAGTCATTGTGAGTTCTTACCATAGGGGGGTGGCTTAAAACTCACTGGTTTTGAAGTGGATGTAGTCCACTGCTTAGATCTCTGCAACTCCTGGGGCTTCTGTCTGGGGGGTCTATTTCGATGGGGCATAGGCTGGCCCTGTTTACTCAGAGCAGGAAAGGACCAGTGCTTGGAGGGAAAATTCCTGCTGAACCTAGGGGGTTGGACCTGTAAGAAATCTTTAACTGTCTGCATAGATTTTGCTTTTTCTTCCATCTCTCTTAAAACCTCTTCTGCTTTAGTGCCAAATTAGTTATCTTTATGCAAGGGTGCATCCAACAATTTTGATTTGACATGGGCTGGCAGGGGTTGTTCCTTAATCCATACATGTCTTCTAATGAAAGATCCAGTGGCTGCTGCCCTGCAAGAAGCTTCTAGGGCATCAAAACCATAGTGCAAAGTGTAGTTACTTGACTTGCAGAATGCATTAAGTCTTGTAAATCATTAGATTCTGCCCATGCAGGAAACGAGGACATTTTTTGTTTAATGAGATCCAAGGTATGTTGCAGATATTTAAGCATATGGAACTGACAATTTAGTGCCCTAATAGCAAGAGTAGCTGAGGTGTATACTTTTTTACCCCATCTGTCCAGTGCTCAGGAATCCCTGTCTGAGGGGGTGGGATTCTTAGCAGAGGTTGCTTTAATCCCTTTTGGCCCTTGAGAAATGACCTCAGGATCAGCTGTTGGATTTTTAAAAAAGATATTTGTGAGAGTCAGGGACTCTGTAGTACCTTTCTGGGAGCAGGAGGGAGGGTGTCTGGAGTCGAGTTGGATTCAAGGAAAACATCATCCACCACATCTAGTACTGGGGGGATGGCTAAGGGTCTGTGTTGTGGAAGATCCAGGAACTCTGAGCCTCTTTTTAGACTGAGGGCAGTCTAGACTCTCCCATTGGAAATGCTCCCTTAAGGTATGCAGGGTTTCCCTAAAGGAAAAATCCTCTGTGGGAGAGGCTGAAGGAATGGATTCTCTGCATCAGAATCCTCATATGTGGAAAGGGGCTGGATGTCTTCATAGTCAGATGCACTTGGTTCATCTGACTCTTGTTCAGACAAAACTACTGGAGATAGATTTATTTTCCTTTTTGAGCGAGTGGCTTGGCTTCCCCTAATCAGCACGATAAGGTCTTCTGCCATTTTAAGCATTTGAGACTGAGCCAAGGGAGCAGGTGCCTTGGGTGTGGTTTGATCCCTGGGCCTAAGGAACTCGTTTATTGAAAGAATAGTCGTGAAAAAAGGTGTCTGTTTATGTCGGGATTCGATATTGGGAAGGAGTTCCTCGGAAACTAGTGCCTGCACACAGTGGCTTCATACCCACCCAAGGTAGAGATGACTGCAGGATCCTTAGACGAAAAAGAGTTCTGCGGCATACCGGACTCTGAAAGGGTCTTGGTAGCGGCCTGTGAATTAATTGAAGCGGGCATCAGGGTCTGTGAAAGCACCTCACTGAGTTCCGGAGGACTGACAACCAGCTTAAAGGAAGCGTCATCGGAAGGTTTGGTCGTGTGCGGTCTGTCTATCTTTAAGCTTTTTCAGAAGATCGGCTGTCGGATGGCTTACCGAAGCCATTTCAGAATTCGAGGACTGTACACGGAAATATCTGAATACAATAAGGGCCTGACGATGAATAGTTCTGGCATTAAACAAAGCACAGAAGCGATGAGGGACGTCGTGGACTGGGCCTAGACAAGTGACGCAGTGAGAATGGAAGTCCCGGTTTGGTATTTGCTTTCCACAGGTGAGACAATTAACTTTTTCTGACATAGGTTAGTGCAAGAAAAAAGGATCCCAATGGGGGTACTTAGCTTTCGAAGAATTCAACTGCAATTCAGAAAGAAGACTCAGGTAGCGGCCAACCAGCACTCATGCGAACTGCTTCTGCTTCAGGCTCCATGGCAAGAAAGATCGATGTAATGGAGTTGGCTGCCTTCCTTTATACCACTGATGACTTGACATCAGTTCTCAAGCGACAGCAACTGATGCAGAAATACCAAGTCTCTGGTATTTATGCCAGCTGAGGCCTACCCTCGCAGGCATAACCCAAATGTGATGACTGCAACAATGAAACACGAAGAACATCAGATTTTCTTGGTGGTCTGATGTGCAAGACCCCTTTCAGGAATGATTTAACATCTAGCCTGGATAGTAGAGGGGGGGTCTAGGGGCAAGCAGGCAGAGACTGCAGATAGGTGGACTTTTACTGAAGAGTATGAAAGGCCAGCCTTTGTAATTTCACACACAAGTTAGGACTAGAAGAATATCCACTAGAAAGGGATCCCTATGCCTTTGGAGACACCATTTGGAGAATCATTTCCATTTTGAAATGTAGGATCTCCTTGTAGTAAGTTTCCTGGTCTCCCTCAGGACAGAAAGCACGTCTTCAGAATAGTGGTGTCTGAAGGGAATTAAAATTTTATCACCCAGAGTGTTAGGCATAACATCTCTGGGTGAGGATGAAAGAGTGTTTCCTTCTGCTGTGTGAATAAGTCCAACTTGTGGGGTAGAATGAGAGGGAAGGGGGAAAATGCATACAGAACCATCCCTTCCATGAAGTACTGAAGGCGTCCACCCTCCAGGCTAGTGGGGAGTGGTCCTTGGTACAGACTTTTTTCAATCGTCTGTTCTGGGGGAGGCAAAGAAATCTACTTGAGGTATTCCCCACTGGTGGACAATGTCTAGAAAAACATCCCTGTTCAACATCCACTCATGATGTAGAGTGGATGATCTGCTGAGAACATCTGATAGTTGGTTGTCCTGGGATGGGATGTAGGTTGCCTGCAGGGACAAGATATTTCTGGAGGCAAGTCACAAATCTGGACTGCTATCCTACATAGAAGATAAGACTTGGTCCCACCTTGTTTGCTGTGGTACCACTTCACTGTGGTATTGTCTGTGAAGATTTGAAGGGAACCTGGTTGCAGGATTGGAAGAAAGGCTTTCAGGACCAAAAGGACTGCTGTCATCCCCCTCACACTGATATTTTTTCTCTGGAGGGTAGGCTGCCAGTTCTCCTGCACCTTGAGGCCCCCTCATGGTAGCAGCCCAGCCCATGTCTGATGTGTCTGTATACATATATTGGAGCTGGGGTGGGGGGTGGAGTGGAAGGACTGGGTTCATTTGAATTTGTTGCATCCACCACCTTAATTCTGCTTTGAGGTAGGGTAAAAAAAATGGGATATGAAACTCGAGGGTGGTTGTGTTGGGACCACACATTCTTTAAATACCACTGCAGTTTTCGCATATGCATCCTGGCTAAAGGCAGCATAGGAATGGTGGCTGTCATAAGGCCCAGAACCCATAGGAATAGTCTTGCTGATAGTTGTTGAACCTGTGTCAGTTCCTGGAAGTGGGTAGTAAGGGAGAGAAAGGAAAGTTGAGTAAAATCTTACCATAACCATTGATGTCCTTCTCTTCCATGTTGCAGTATTCACTAGTGGGTTTACCCTTCTTCCCATCAGCTTGTCTGGCCAAGTTTCCAAAGCTTTTCCAGTCCCTGATGGTGCGTCAGATGTGCTGGCAGGTACGTGGGCCATAAATGTGATGTCTGGGCACAGCAGTCCTCAGAACCAAAGAGCTCGAGATGGAGCCAGTCCTGATGGCATGGCCTGTATAGGAGCCAATGAGAACAAGTGCAAGGAGAACAGGGGGGTGGAGGGAGGGAAGGAATACTGCAACATGGAAGAGAAGGACATCTATAGTTATGGCAAGATTCTACACAACTTTCTTATGTCCTTCTGTTCCAATGTTGCAGTATTCAACTAGTGGGTGAGTACATAAGCTCACTGCTGGCTGTATGTGGTGGTTTGGAAGAGGATTCCAGGAACACATGCAGGATAGCCCTGGCAAATCCTGCTCTGGTCCTGGAGATGTGGTTCAACTTATAGTGTCTGGTGAAGGTGTGGCACAGAGGACCAAGTAGCTGCTTCCAGAATGGAGTTAGTATCTAGACCTTTAAAGACAGCTCCAGATGAACCTATGGCTCTTGTGGAATGGGCTTTTACATTGCCTATTAGTCTTTCCATGATGTGAGCAACAAAAGGAGATTGCCTTAGCAATTTAAGAAGAAATAGTTTGTTTCCCCAGAGCCCTGGGGTGGAAGAAAACACACAGCTGGTCTGATTTTCATATAGGCTTGGTCTTATGCAAGTAGAAACAAAGTTGCCTGTTGTGTACATCTAGGGAGTGAAGGACACTGTCACCGTCTCCCTGAGGATTTGGAAAGAAGGTAGTCAGGTGAATAGTCTGATTTAGGGAAAGGTCACTGACCACTTTGGGGGTGAAAGATTAATCCTGAGGGTGACCCTGACAATATTGAAAACTAGGAAGAGTGGGGTAGCCATAAGGGCTTGGAGCTCTGAGACCCTCCTGGCTGATCTTAAAGCTACTAGCAGAATTGTTTTCCAAGTGCAAAATTTCAAGTTAACCTTGCCAGCTGGTTCAAGGGTGACAGTGTGAGCTTTTCCAGCATACAGTTAAGATCTCAGGGAGGAGGAGTCAGTCTTCTTGGGGGTCTTAAGTGTAAAGCATCCTTTAGGAATAGCTTTGCTGGAAGTCTGGAAGCTAGTGGAGGCTCCAAAGACAGGCAGGCAGAAAAAGCAGACAGGTGTGCTTTTAAGGAGGTGTAAGACCAGCCTATTTTCAGCAGTTCATGCAGGTAAGACAGAATTAGAGGCAGGTCGCTGTCCAGCTCCTGTATTTTGTGACACCAGATAGAAAACCTTCTCCATTTAGAGAGATAAAATTTCCTAGTATTTGGTTTCCTGGCCTCCTGCAGGACTGAGAGCACATCCTTGTTGTACAGGTGTCTGAAAGGAATCAGAATCCTATCAACAACAGGGACAGGTGCAGGGATCTCCACTATGGGTGAATCTGTGTCCCCTGGTGCTGTGTGAGTAGATACATTGGGGGGGGGGTAACTTGTGATTGCCCTAGAATAGATGAAGTAGGGAGAACCAGTGCTGCCTTGGCCAACAGGGGGGTCACCAACAAGATTTTTGGTGAGTCCTGCTGAATTTTCAGTAGGACACTCTGGATCAAAGAGAAGGGGGAAGGCGTACAGGAATCACCCCTTCCAAGACATTAAAAAGGCATCTGTTTGCAGAGCCTTTGGGTCATGAGTTCTGGAGCAATAGCTATGGCGTTGCCTGTTTGTGCAGGGGAAGAACAGGTCTATCTGTGGAATACCCCACCTGTGGATCATATCTAGAAATACATCTCTTGACGGCATTAATTTGTGACTGTCTGAGGAGGTTCTGCTGAAGGTGTCTGCCTGACAATTGTGTTGAGATGGGATGTAGGCTGCCTGAAGGGAGATCACATGTGAGACAACCAAATCCCATACCTGTAGGGCTAGCCTGCAGAGGAAGTAGGACTTTGTCCCTCCTTGCTTGTTTAGGTACCACATCACTGTGGTGTTGTCTGTGAAGATCTTCAGAATGCCCTGTCTGAGGAAAGGTTGAAATGCCTGCAGGGCAAGAAGTATGGCTGACATTTCCATGATGTTGACGTGCCATTGTTTGTGTTTGTCTGTCCACAAATCTTGCACTGTTTTTGTGTCCAGTGTTGCCCCCCAGCCCAGATATGAAATGTCTGTATGCATGATCTAAGAAGGGGTGGGCAATTGTAGGGGAAGGCTCGGGTTTAGGGCAACCTGGGTCAGCACCACTTCAGCTCTTGGTGGAGGCAGAGGAGGAGTGGTATTTTGAACTCTAGGGGGTGCGAGTGCTGGGTCCATACTAAGCGAAGATACCATAGCATTTTCCTCATGTGTAACCTTGCCAGTGGTAGCATGGGAATAGCGGCTGCCATGTGGAAAAGTCTGAGGAATTCCCTCACAGTCAGAGCAAATGAAAGGACAGATTGAAGGTGTTGGGTCAGGGAAAGCACTTTTTCCTGAGGTAGAAAGGCCATCCTGAGGTCTGTTCTGATTCTGCATCCTAGGAAGACTGTCTTGTGTAGGATTTAGTTTTGATTTGGGAAAGTTTATGAGGAATCCTAGAGACTGCAGCAGGAGATCCTTTGTGTGGGCAAGGAGGGTTTGTCTGTTGCTTAAATGAGCAAATCATCTAGGTATGGGAAAATCTGCACACCGCTTGTCCTGCAGTAGGTGATGACTGGGGCTAGGCATTTTGTAAATAACCTTGGTGCAGTGGAGAATTCAAAGGGCAAGGCACAGAATTGAAAATGAGAGGAGCCTGCTTTGAATCGGAGGAATTTTCTGGAGGACGGTTTTATGGGAATATGAAGATAGGCCTCCTTTATGTCCAGGGTCACCACAAAGGCCAGAGGAAGGATGAGGGGAAATTGAATGGGTAGCATTGCTATCCTGAAGGAGGGACCTTCAGGAATGGGTTGAGACAAGGAAAGGTCTAAGATGGGTCTCCATGTTCCTTCCTTCCTGTGCACTGGAAAAATTTGGGAGTAAAAGCCTTTCCCTCGAGCAGAGGGTGGGACGAGTTCTATGGTGCCTTGGAGCAACAGGTTTAGGACCTCAGAAGGAAGGACCACTGACAGGGGGTAGAGGTATAGAGAGTCTTACAGGAGGAAACATCCAAGACATGAAGTAACCCTCCTTCAGGATAGACAAAACCCATTTGTCAGATGTCACTAGGGTCCATGCAGGGAAGCAGTGAGAGACAGGAGGATAAAGGTATGGTGAAAGGAGGGGGGAGGAGAAAGGGAGGCAGGCAGTCAGCTGCTGCCTGTCCTTTCTGGAAAGGGGGATCTCTGGACAGTGGCCTGAGGAGTCCTAGTTGAATAGTCTGTTGCCTGTGGGGTCTTCTAGACCTGGAGGGGGCAGAGGGCCTTGAAGACCTGGCCGGATAATTCTTTTTAAAATTTGGGATTTGAGAGACCAGTAGATGCTTAAAATCTTGCAGCTCTTTCCCTTTTTGCTGGAGTGACTTGAAGAGATCAGCCATCTTGGTGCCAAAAAGGGTAGAGTGATCCAAAGGAGCATCCAAGAGTTTGCCCTTAAAGTCATCTGGTATGGGCAGTAGACACATCCAGGAGTATCTCCTCAATACAGAGGCAGATGCAGCTGACCTGGCAGAGGTCTCAGCTGCATCATTTGCACACCTCAGAGAATATTTATTGACTTGGGAGATGAGCCCATGCAAGTAAGACGGGATGCCTTTGCAGAGCAGTCAGGGATCTCATTGAGATCCTTAGAAGCTCTGTCCAGTAAGGCCAAAGAGTATTTGGCCATGTGTGACTGGTAACTGTAGCCCTAATGGGCTAGGGTAGCAGACGTGTATATCTTCTTCCCCCAGCTTTCCATGGCCTTGCTGTCTTTATATGCAGGCAGGACAGTGGTAGAAGGGAGAAGTTTGGTAGCCCTATCAGTAGCAATCAAAACAGCTGTTGGGTCAGCTGGTGGACATCTGAAAAGGAACTTTTCTGCAACAGGTACCCTATACAACTGGTCTGCCCTTCTAGTGGCAGGTGGCTGGGAATCTGGGTTGATGCAAGCTGCAGCAAAAGCAGCCAGGATGGGAGGCTGGACAGGAGGAATAGGGGCCAGTTTAGGAGATTCCATCTGGATCAGGTCATAGAATCTTTTTTTAGCTTCAGACATGTCTGAGCAATCCCATTTAAAATGTTCTCTCATAAGACTGACTGTGTCCCCGAAAGCAAGGTCTTCCACAGGGGAGTCAGGTTTAGCAGAGGCTTCTTCTGGGGATCCATACCCCAGAGGAGAAGAAATTTGTGAAGAGTCAGACATTTCCTCTTCTGCAGGTTGGCTAGGAGTTGTCTCAGGCTTGGGAGGTCTGGGACTAAGAAGAGGTGGAGCAGCCTGAGGGAGGTCTGCTGTGGGCCTAAGGGCCAGGAAGGCATTGTAGAGGCTCTGGCTGAAGGCCTGCCAGTTTGGCACGGCCTCTGGTGTTGAAGTGATATGCCTTGTCTTCTGTTTTCTCTTGGTAGGCCTAACAAGCATCTGGCTGGTAGTCATAGGAGCGGTTGAAGCCTGCACCAAAGCACCCATCCCAAATACTGGTTCCACCCTGGCATCTGAATCAGGCACTGGGATATCCTCCCCGGACATGTCATCTGCTCTGGATTGTGTGGGCTCCTGATAGGTACCTGTTTTATCCAATGTGGCTGACACCAGTTCCTCAGCCAAGCTAATGATAGCTACAGGCTGAGATTTGGCAAAGGGAGGCAAGGTGGAAGTAGACGGCCCAGTGGGCTTGGCCCTCTTCCTGGGTGGTTCAGATGGTGTGTCGGAAGCAGCTTCCATACTGAGAGAGATCTAAGGCATTCATTTTTAAAGGGTCTTAGGGACAAACAACTTACAAAATTGGTGCAGTTTTTATAATCATGATCCCTACCCAAACAAGAGACACACTGGTTGTGGGTGTCTTTGTGAGGAATCTGGTGACCACAGTTGCACTTGCTCTTACCAGACATTAATAGACTATAGCAATACAAAAGGACTGAAGAAAATACCCAATAGGATACTTACCTTAATGCAAAACTGATCAGACGTCCACGAGTAGCAGGAACACCTGGCATACGTCAGGTGGCTGAAAAGTTAGAAGGACTGGTGTGTGCAGATGTCACATTTATGGCTCACGTATCTGCCAACATGTCAGACATCCGATGTTCTATTAGGGACTTTTAAAGCTTTGGAAACCTGGCCAGACAAACTGATAGGAAGAAGGGAAAACCCACTAATGAATACTGCAACAGTGGAATGGAAGGACATCTTTGTCCTGAGGGAAGAATGCCTGCATCAGGTCTGTTCTGATCCTGGATCCCAGAAAGATTTTGTCCTGCTGTGGGGTGAGGGATGACTTTGGGAAGTTGAGGGTGAACCCCAAGCCTTGTAGCAGGGACATGGTAAACTGCAGATGTTTTTTTGAGGTGACCTCTTTCTGCAAGAATGAGGATGTCATCTAGATAGTGGTAAATTTGAACATAAGGGTTCTGCAATGGACTATTGCTGGGGCCAGGCATTTTGTGAATACCCTGAGTGCAGTAGAGAAACCAAAGGGCAAGGCTGTAAATTTAAAATAAGAACAGGGCCCAGTAAAATGCAAGCACTTTGTGAGAGGGTTTTATGGGGATGTGGAGGTGGGCCTCCTTGAGATCTAGTGTGGCCATGAATGCCTGGGCTGGCAATAGTGGAAGAAGGTTCTGGAGGGATAACACTCTGAAAGAATGAACTTTTAGGAAGAGGTTTAGAAAACACAAATCGAGAACTGGCCTCCAAGGGCCGTCCTGTTTTGGTAGTAGAAATAACCTTTTCCCTTCTTGTCCTGGAGGGATGGCTTCTATAGTTCCATGGTTCAGAAGATCTTGTAGGATCTGGGGAATAAGGTGTAGTTTATTCTTGGGTGGGAACAGAATGCCCTTGTAGGGGGGCCTTTCTTTCCAAGAGAATAAATATCCCTCTTCTACTATTGCCAGAATCCAGCAGTCTGTGGTGATAGTTCTCCAAAGGGATAGGCAATGGGACAGTGGGCTGACAGGAGGTGGTGGGGGCAAGGCAGTCCCACACTGCTGGAGCCATTTCTGTCATGAAAGGGCAGTCTTTGAGTAGGTTGAGAGGGAGCTGGTCTGGAAGTGGTCTGCCTCCTGGATCCTTTCCTATGCCTGGAAGAGGAAGGGGCAGCACATAAGGGGGTCCTCCTGACAAAGGTAGTCTTAGCTAGGTAATTCCTGTAGTATTTAGCAATGGGAAACACCAGAAGGTGTTTAATATCTTGAAGCTCCTTTTCTCCTGAAGGTTTTTAGAGAGTTATGCAGACTGTTACCCAAACAGGAGGTTGTGGTCTAGAGGGGCAGCAAGAATTTTGGACTTTAAGTCCTAAGGCAGGGGTTGAAGGCGAAGCCATGAGTATATCTGTGTAGCACAGATGCAGAAACAGCAGATCTTGCAGAAGCCTCTGCTGCATAAGTGCATCTGATTGAATGTCTGGCCACTTGAGAAGCCAGAGACAGTATTGATGCTACCTCTAGCTTGTTAGGGGAGTCAGGCAAGGAAGACAAAAGAGTAGAGGCTTGGGATACTAAGTCCAAAGCATATTCTATCATACGATTTTGGTAGTTGACAGCTCTGAGGCTAGGGTGGAGATGGTATAAAACTTCTTGCCTATCCTGTCCATATTCTTACTGTCCTTGTCAGTAGGCAAAAGGGATGAAGAGGGTATTAATCTTGACTGCTTGTTAGGGGATACAACAATCACTGCTGGGTCTGCCAAGGGAGGTTTCACCAGTAATTTATGTTCATCAGGCACCTTATAGAAATGGTCAGGTCTCTTAGGAGCAGGTGGCTGTGAATCAGGATTTTTTGATGCTGAAAAGAATGCATCAGGATAAGCAGGTATACAGGAAAGTTGTTTAAAAACTTACCATAACCATAGATGTCCTTCTCTTCCATGTTGCAGTATTCTACTAGTGGGTTTACCCTTCTCCCATGCAGCTTGCCCGGCCAGGTTTCCAAAGCTTTTCCAGTCCCTTAGAACCTAATTAAAGCCCCAGACAGAGCCATTCCAGAGGGGGATACAGCCTGTCCCTGCGCTTGGAAAAGCAAGTGCAAGGTTAAGAATGGGGATGGTGGGGAGGGATACTGCAACATGGAAAAGGAGGACATCTATGGTTACGATAAGTTTTTACACAACTTTCCTATGTCCTGTCCCAATGCTGTATTCTACTAATGGGTAAATACCAAAGCTCACTAAGGGTTGTGGGGTGGCCTGGTAGAGGACTCCAAGAATCCACGCAGGATAGCCGTGGAAAAACATGCCCTGGCTCTGGAAATATGGTCCAGTTTGTAGTGCCTGGTGAAGGTGTGCACAGAGGACCAACTGGCTGCTTCCAGAATGGAGTTGGTGTCCAGGCCTTTGAAAAAGCCCCCCCAAAAAGGCCATAGCTCTTGTAGAGTGGGCCCTGACATTGCCTGAAAGCATCTTCCCATGGTGTGTGTAACAAAAGGATACAGTCTTGGCAATGCAGACTGAAATGGTGTGTTTGCCCACTGCTTTCCCCAGAGCCCTGGGGTGGAAGGAGACAAACAGCTGGTGTAATTTGCAGAAAGGTTTAGTTTTATGCAAACAGAATCAGGAGTTGTCTGTGGACATCCAGGGAATAAAGTACTCTCTATCTCCCTGTGGGTTAGGGAAGAAATAAGGCAGGTCTATATTATAAGATCCACGTTTGAAAACATTGAACATGTGGTCGACACCATATGGTCAATGTCTAACATCGACTTTATAAAAAGACAAAAAAAAAGAAAAAAAGTACCCCAACAGGTTTAAGCAGGGGGGCAAGCCCCCCTGCACCTCCCACTACTTAAATATACCAACTTTGAGACCGCACTGCATTGCAGTAAATGTAAATCTCCCCTTACAGAAATTTCCGTTTACACGCTCGAGATTGTGAGCGTTTGATATTCTCATGTTGACAATGTCAGATTTGACATCGTCGGCTTTCGAGAATATAATATAGACCCAATTAGGCAGACTGATATCCTTAGGGTGACCCTGTCCATATGGAAAACCAGGAAGGGCGGAGTAGCCATAAGGGTTTGAAGCTCTGAGATCCTCCTGGCTGATGTCAAGGATACTAGCAGGACTTTTCCATGTGCAAAACTTTAAGGCAGCCTTGTGAGTAGGTTCAAAGGGTGGTAAAGTGAGTTTTTCTAGCACATAATTAAGATCCCAGGGAAGAGGGGATGGTTTGTCTGAGATTGGTACAGCTCTATCTGCTTTTAATAAAGTTTAGTGAACCAATATCTTACCTTGCCATTGATGTCAACAGAATGATCTTTTAGATGTTTTATATAAAACATTTAACATATTGTTCATAATTCATTTAATGATCCATATCAACCTTTGAGCCATATCCAAAAACTAGCTCAGAACATTATCATTCCCTGGCACTGTTGACAATAAATGTATCGAGGTTGCATGCTTTACAAGTCAGGATTGCCACAAGCTGCACATTCAATAAAAAACACAGAGACCTCAGATGGATTAAATGGCCGGAGCCATGTGTTTATTGCCATTTACTGCCAATAACCTTTCTCAAACAGAAGACAATTATTATGAGATGTGCACAAGGCAGGAATGTCAGGGAGGCCATTTTATTTCTTTCATAGCATTCCCCTAAACCTACAAGACCACAGACAGCACGTTGATATCCGGCCCTTCTGATTCAACATATCCACATCATAACAGCTTTTTCATTTCACAATTCATCACGATTCCTCTGGGCCACCTTACAATCTGCCAAGGAGCCACTGCCGGGCTGGTTAGTCCCCTGGCAACAATCCCTTGAAGCTGTCTAGCCTGTGGAAGGTCCAGCTGAAGAGTCTTGTGACCTCCCCCCACTTACCTTGGCCTACCTTACCTTTTCTGTCTTCTGCCACAGAAGGGAGGAATATTCATCCCTTCCACCAGCACATCTCAACCTATCCTAAGTGAATGACCTTCAAAGCTAAATCAACTTGCAATTCCTTACAAAAAATCCCCAAACCTTCTTCAGATAAATGAACTGCATCCTTATCATACCTGTCTGGCCACCAGATCCGAATGCCAGGGTGAGGGATGTACAACCCGTTAATGTCCCTTAACACCTTATCCATAGAATTATTAATTCTGCTCCTCTCCACAGCTTTAATGGACCTAGCCCTCCCCCCCCCCCAATTTCTCTCTCTGTGCCACTTATGACTAGCAGATAATAGCTTGTGGCCAGCATTCATGCATGCAATATACCTCTTGTACCATCAAACCAATTAGATCTTTTATTGGATGTTGACAAATATTATCCCCTAGGTGTAATAAAATGGCAGTAGATTTATCGCTTCTTGCAGCTTGCTGTAGTACTGCCCTGAGATGGCGCCACCACATTCCTGATACCCCAAACCAAACTGCTTTGCAAGAAGCTCATTTTATTCCTTGGAAGGAGAAGTCCCGACAGCCCTGGACAAAGTGATGGAGTCTCCGAATGAACGAATGACCCACTATACAGATGTATTTCCGATGTGAGAGCTGAAATATAAAGGACAAGAGTTAAAGCCATTTAGACCTTACATAGCCTTTATAAGCATTGGACTTCCACCTGCCCATCTTCATAATGTTGGTCTGTGAAGCTCCCATTGCATGTGCATATGAGGCTGCACCTATTCGAAAGGAATGTTATGTATATTTACTTGAGTCTAGGCCACTCAACTTGATTACCTCCTTTAAAACTGCTGTCACCTGATACTGTGTCAGAGGGTTCGGCTTGTTGATGACAAAAGAATGGACCATCTGACCTTCCCCTATAGTTGAGGTACTCTAGCAGCACTTCAGTCAAGTCCCATTCCAAACCCTATGGGGTAACCACTCTTACACAGTGACCTTTGCCTTCTTGATCCATTTTGGATTTAGCCACATA